>NC_141547.1:78350000-78650000 GCF_021556685.1 Rattus norvegicus
GGCTGGGGGGCATCATTTTGCCTACCCTAAGCAGAGGACAGACTAGTTTCCCAACAGCCTATCTGAAAAGGGAATCTGCCCTCAGGCAACTGCTCCAGTTCTGGGGCCACTAGTCTATGACCTACAGAAGACCACAACTATTCATCTTGGCTTAGTCCAAGCGGTTTCAGGCCCTAACTGTATACTCCAAAGCAGGAGGAGACAGGGATAAGGATGAGGAAGGTGACAGCAAGGATAACTGTGACTACCAAGGCGCCATGAGAAACTCACTGCTATGGGCTTCGTGTGAATTAATCCTGTTACTTTCCCAGCAGGCCTAGCATGTAGGCATAATTCTACCACCTTCCTCCTACAGAGAAAGGAAGTGGGCACAGAAATCAGGCAACTCACTGTGGCCACATGGCTAGGCTGAGCTATGGGGCTTGGAGGACAGGCTCCCTGCCTCCAGGGCCTGTACGCTCACTAGCCCTGTATGGAGTAGCTGCAGCTTCCAGGAAGCTGTGCTCTGTGTGGGCTTCTGGAGGACCCACCCAAGAGAGGTGCCATGCCTGTGGTCTCTCGCCACAGCTGAGGAGATCCAGGCTCCAAGAGCTTACAACCTGCTCTATGCCACACAGTGGACTTAACCCCTTTTCTCCACCCACCACCCAGTGTCCTAGAAAGCAGGATCCCATGAGAGATCCCCCAGCTTCTAACTTCACGAAGCCTCTCCTTCCCACCTTCCCTCTGTTCTCTTCCTTCTCCCTGACTTTTCTCTTCTCGCTCTCCCATACCCCGCCATCACAAGGCTCTTGCCTGCCTTTCCGACAATCTGCCTCTTCTCTGACGTTGCTACAACTTCTCCCTTCCCCCAGCTTTATCAGGAGAGTTTTGTATATTTTTTTAAGAGGTAAAGAGTATTTTAGGATACATACAGGGCTGTACAGACCCAGCCCTTTCTGTCTGTTGACCATAATAAATCAGGGCACAGTCTAGACTTCCAGACAAGGCCCAAAGACACATCGAATCTGAGGTCACAGTCCTCAGCTAGAACCACAGAAGCCCAGGAGCCAAGAAGCCCTGTGTTCCAATGCCACCTCTGCCACCTCCAGGCTATGTGACCTTCACCAGTAGTTGAGCCATTCTAGGCCTTCTGTTCCTGGTCTGTTTAAGTATGGGCTGTGATGAGGCTCTAGAAGATGCTGGGTGTTTTGGCAAATGTCGTCCCTCCCCACCCTGCCCCCAGGAGTCCTATCAGACCATCTGGTCCACGGGCTGCAAACAGATGGCTCTTGGTGCAGCTTACCAGGCTTCACTCAGCCCACACCGCTGAGGCAGCAAGCACGGCGACTTGTCCCGGTCACGCACTTAACTGCTTGTAGCCCTCTCCCAGTGGCAATGTCTGGGAACCCAGGCTGGTCCAAAGACATGATTAGAAAGAAAGTGAGCAGGTCACCAAGCCAGAGACAATCTCCATAGTGAGGCCCATGACAGCAGGGCAGGGTGTGTAGGAAGAGACCCTTCCACCTGTGTAGCCATGTCTTACTGATTCTCACCGAAAGCATCTCGGCTTTTGACTCCCTTGGTTACAAAGGCAGAAAGACTGATACTTAAGAGGTCACATGGCTTCCCTCCAGTACTCTCAGGAGTCCTACCCAGGCCCAGATGCTAAGTTTCTGAAATTTGGGGGAATTACCCCCCCCCTCTCTCTCTCTCACACACACACACACACACACACACACACACACACACACACACACCTTCCTGTACCCTGCTAAGCCAACAACAAGATTTCTGCATCTTGACACTGCTTCTTTGCACTGGAGGAAGCTATGTGAGGAAGACAGAGCTTGCCCATCTCCCAGCACACACATCCTGCCAGTGGCTTGCCTACCTTCCACGGTGTACACAGATTTGCTGGGTACTAGGGTAGATAGGAACCATGCGCTAAATGAAGAAGCAGACCTCACAGGCTATTTCAGGGAACTCCCTCACCCCCGTTGCCACTGGGATCCAGTAGATCCCAAATCCTTCTCCCTCTACGCCTCTCTAGGGTGACTCCTGATCATCCCTCTGCCATAGCTAAGAATGTTCCAGATAGTTGTGGGAAAGACAAGACCTGCTGGAGGCATTTGTATGCATGCACGTATTAGCAACCATGAAGCCAATTCCTCCAACCAGAAGAAACACAAGGGAGGCCACAAACCAAGGATGGCAGGTCAAACGAGTTTCAGTCTGCTACCTGCCAATCAAATCTTCAGAACAATGACAGCAACAGCCCATCTTCCACACAAGGGCAACTTCATTAACAGATGGACGATGCTACACAGTGGAAGCCTTAACACCAGCTCTCAAAACCCTCATGCCATTAGACAGTCACTGTGTCTCTCAGCCTTTCACCCATCAGGCCCCGGAAACGGAGGCAGGAGGATTTCTGGGTCTCGTGGCTATATGGCCTCAATCTATGTGCACTGTCTCCTAGCTTAGATGCCTAAAGTGACCCCTCTCTAAGGACCCCTGAGGCCCAGTGTCTCATGTGCTTCTGGGCTCTTCAGTTCTGCTGTGTGCCACCGGGCACATCACTGAACCTCTCTGTGCTTTGTTTTTCTTGTCTGTAAAAGCCAGTAACAACGGTCATTTGACCTTAGAGCACATTGAAGTTGAAAACCAAGCACCCAGAACAGTGCCTGGCCCTCAGGAACCACCTAGCGAATATCAGTTGAAATCCTGAGACACCAGAAGTCAGAGGCAAGTCCTCCAGCATTCTCACCACACCTTTTACACACTCTCTCCCTAACAGGTTCCCAACACCAAGTGTTGCCCTCTTCCTCAGCTCCTACTCCAAGGTGCTCCAGCAGCTAGGCCACAGTAGAGGGCAGCGAATCCTCAAAGATACTGGGGTGAAACCAAGCTCTAGGCTTATGTCCCAGTTCAGCCTTTTTCCAGGCATAAACCAAGATCTCAGTACCTCTCTGAACCCTAAAGTCTCTTCAACTTTAGAAGAACACCATTTGCCTCCCGGGTCCTGCAGAAGCAGCGAAGACACCAGGAGCTCGGAAGCCTACCCTTCCTAAAGGGATGGAAGGGTCCCACTATATAGGCTCCACCTGGAGGGCACTCCCTTGTGTTTACCACTTCCTGGGTGGCTTCCCTGCCTCCTAGACTTATTTGCCTGTGTTGTCCATCCAGGACTGAGGAAACAGATAGCAACAGTATAGCAGGGCAGGCGCCACGGCGGGCTCCCATTCGTCAGATGGAAAAAGTGTGAGTCACAGAGTTTCTGCAGAACTTTCCTGGGGCAAAGCTTTCCAGGAGATAGGAGGAGAACAGATGGTGAGAGAGAGGAAGGGGTTCTGAGAATTATCTAGTCCATGGTGGGGAAGAGATTCTGAAAGGAACAAAGGCTCAAAATACAGAGTTCTAGGCGGGAAGGCACTGGAAGCCCCCAAAACCCCCAGTCCAAGCCTGACTGAAGAAAGAAGTGATTGGCAGGTGGAGCTCGACTCTTGGAGTCCCGGGGAGCCAGGGGAGCCTCGATAGTACGGTACAAGGTAGGGAGCAGCCTCTGCAGACCCCACTGTCAAAGCAGATCCCTTGCACCCTCTGGTTGGACAGGCTGTCACTGCAACCAATTCCCTATCTGGCTGAGAGGAGCCGCCCACTCCCCGTTTCCATGGGGATCCCCTTGAAATAACCCCGCAGCAGTGGCTGCTATTCTTCCCTGCTGAGGAAGCACTGGGAGAGAGAGAATGGAAGAAGGCAGAGCTCACGCGGGACACTGTGGAAACGGAGGCTTCCCAGACCCAATCATAGGTACTTGAGTCCTAACACTCCTCAACTCCCAAAAACCCCCAAGGGAGTGGCGTAAGGACTCAGAGAGACCTAACCGTTATTCCTCCCCACCTTATGGGTGAGGGGGACTGTTTCCTTAACAGTCTAATGGAGAACAGGACATCGATGATCACGCCAGGGAACCCCACCTCTCTCTAGGAGAGGCCTCATGAGGCCCAAGCAAAAGCCTATTTCCAGGGCCACAGCCAAGGTCTCCTTCTGAGGAGCAGTGCAACCTTGACCAGTCTCTTGAGAATCTCAGGTGTCTAGCATCCGGCCCAATAACTGGTGTCATGTGCCTGAAGCTCAAAGGCTCCTCCCTGGTAGGACAAGTTCTCCTACAGTGCACGGAGAACTACAGATGCTCAGCTACACACCCTGGGACAGGACCCGGGTTCTCCTTTTCCTTTCCTTCTTTCCTTCCTTTCTTTTTCTTTTTTTTTCCCATTTTAAATATTTTTTTATTTTTATATACATTTGGTGTTTGGCCTACATGTATGTCTGTATGAGGGTATCGGATCCTCTGGAACTAGAGTTACAGACAGTTGTGAGCTAGCTTGTGGGTGCTGAGAACTGAGCCAGGGTCCTCTGGAAGAGCAGCCAATGCTCTCAACCACTGAGCTCTTACAGCCCCTCCTTTTTTCTTTTCAATAAAAATTTCTCAACTCTATAGTCCGTGATAACCTGGAACTCATGCCAATCCTCCTGCCTCAGCCTCCCAAGTACTGGGACTGCAGACATAAGCTGCCCTGCCTTCCTTTCTAAACACTCTAAAGGCTTTCCCGGGTCTGCCAGGTTACTAAGGAAGAAAATCATGGTTATTATAGAAACATGGAAAATATTTCCTGAGATTCTGTGCAAAGCCCTTCCATCCATTTACTGGGAATTCTCTACACACACACACACACACACACACACACACACACACACACACACATATTAGGGTTCAAAAGCCAGTTATGGAATGACATTAAGGTACTAAGAAGTTGGCCATCTTGGAACCTTTGGAGGCCTGCTGGGAACAGGACTTCTTAAAAAAACAAAAAGGGTTGGGGATTTGGCTCAGTGGTAGAGCGCTTGCCTAGTAAGCGCAAGGCCCTGGGTTCGGTCCCCAGCTCCGGGAAAAACAAAAACAAAAAACAAAAACAAAAAAAAAAAACAAAAAAAAATAAAGCAAGTATGTCTGGAAGGCTGTGGTGCAAGGCCATTTTTGCTGGCTACAAGCGAGGCCTCCGGAACCAAAGAGAGCACATGGCTCTTCGTAAAATTGAAGGTGTTTATGCCCAAGATGAAATTGAGGTCTACTTAGGCAAGAGGTGTGCTTATGTGTACAAAGCAAAAAACAATACAGTGACTCCTGGAGGCAAACCAAACAAAACCAGAGTGATCTGGGGAAAAGTCACTCGGGCCCATGGAAACAGTGGCATGGTTCGTGCCAAATTCTGAAGCAACCTTCCTGCAAAGGCCACTGGACACAGAATCCGTGTGATGCTGTACCCATCCGTGATTTAAACTAATGGAGAGTAAATAAATAAAAGTAGATTTGTGCTCTTGAAAAAAAGAGAAAAAAGGTACTAAGAAGTCACAGGAGCTGGGCCAAGCCACAGCCCAGGTGTCCTGATACTTGCCCACTAAACAGGCTGCCAAGGGCTAGCCACATGCACTGAGCGCAGGCTGGGCTCTCAGGAAGACCCTGGTGAGAAGCCCCATGCGCCAGCCTTCCCTTCCCTTCAGCCGGAACGGCTATGTAAGAGATAATGTGGGGTCTCTACAGTTCCCTAGAATCTGACCACATCAACCCACGCAGGAGACACACAGTGGCCCACCAAGGCCGGGAGCATCATAAGAAATAAGAAGAAAGCTGAGAGACTGCTGAATCACCAGCGTGGTAATGGGCAGGGGCTCCAGCCCCACATGAGAGCCTAGCTATTCAAGGACCCCAACCGAGGTGCACTTTAGTTCCACCTTATCCTGTTCCTGGGACCCTGTCCCAGCTGAACAGAACTTTCACGTTGTTAGAATCAGCTCCTTTCCCCTTAGTGTGCGCTGGGCTGCCATGAGATGCCAAGAGTGCAGCCTGGAGCCTTTAGCGCATGCGTGGTGCCAAAAAGCAGGTGCCGTTCAACAGATCTTCAGGTCCCACACACAGGTCCCTGGCAATACACAGGCTGCAGCCTAACCCTCTCCCACCCCACCCTGAGAATTCTAAGAAGTAGCTCCCTACAGGACAGAATGTTCTCTAGAAGCCAAACCTGGTAAGGCTAAGGTTTCCAGAACCTTGGCCAGATGTGGGGTGGGCACAGGTTCCCAGAGGAGGCTGTGACTCGCTAGGGCAAAAGAGGATGAAAGGAGTCTTGCCCACAGCCTGGAGACCTGGGACTTCTCTGCAAGGCTTCCCCTCAGCTCTCCACAAGCCAGACGTGTGTTCCCAGGATCCCCTAATTCTCTTTTATTCCACCGCCTGTCCTAGATAGCTTTGGGGACTGTGGCTTCCAGAAGTAACAGAATTAGCACGGGGTGCGGCTGAGTGCGGTAGGGATCCCATCTGTGGGGCTGCCAATCCGATTGAGCTGCTCAGAGCCCTTCCACTACCATCGTGGGCTGTGCACCCCTAAGCTGTGCCTGAACCCCAGCAGAGTCATCAGCTCTTGTCTTCTGGATGGAGTTTGAGCACCAATAGTGGACGTCTCTAGAATTAGGATCTGGCCAGCATCCAAAAACAATTCCCCTTGGACACACAAGACGCTGGTTCCCCTCCCTTTCCCTCAGCATATCCGATTTTAACCCAAACACAGGGTCTCGCCCCACTCGGCATTAAGTGTCTACTGCACTCTCCATCTGGGTTACAAAGACACAGAGCTATGCCTCAGTCTCACCGTCAAAGCTAGCAAGGGCTAGAAGGAAGTGCCAGATGATACGCTCAGCAGGTCAGTGAAGGGGATTCCGGCCTTCCATGGCCAGCAAAACCACCTGGTCTGCCAAGCATCTAATAGAGGGAGGAGGCACCCCAACAGCCTGTGAGTGACCAGCATAACCCACACACAAGAGGACACCTAGAGCCTCAGAGGTAAGGAGTGCTTTGTGCCTGACTTCGAGTTCAGGCCCATCCATTTCCGAGCTAGGGACTCCCTTCTATTCCCTTCATTGGAAATGACCATTCTGCACTAGGTGGTGGGCAGCATCTGGAGTCCAGGCCCTCACTGCCTCCATCCATGATGCCAGGTTCCTCACCTGAATCCTATGTCCCTCCCTCATCCAAGAGGCTGTGACTGTGACTTTGGGACTCTTGGAGCTGGTCTCCCTGCTCTTTTTCTCTAACGTAACACCAGTCTCCTGCTTAACCACAGCTGGTCTAGATCCACTCTTCTAGGAAACCTAGACCGGACTCCGACTTCCCACCACCTAGCCTGGGCACCTTAGCTTGTGGGAGCCTCTCACCACTGAGCCTGACAACTGGCCCAGCCAGGACACAGACCTTGTCCATCACCTCTGTGACCACAGCCTTCCTCCCTTCAAAGCTGCTGATGTGTAGTGTGCACCCACTACCCTGAAGCTCATCAGGACAAACTCATGTCCTACCAGTAATGGCTGACCCTCAGACACTGCTCCTAAAAAGCCTCTTTCTGTTCACCCCTAGAAAACCACAGTGCCAGATAATGCCACCTTTTTTTTTAGGGACCAAGTCCAAGGGACACGCTGTCACTGTACACTCATTCCCTTCTGTGGCTTTCATGTCTGTGTAACTCCTTCTGTTTCGGTGGGGGTGGCAGCAGTCAGGGTCTCCTTGGCCTCCCTGAGCAGCCAGGAGGAGGCTAGGGTGATAAATCCAGCCAAGCCTGTCTGAAGCAGAAGGTGCTAGCCTGCAGATAGGGTTTTATAGCCGCCTGCTTACAGAGACAACACATAATTAATCCCCAGCCTCCCAGGTTGGGGTGGCCAGCGAGGCAAGAGGACAAAGGAAAAGCGTGGGTTGGGTCAGCCCCCTCCCCTCCCCTAGAGCTCTGAAGGGCCATACTAGATTGCTTGGGACTCTATGGATGCTATCCTGATGTCACCAGTTCCTGTCTGCGTTCGACATCTCCCCCTGGGAGGAGCTGAGATATGTGTATTAGGGCATACTGACTAGAGTCCATGGTTTTGAGGGTAACTGGCCACACTTAGAATACTCTGCTGCTCCTCTGTATAGCTTCTCTCCCTGCCACTACACCCTGGATTGCTGCAGGGGAAGGCAGGTACCACAGAGGCTTTTCTTCCCTGGACAAGCTGCAGAGCATGGGTGGAGTAAGTGTGGTCCTCTGTCATAGTCCCACTATCCACCGAAATGACCAGGGTGGGGTGAAAAAATTCTTTTAGCATCAGCATGTCATCTCTGTGTGACCTTGGAGGGACCCCAAAAGGGCATGCTATGATTTAGACCATAAGATGACATGCTGGTGAGTGGCCAAGACAGGTCACATGGGCACTAGCCTGGAGCACTGAGCAAGGGAAGTCCCAGGGTGGCCTGAGCTCCTCCCAGATACACAGTCACAAACATCAGAACAAGTGTGGCTAAAGGGACAAGCAGAGAGCAAGGTGTTAAGACCAGGAACCAGCCCCACCCAAGCCTGTCCCGGCTCCCCTTCTAGGCTTGGAGACCTAGTCAGGGCAGGTCCACAGAGCAGAGACTGGCCCTGCAGCTCCTTGGAAGGAGATTCATGCACCATGCCAGCGCAGGGACCACAAGGGCTGGAGCAGTTTCCAATAAAACTGCTTCTAAGATGCTGAGCAGACTTGCTGCTGGGAAGGTCAGTGTGTCCTTCCTGGCACCAATGCAGCCAGGCAGAAAGGCCAGCCTGGCTCACCTGTTCCCATTCTGTATTCTCCCTGACAAGGCCACCCTAGCCTCACAAGGCCAGCCCCGCCTCACCTTGATCACTGTTGTCTGAGGACCACCAAACAGGCAAGGGGTGGAGGGGGTAAGGACGGGAGCTTTGTGTATCTGAAACACCCACAGGCCTCAGGCTGCCTCCAGCCAAGTCTGCCCTCTAAAGAAAGCCCTCACTCACCTGCCTTGTTCTGCATTTTAAAGCATAAGGAATGCTGTCAATATCCTTGAACAGGGATGGGGAGGGAAAGATATGCCCTTCTAAGGCCTAGGCAGGAAGATGGATGTGCACAGCTCAGGAACCTGCCCAAGGTCAGACACGGAGAAGCACCACTCAGGCCAACTGGGGGCGGACTGCACGCACCAAGAGTCATTAGTACCATCTCTGATCCCACCTCTTCTTGTTCTTGCACACAAGCTGGCCTCTACCCCATGTCTCAAGTATAGTGCCCTCCAACCAGGGCTAACCTGAATCTTGCACCAGGTAAATGACAGGGATACATGTGACTTCTGAGAAAGCCAGGGAAGGCCCTGTGCCTTGACCTGGAAAAGCCAACTACCACCTTAGGAATCCAACCTCCCTAAAGCCACATGTTAGAGATGGGATCCTGGCCTTACAGACATCATCATTACCACCATTCCCACCACCACCATTATAAAGAGGCACAGCGGGTACCCTTAAAAACAGCAGTTCTCAACCTGTGGGTTGCAACCCCCCCCCGGGGAGTTGAAATATCAGACACCCTGAATATCAGATATTTACATTATGAGTCATATTAGTAGCAAAATTATAGTTATGGAATAATAACAAAATAATTTTGCGATTGGAGGGTCACAACATGAGGAACTATGTTAAAGGGTCACAGCATTAGGAAGGTTGAGAACAAGTGCTTCAGAGAGACTGGCTTAGCCTCACCTAGCCCAACCCTAGACCCTCAGAACCAGGAAGTAGAAGAAAGTGATTGCTGCCTGCCTCACTAAATGGCATCACCTGTCACACATCCTTAATAACCGCGGCTCTTGAAGGGAGACAGGTATGTGCAGCAAAGCCTCCCACAGGCCTCTGAGTGTCAGCAGGGCCAACCCTCACTCCCACAGGGTTCACAAAGTTCTGTCCGGACGGGACATCCTGGGCTACACTTACTCTTAACAAATTTGCTACAAAGACAAATTAGCTACTCTATATACAGGCAAGTTATAACCCAATCTAGCAAGGGCACAGCCCCAGCCCCACCTCAGGAGGCCCCATCTAGTGACAGTGAACAGGACCCACAGCACCCACGAAGCAGAACTAGAGTTGATCCTTTAGATAAGGCAGAGCAACAGAGAAAGGGTGGGCAGTTGGGTTCTCTAGGTAACTCCTACAGCGGTTGTTAAAAAGGCCTGTCTCTCTGAAATACACCCAGATCAAGGTCTTGTGGCCAGTGAATTTTAGCTTGGCAGGCAACATGATGTATGATTTTATTCAAGCCCTCAAAAAGAACACCCAACACTTTTAACAAGACTCGCCATTCCTAGAGCAGCAACATTAAGATAGCCTGAGCTACAGGCTAACAGACCTTCCCGTGTGCTCGGTATATCCCATAATGCTCACCTGATCTTAACCTAAGACAGCAAAAGCTGGATAAGTAGGCGTCGACAGCAGGGGGGAGGTTCTCTCCATCAGTGACAGTTCATTCTTGTCAAACTGATAGGATTCAGAATCACCAGGGAAACATTCCCGGATGTGTCCAGGTATCCCACAGAGGTCTAGCAGATCAGGCAAACTCCACCCTGAATGTGGGTGGTGGCCCCATCCCATGACCTGGGGTCCTGGACTAAATCCAGAGGAGAAAGTGAGCTGAGCACTTTCTCCGCCTCAGGACTTTACCCACCACATGACTAGCCGCCTCTCACACACCTCTTAACTGCAAGTCCAGATGAACCTTTGCTTAAGTCAGATAGATAGTCAGATAGATACGTAGTCACAACCAAAAGTAACAACTACACCACCTCCTCGGCAGCATCCAACTTCCCAGCCCCGGGCCTCCTGTTTGGCAAGAACCAGGCCAGGCAGCTCAGCCTTCCTTCTCCCTCACATCCAGGGTTCCCAGAGACTGGTACAGATCTCCATTCCACATCCTTCCCACCGCCAGCTTTGGCCACCTCATGGGGACTTGGTGGCCTCTTGCAAGAAGCATCCATCGCAGCCCTCTAGGATCCACCATGCCTGACTAGAACCTCCAGGACAGACCAGCAATGGCTCCACAGCACAGAATACACCAGCTGACGCTGACCACCACTCCTCACCCACAACTGTGCCACCACTCTCCTGCCTGGAAACCTACCACCACCGCCTTCCTTCTACCGCGTCATACAACTGCTTCAAGGCCATCTCAAAGCCTGGGTACCTCTGAATACTCAGTTCCAGGCTGCAGCCGGGCCCACTGCACCCCCCTTCATTCTAGATCAGGACCATCTGCTTCATCTCTTTATCACCACCGGTCTTGTAGAGTGGCACTGCGTAATATTCCTTCCTTCTGTACCCCTCCCCCCCACATACCTACCACAGGCAACATTAATGTGACGAATGAATTCATGTGTAACTACTGAATGCATAATTATCTCTACCTGATGAAACACTATATAGCCAATAAAACTGTTTACCAGAAGTACATAATATAATAGGGGAATGTTTCCAATATGTTTAATATTTTAAAAGAAACAAAACTGTTATAATCTGAAGGGGGCTTAAAGGAAAATACACGAAATGTATACAATGTTTCTAGCGGTGGTAAAATCAGGGACATCATGTCTACCCCCCATCACACACACACACACACACACACACACACACACACACACACACACACCTTTTCCTATTTTCTGCATCTTCAAGCCTTTCTGTAGCAAGATAAATTACAGAGAAGTACAATAAAAGCTTCCCACTGGAGCACCTTACCAGGCACCGACACGCCCAGCCTGACAGTGTGGGGCGCAGGATGATGAACTATGCTCTCATGGCTTCCATAAAGTGCCTAACCTCTCCTCGGGGCTATGAAATATTCACGGTGTTTTTACCCTCTTCCTCGTGGAGAGCTGGCATAGGAACAGCTACCGCTCAGTGCACTCCATCGAGGCCATTCCACGCCAGATGGGCCCAAAGTGCACAGGCCGGTGGGGGATGTGCCCACAAGAACAACAAGGAGGGACAGCAGAGCCGGGCCACGAGCCACATCCGAGCAAGGAGCATCACAGCAAGGAGGTTGGATGTCTGACCCTCTTGAACTGCAGCCTTTGGTGAGGTGAGACGTCACTGTTTTCATTCGGGGGGCCGGGGGAGGGGGATAAAACACCACGGAGGTCTCACCTTAGAAGGGCAGTTGCTATACTTCCAACACCAGTGTCCTCCCTTCACACAGCATAAGGGGAAGCATCAGTGGTGGTCCAGGCTAACTTAGCTCAAGGAGGCAGTTTACAACCGCCCTGTGACCTTTAAACAAGACGTTTAATGAGCTCTCTTTCCGATTGTTACAAATGTACAGGGAAATGAGTAAGTGAGCTGCTATTAAGGGCTTTGTAATTGGGGGCAGGTGGAGGCCCAGGAAGGTCTCTCTCTGTAACCCAGGCTGGCCTTGTACTCATAGCAATCCTCCTGCCTCAGGCTCTAGATAAAACTGAGATGGCAGGTGTGAGCTCCGTTTCTTTTCCTGTTCTTAGGAGAGAAACACCCTGACGAAGGGCAGCTTAAGTGTTTACTCTGGCTTCACAGTCAGAGCAAGTCAGGGTGGTGGGAACTCCAGCTGGTCACATCACAGACACACCCAAGAAACAGAGCAAGAAATGCTCCCTGGGGCTGGCCAGCTTTTCCCATCTCTTACAGGCCAGGATGCTCTCGAGTACTCAGAGAACAGCCTCACAGTTCAAAGGTTCTTCCTACAGCCATTACCACAACCGTGATAATCCCCCACGAATGTCCAGCGGCCCTTCTCTCAGGTAGTTCTAGACTCTGCCAAGCAGACAATATCAACTGTTATCCCAGCTCCCGTGCCTGGCTCAGACACTAGAATTGAAAGAACTGCGAATTCTGAGGAGTCCTGCAATTTCTTCCCTTGGCTAGGACAGTGGTCCAAGCTACACTGGCTTCTACTTGCTGGGGTCTGGGCAGTTGAAGCTGAGGAAAAGATCTTCCACGCCTTGGAGAGCCCTTTCAAAACCTAGAGTAAGGTGAGGCTCCATCCTCGGCCTCCCCATCATGGGGTACCAGTAAGTTTCTAAAGCTGGTGTGCTGGGGTTCAGTGGGTGCATACCAGCCTGGAATGCCCAAAGCCCAGGATTTGAGTTTCTTCAACACAGTGTTTCCCAAGCCTCACTTCCTTGAGGGTACCCCATCTTGGCGACACACTATTTTCCTTTTTCATGGTGTCCTAGTTGCAGACAACCCTCTTCAAGGCCGTCTGCTTTAACAATCTGAGCCTCTGACTTCTACAGTTTGCATGAATCCAACTCCCACTCGATGAATACATTAATGGAGAGAGCATTCTCTCTCCAGGGCTCATACAGAAGGCAAGTGTTCTACCAGTGAGCCTCCCTCCCAGCCCAAGGCATCTCTCTCTATGTCTCTGCTGAATGCAGCTTTATCAGCCGAACAGTGTTCTGAATTATTCTTACTTGCAAAGTGTCAAGTGAGCTTGTCACAGGGGAAGCCCATCAGTCTACTCAGGCTGTAACAAAATGCCACAGCCCGGGTGGTATTTATTTCCCACAGACTAGGGTCTGGAAGGTCAAACAAGGCCCAAGTTGGTTTCCCATCTGGTGAAGACTTCTGGATTTGCAGTATCTCTTCCCTGCGTTCTCAAGTCAAGGTGCAAAGGAGCTCTCCAGGGAATTAACTCTAGTGACCAAAACGCCTCCCAAAGGCCCTTACACAGAGGTTTGGACTTAACATGAACTTGCAGAGGGCACCAACGTTCTACATGAAGCCAAGGGAGTGGCACAAGGGTCCAATCAAGTTGACTGTCCCTGGGTGGACAGATTCGTGTGGCCCATCATCATAGACTAAAAGACGGGACTTAGTCACATGTCACAGTGTATGTCCAGGGCACAAGGAGCCCTCCAAAGCTGGTGTTCACTGGGATGGTTCAGTTCCCACATTGCTCAGAGAGCCCTGAACTATGTTGTCCAGGGCTGTGGCATTTAAGCTGCAAAATCAGAGTCCCCAATTACTGCAACTCCAAATAAATGGGCAATTACTGGTCCTGGGGGATTAGGCCAGGGGAAAGTATGACACCAGGTGAGGAGTTCACCTGCACTGCTGAGGCCAGATGTGACGAAGGACCCACAAGAGGGGCCGTTCACTCCCTTCTTCCCTGAAATACACTTTTCTGGCCCCAATAGACAGCAGGTGGTGAGTTGGACACAGAGGCAGCAGACACACTCAGTGGACGTAGTGTCTGACGCCAAGGACAGGCCCCCAGCTGTTGCAGAAAGGTGGTTGGGCTCCCCTCTCCTAAGGGAGCCGCCATTTTGTCTGAGCTTTTCAGTCATCAGCAACAGAAGCTGACACAGTCTAACATAAGGGATCACTTGGGGGTAGAGAAACATTTTTTGGGCAAGCGGGAGGAGACAGAGGGGCAGGATATGGGACTCAGTATGAGAAGCCAGGAGTGGTCAGATAGCTATTGCTTTGAATCTGTCTGTCACTGGGCAGGTCTCAGGGGCCTCTCGTCCCTCCCCACACAGTTGATCTGACTCAGCTAGAATATTTTACCTGCAGGGTCTTCTCTACTCACTGTGGTAGTCACTCACCCATACAGTGACCCTGGCTGTTGGCTTTGCCAGAAGCCTCCTCACAAAATGGCCGATTCCAAACCCAAACATGCCCAAAGAGCAAGGCCTGGCCTAGAGCACAGCCTGTTGTTGGCCAGACTCCAAAGCCACACATTGTCACCTCCTCCACGTTCTACCCGTTCTTTTCAGAAGAGGACACGTGATCA
Organism: Rattus norvegicus; assembly: GCF_021556685.1. Classification (NCBI taxonomy): domain Eukaryota; kingdom Metazoa; phylum Chordata; class Mammalia; order Rodentia; family Muridae; genus Rattus; species Rattus norvegicus. The sequence goes on from NC_141547.1 coordinate 78,364,650, forward strand.
AGGGCATAGACTGGCAGACAACCACACAAAATTAAACACTACCAGGAGCAAATGAAAAAGCAAGGAGCCGTGTTTGCTGCAGAGAGGACAGGAGACCAGAAAGGCAGGCAAGGAGGGCGTACACATCCCTCAGCTGAGCGGACACCACACCCGGGAAGCACCTGCAAGGGAGCCTCAGCTCACCACACACCACTTCGGATCACCACGTCTTTACGGCTATGTTGGACGTGTGGGAGGTTTAACTGTAGTGGGCTCTGGGGGCACTGCTGAGTGAGATCCTTGGGGAGAGCTAGGAGTCCGTGAAGACATTCCGGAACAAGCCGACCTGCTTCCCAGAGAAAAAAAGTAAAGAGAGGGGCCCTTCACAGTGGCCTGCATGACCCTTGGCAGATGGTGTTCCCACAACCACCAGCACGCAACTCATTAAAATCCCTAGGAAGAGCTCTTGGCAGATACAGTGGCAACGGCGTCCTCAGAATTCATTTGTTGACGCCTTGTGCCCCATCCCAGGAGCTCAGAATGTGCCTGCACTTGGAGACAGATTCCCTAAAGAGGTGGCTGATGTAAAAATATGCTCTCATAGGTCAGTCCTAATCCAATGTGTGGGGATCTTACAAGAACACAGCAGAGAGAGAGAGAGAGAGAGAGAGAGAGAGAGAGAGAGAGAACACCACATGAGGACATGGAGAGAAGATACTGTCCACCAGCCAAGGAAGCCACCTCTTACCACACCTTGACCTTGGATTTGTCATGTCCAGAACTGTGGGCTGAGGCTGATAATATTCCTACTGTTTAAGCTGCCTTGTCCCCCCTCCCCCCCAGCACTTTGCTATGGCCACATCTGCAGGCTCAGACAGAAGGCTGGGGCCCTTCTAACCTAGAAGCTATCACTGTATATTAGTAAGGGAGAGCTTAAAGAGCAAACCCCAGCATTAACCTTTGATAAATGGCCCAAAACTGTGTGTTTCAGTTACAGAGTCAATACGGAAAGAACAGACAGAATATGGATCGCTAACTATGATAGACAAATGATGGATGGACAGATGGATAGACAGACAGATATGGGTGATAAGACAGATAACTGATATAGGATAGATGATAAGTAGATGATATGCAGGGAAATAAAGGATAACAAATATACCTATATAAAAGAAAATATTCCAAACTTTCAGTAATGGTGTTTCCTTTTCTCTGTATTTCCTGACCTTCATACACATGCGCATATATTTTCTGTGACATTCAACAGAAATTAAAATGCTTTCAAACAAGGACAGACCCACCTCTACATGACTCCTCAGGGTTGACAGTTCAAAATCCAAACTCCTTATTGGAGCATTTAAAGCCATTTACAAGTCTCCCTCCTATACTGGCCCCCCACCCGCTCCATGAATCTCCTGCATTTAACAACCTCACAAGCTGCTCCTGCAAGGTTGCCCCACCCCCACCTCCATGAGGCGGATACCTGTGTCCACCTCGTCCATCTGAAAGGGCTCAACCTTTCAGCCTCAGCTTAGATATCACCACCCCACAAAAAGGCATCCCTGACCTCCGTAATTTCCACCTCTCCACTCTGGTCCCTCATCACCAGGGGGGCAGGGGATACTGAGGTTAGCAAGGTTTGAGTAAGGGTATCTGGTTTGGAACTCTTTTGGAAGGTCAGGGTTAGACAGGGTCTCTCTATGTAACCCTGGCTGTCCTGGAACTATGTAGACCAGGTTGGCTCCAAACTCACAGAGATCCTTCTGCCTCTAGAGTGCTATAATTAAAGGTGTGTGTCTGTACCGCACCCGGAGCGACAGAATTCCTACTGGGGCCTTTTAGACTGAAAGCAGGAGCTTTTGTTTGGTCAGGTCATGTGGCAAAGATGGCAGCCCACTAAGATCCACACTCGCTTAATAACCACACCATCCCTGGGCTACCAAGCCGCAGACTACACTCTCCGGCTCCCCCTAGCAGCTGGGTGGACCCACGTGACTAGCTCCAGCTAATGGAATGTGGAGGAAGCGAAAGGTCCCACTTGTGAGCCAAAGTGTTTGGGAGGCTGGCAAGCTACATCCACACAGCATCTCAAAGACTATAGGGGAGGAGAAAGCTGACGGGTGGAAGGGTCTGGGCCCCCGTAACGCTGCCCACCACCAGGCCAGCCACAACAGTGATGAGTAATCGATAATGACGCAGGGTCTAGAATCGCCTGGTCTCTGATAACCCAAGGTTCTTAGTCGGTCTAACTGAAGAAGGAAGACAGGGTGGGATCATTCCATGGATGGAGCCCTGGACTGAATGAAGGACTGGGTTAAAAGGACTGAGTGCATACTAGCATCCACCTTTCATTTTCTGACTCTAGACCCAAGCTGCGTCAGGCTCCTGCAACCCTGATTTCCCCACCGTGATGGGCTGTACTTTGAACTGAGCGCCAAAATAAACCCTGTCTCCCGAGTCGCTGTTGGAATGTTTTCTTTTTAAAGATTTATTTATTTATTCTCTATAAGCACACTCTCGCTGTCCTCAGACACACCAGAAGAGGGCATCAGATCTTATTACAGATGGCTGTGAGCCACCATGTGGTTGCTGGGAATTGAACTCAGGATCTCTGGAAGAGCAGTCAGTGCTCTTAACCACTGAGCCATCTCTCCGCCCCCCCCACACACACACACCTCAGAATGTTTTATCATATAGGCAGCCACGACTTTCAGCCACTGTGTCTGGGGCTTCTGTGGAACTGGTGTTAATTATGGAGCTACCCCATTCTAGATGAAGAGTCCTGAGCATCCAGACCCCAGGAGCCTACCCTCTGCTCCCACGGGGTGCTGGCTCCCCACACACTGACTAGTTCTGGAGTGAAGGCCTCTCGGCAGCAGAGCTCACACCGGTGGGCATGTGCTAGTCCTTCTGCTGCTCTCACCCTGGGGAGAAATACAGCTCATCCCCTCTGTGCCAGGCCCTGCAGGGCTGTCCTATGTGTCACCCCACACTGTACCTGCCACACCTCAAGGGGAGGTCAGCCACATCCACTCTCCCTCATCTTCCATGCCATCCCCAGGTATGGTCTAACAGAGGCCCCTTTAGCCACTGAGCAGGTCTGAACTAGCTGGGGCACTGGAAGCTCCTGGTGAAAGGCTAGACTTCTGACCATTGTTGTGGACTATGGAGGTGCCACCGTGATCCTTACCAGGCCACACAGGTGCCTTCAGCAGGTTGGCAGTTTGAAAATGGAGAGCAGCCCAGCCCGGATCATGAAACTCTTGAGAGAGAGACCCATCCAGTTGCAGGTATAGGCCTCACATCCTGCTCCACATCAGTCCACGTGAGGAGAAGATTTGGGGACAATTGTGTGGCTCCTGCACATTTCGAAAGCCTCCAGCTGAAGCCTGCGTGGTTGGGAGCCCCTATGCTTTGAAAATGATGAATTCATCTTGGAGTTCGATGACAGCTGAGTACCACCAAAGCTGGTATTCTGAGTGGCCACACACTGAACAGACGGGATGCTGTGGACCTCACTGGGTATTCCACATACTCTGATTTTACCGGGGGATGGGGGGACGGAGGTGTGGGCGCTTGCCTAGCATCTTGAGTTTCATGGGGAATAAAGCTGGAGTTTAAACGCAGGCAGGCCATCTGCCCACAGGCTTGGCCACCACATTTAGTAACTGGGACCACCAGGGCAGGGACAGCTGGCCTGCTCACTTCTGATTACACGCCATGCCTTAGGAGGTGGAGTTTGAGACGTCTGTGCAACTTGGCAGTTATGGGTTCCTTGGAGAAAAGGGCCCTGCAGTGCCCAGGGGAGGGAGGGAGGCTCTACAGAATTCTGCCTGGTAGCTCTGAGAGCTGCAGGGTAAGCATCATTCCCTAGGTCTGGGATGGTGATGCAGTAGGCTATGGGATTTTAGTGCTTTTCAGACAGGACAGCCAGTATGCAGTCAGTGTTTGTGCCTGGTGGTGTCTGGGCTCCTCTCCTGAGCCCAGAACACAGTTGCCTGCTGCCCAGGGAGCAGGACCCACCCAAAGAGTCATGGCGGCCCTGACCCTGACACAGTAGGGCCATTGTCCTCCAGGACATGGGCTGAATGGCCTATTGAGGCAGAACAAAGGCTGCCCACAGGCTCTGGCTTGGCCATGTAGGTTGCTCCTCACCAAGGATGGGGTCCTCAGCCCGAGGGTGCTTTAGACTCAATACACAGGTGATCCCAGAAGGTGAACTTGGAGAGAAAATTGAAGCCTGGACCCACTCTGCCACCTGCAGAGGTGAGGGTAAAACCTGAACTCTGAAAATCAAAGAAGCTCTAGAGGCTGAGGCAGGAGAAGTGAGGGTCCAAGGTCTGCCTGGGCTAGAGAATGATGAGTTCAAGGCCCATCTGGGCAACTTGGTGAATGGGTCTCAAAATGAAAATAAGAAACCTGCAGTGTGGCTCAGTGGTAGGGCACTCACCTAGCACGTGCGAAGAAGAGAAGTAAGTGCGCATCCCTTCTCGCTATCCCACGTCCTCACTCTTAGTTTCTTGAATGCTGTTAGCTTGAAGGTTAATGTTTCTGGAGTCACTGTTTATACCCAATATCTAGCAGAGTAGCATGGAGATATGCTGCAGGCAGAGGGCCATGTAGGGGGAAAGAGTGGCCATGTGAGGTCTGCAATACTGGGCATTGAAGGAGAGGAACCTGTTCCAAGGCACCTCCTTAGAGTCCCCTCACTCCCCAGAACCTCAGCTCCAAGAGACAAGCTTGGAAATTTCAAGACAATACAGCACAGCCAGATTGTCCCCCACACACTTGGTACAGGGTCCTTGCAGACTGTGCACCATGAGATCAGCCCTGCTGCCAAGCCTGGAAAACCACATGACCTCATGCTAAGTTAGAAAAGCAGCTTCAATCTTGTTTCGATAATGACATTACTGTTATTATTGAAAACAGGCTCAGGCATAGAGACAGCTCAATGGAGGTTTGCAGGCTGCTGGCATGGGCGGCCCCTGTGCCCTTTCACCTGCCAGCTCCCACCTTCCACACCTGCTACCCTCTCCACAGAACCCCAGGACTTCGCCCAGCAACACTGCTCACTTCCCAAGGCCCGGAACATCTCTCATCAAAAGGTCCCTTAGTCCCTGGGGCCTCAAGGACAAAACCCAAAAGCTAGAGGGAAAAACAAGAGCCAGGAGCCAGTGAAGGAATACACTAGCATGTGCTTTTGAGGAGGAAGAGTCACCATTTGTACCTTCTCAGCTCCAGCTGAGGTGACCCAGGAGCCAGGTGTGATGGTAGCACCTGTAGCCCCAGAAACATGGGAAGGAGGGTCAAGAGCTTGACGACAGTGGACACCATGATTTGGAGGCCGGTCAGGGCTACACGACACAGGGCAGGCAGAGGCAAGTGTTTAGGGAAACTAGTGGTGGCTTCCTTTCCACATTTAACAGTAGTATCTACACAGCACTTTGATCACTGAGCATTATGACATGTAAGCTACCAGACAACACAGGGAAACTGAGGCCCAGAGATATGAAGGATGTGACCCTACTTTCCCTGGCCCCTTAAGGGTAGGCTATGGAGCCTAGGAAAGCTCACTAAGCCTCTCCAACAAAAGCAAGGGGAGCACCAATCTAGCAAACACTGGCTCTTCCTGGACTATGTGTCAGCACCACTAGCCCCTCCCCTAAACTCAGCTTCCTCTGTAGGTGGGGATGGGGCTTTGGCTGGCCCAGCTGATGAGAGTTCTGAGGGCAACTCTGGCTTCAGTCCCTGGAGAGCTGAGAACAATTCTCCCAATGGCAGGGGGGAAGCTCGCAGAAACAGAGACATCGACAGCAGTCCCCTCATGGCTAGTGACCTAAGCAGCCTTCAGGACCATGGAGGGAAATCCAGGACCAAGCAGCCCTGACTTGAGTTGCATAAGAGACAAGGGAGGGCTCCGTAGATAAGGAGCTGGTTGCAAACCCCTCCAGGTTTTCCTACCTTCAGTCTCCTGGGTGTTTAAGGTTTCCTCCTGGGTTTCCTGACAGAAAGCCTGGAGTAAACATCAGAAATCTCCCTCCTGCCACAAACAATACAGGCTTAACACTCATCCCCCACCCAGGCTGCCAAGATGGCTGTGAGAAACCATGGGGCTTCTGTATTCTACCAAGTGGGTCTCACTTCCTATATATTTCATCTGATACTCATTCTCCAGAACTAACCCCTGCTTCCATTCTGGAAGCTGCTGGGAAAGGAAATTGCCCTTGGTCCAGTTAGAGGAGGCTGAGGTCCCTTTCGAGGTGCACAGGTCAGGGAGGGGAGGCTGGCCAGCAGAGACACTGGACATTCGATGGATGTGCTAGACCCCACAGGCCAGACCCCTGCTCACCTGAGCCCTCTGTATTTCTTCAGCTATGAGGCCAGTACAGTCCTGTAAGGAGAGACAGCTCTAACATCTCTCACCCAGGCACGGGTAAAGAGACACCCACATGCTGGAGTGACGCCTGAGGGATCTCAGGAAACAAGAGACCATGCTCCCTCAGTACCATGTGGAAACAGAGAAATGGTCACCGCTGGGGACTGCCTGTTGGCTGAGCTCCTGTCCCATGACCACAGCTGCATGCTGTGGACAGCCCAGAGGATATACTGGACAGCACACAAGGGAAGGATGGGTGTGTGGACTAGGTCTAGCCAAGCCCAGACATGTCTATCTTACTCAGTCTGTAACTGAGTCTTGGGCCTGTCTCAAAACAGAGCCAAGCAGCATCCTTTGGGAGATCTATGTCTGATAGACACTTGCTGATACCCAATTCTAGAGCTCCCCCTTTGTTAGGCTCAGATCCCTCCACTGCCCTGATAGCTTCTACTTCATTACTTATTCCTGCTTCCCAGCATCCCCATCCTACAACCCCCTTTCCTAGGCTCAACTACCCTCCACCCCCACAGCTTCCATTTCTCAAGTCCTCTGTGCCCTGCACTCACAGCCAAGAACACACCAACCCACAAACACAACTGAGTTCAGTCATGCACCAAACATCCCACCTAGGTATTCTAACTCACACTACAGTGTGTTTGTGGCCTGGGCTGGGGGCTCTAGTGCAGCTGGATACTCAGATGAGTATCTGAGGCCCTCCCTGCCCCTCTATGGGGGAGCTATAAACAGTGAACAAGCCCATCTGGGGTGATCTCTTGCAATCTGAATGCCACACGATGGCAGTTGTGGGGCTGGAGAGATAGCTCAGCGGCTAAGAGCACTGACCTTCCAGAGGTCCTGAGTTCAAATCCCAGCAACCGCATGGTGGCTCATGACCATCTGTGATGAGATCGGATGATCTGATGCCCTCTTCTGGTGTGTCTGAAGACAGCTACAGTGTATTTATATATAATAAATTCAATAAATAAATAAATAAATAAATAAATAAATAAATAGAAAGATGGCAGTTGTGTGGCTCAAAGGCTAGTCCTGTACAAACAAGGATAAAGAGATTACGTCCAGGGAAATAGAGATAAAACTTGGCGGTTCTGACTTTAGAATCAGAGAACACTAAATAAGGACATTTGCAGGCCACTGAATTTGCCTTTCCTTCACTAGATGAGAAGGTGGACCTGAGACTCCTCCACACTGATAGCTAATTCGCAACACACGGCTGTCGAAGCCATTCTCCTCCAGACAGCTGAGGTCTCTGAGTCAACATGAAGCTCTGCGTTTTCATCTCAGCAGCTTGTGAGTCAGGCTGACCCAAGGAAGATTAAAGAAGTCATGGCACCAGGTCATCCGGAGAGAGTTCTCTGTACAAAGTACCCCGAGCAAGGTACCCTGAGTAGTAATTCTACTCCAGAATTAGAAGGATCTCCAGAATTAGGAAAAAAAGAAGAATCATCTTCCTAGCTCCTATAGTCAGTCAGTAGACTGTGTGGCGAGCAAACATGAGAATTCAGTCTCCAGCCTGTACATAAAAACCCAATGCACACGTGCACACAGACTGGCAAGTAACCTCAAAGCTGGGGAGGCAGAGATAGGTGGAGCCCTAGTGCTCACCGACAAATCAGCCAGCCCTAGCAATAAGCTCTGGGTACAATGGAAGACCCTATCCCCACAAAAGAAAGAACTATGGGGCTGGAGCAATGGCTCACCGCAGTTCTTCCAGAGGACCTGGGTTCAATTTCCAGAACCCATACAGTGGCTGAGAACCATGTGTAACTCCAGTTCCAGAGGATCCAATGCCCTCTTCTTACATCTCCCGGCAACAGGCACATCTTAGGGTAGCAAAAGACCTGAGACGTTGCTGGTACAGTAGAGTGAAGTGTCTGTGTGTGGGCAGATCATCCACTCCAAACAGAAGAAAGATGACATAATGAAGAAGTGCTAGGCCAAAGCAAGCCCCAAAATCAGAAAACTCCTGACTCTGCCATCTCCACATCCAGTGTCAAAGCGCTCTTCAGAACTTCAACTGCCCCCAGCTTTGTTGACTAAAACACACCTCTCTCTCTTGGGATGGTTCCATACCTGGTTTGCCGTTTTCCTCAGCAGGCATCCCATGACCCTGGCTCTTCAACATCTTGGGGTTTCCAACGCAATCTGGGCTTTACTTTCACAGCATCATACAATGGCCGTTCTGGGTCTCCGCTCAGTGACACCCCTGACTCACACCTGGCCTCAGTAGCTTTCCTTAGCCACAGAGGGACATTCTGTAATCCTTCCCCTATACCCTTGACTCTAAAGCCAGGGCCAGTGGCTGAAGCCCCCAAGTCTGATGGGGCTGGAACTTGCTCCCCTTTATTCAATTACATCTGCACTGGCTTTCTGTTGTAGGTGGTCTCCTTCTGCCCTTCAGCTGCTCTTTAATCCCTTTCACACGTTGAAACCTTAGCTGAGTGGGTCTTGCCCTGAGGTTACCACTCCCTTTTATTCCATTTAGCATCAAACTTCTCTTTAACTTATTTTTAATCTCCTTGAGCACTGGGCTTGGCTCCATTTCACTTCCTGGTGCTCCTTTTCTCCTCAAACTGTATGTTCCGTATTTACCTTTGTCCAGCTTGCTCCTTTTCATGATAGATCTGCGTTAGAGTGATAACCGATAACCACACAACAGAGTCAATACTAGGCTGTCTTGAAGTTTCCTCTGCTAACACCATTATTCAAAAAAAAAGAACAAAACAAAACAAAAAAACAAAAAAAAAATCTTCAATTTAGCTTCAGGCAGACTTTTAGGACAAGAGCAAAAAGCAGTTACGTTCTTTGCCAAAATATCACAAGAATGGTCTCTAGGCCACTTACTAGTCGTATTCTTCCTCTCTGAAACCTCTTAAGCTGGACCCCCACAGTTCAAACTGCCCTCAGCATTATCTTCCATATTCATACCAGGATGGCCCTTAGGCCCTGCTTAAAGTGTTCAACCACTTTCCTAGTGTAAAGCCCCAGAGCCTTCCGTTTTCCTCCAACAAACAACATGGTGAAGCCTGTCACAGCAGTACTGGCTCCCACCTCTGACTTAGTCACTGCTCTATTGCTGTAAGGAGACATCATGACCACAGCAACTCTTACAAAATAAAGCTCACAGTTTCAGTGGCTTGCTTAGTCCAGTATTGGGTGGCAGGGAGCATGGCAGCAGGCATGGCAGCCATGACGCTGGATAAATAAATGAGAGTTCTACATCCTCACTCTCAGGTAGAGTGATGGAGACTGAGTCTGGCATGGGCTTTTGAAACCCCAAGGCCCACCCCCAGTGACACACTTCCTCCAACAAGGCCACACCTCCCAATCCTTCTAATCCTATTGTACAGTTCCACTCTGGGTTACTACGCATTCAAACAGAGGAACCTCTGGGGGCCATTCTCATCAATCCACCACGGTGTGAACAGAACTCAAACTGTGCTGAGAATATTTCGGGTTTGCTAAGAGACTCAGGGCTCTCACTAGCAAAAGATGACACTGAACTGGGAATTCAAGGGTTTTGGTAGGAGTTGGTTTTCAGAAGGGGTAGGATGTCCCAGAGAGAAGAGAGAGCCAGTGAAACGTCCCGCATCAGGAAGAGAATGGCTAACTTAAGGAACAGTAGTAAAAGTCAAAGCTGGAGCATCTAAGTGAGCAAGGGGCCTACCTCCAGGTGGGAATGGGAAGGCATACACGTGGGTCTTGTGCAAAGCAAGTCTCTAGGACACGATGACTCTGGTGACATTTATCAAATACCTCCAGGAGGCCCGATCCTATCTGAGAGCATTTGACACTCTCAGGGCTACTGCCATCTCAACAATCCTGAGCTAGAGGCCACTGTGACTTCTCCCTTTACAGAGAAGACAAATGAAGCCCAGTGACTCATCCAGGGAGGCTGAACATAATTTTGTAGGCCAGGAGACAAAATCTGTGACCTTGAACTCGGGGATCCTATAGTGTGACTGGTGTGTGTGTGTGTGTGTGTGTGTGTGTGTGTGTGTGTGTGTGTATGTGTGTGTATGGGACACCTTCGTTTAAATTCCCTACTCCTTTCAGTTAGATTCTAAGGGAGTTTCACTCTATAAACGTTACTCTTCTACATCCCTGAGGGGTAGAAACATCTGAGTCCTGTGTCCTACACACACTGCCCACTGCCCAGGGCTCATGAAGAGACCTTCCACCAGGCCCTATGTGAAGCATTAGGGCACAGTAGGTGCTCAAGACATTTCAGTTGTCAATCACCTCTACAGGTCGAAGGTAGGCAGGGAAGGGGGCTTTGTTTCCTCCCATTGTACAAATAGGGAAAGTGAGGCATATGAAAAAAGGCTTCCCCACAAGTCACAGGGATCTCTGCTACAACATGGGATGAAGGAGGGCAAGGGACCTCCATCCAACCCCAGCGATGAAAGCTTAAGGTTTGGCGGATGGCAGTAGCAGCCACTAGCAGCCACTGAACCATGAAGGTACTTCCTCCTGTGAACCTTGCTGAGGTGGGTTTATTAAGGAAGAGGAAGAAGGATACGGACCGGAACAACCCTTTGAGCTGTCCCTGCCTGTGAGGTGGGCACTATGCATTTTGTGTTTGGCACACATAAACGCTGAGGCCCGCTGGTTCCCAGTGTGCAGATGAGAAAACTGAGGCTTTCCTCCAGAAAGCCAGACCAACACTGGCCCTGCACAGGACTCCCTGCCAAGAAGCCCCGCAGCCGACCTGCCACGCAGGCTGCCTTCTGCTGCTAGGCAGGCTGTAAGCAGATAATCATCTTCGCGAAGCGCGACCCTCCTCCGCATCACCCAGCGGGCGACAAAGGGCTGAGTTCTGCGCCAGGAGCCTCCCAAAGCCCGGTAAGGGCAGCGCCGCCACCCAGCCCGAGCCTGGCAGCCCTACCCCCTCTCCCCGCACACCCCGCGGCAACGTGTGACTCAGCGGTTCTCGGCGCGCGGAGCCCCGCTCTCAGCATCAGCATCTGCACGCCCGGGTCGCACACCTAGCCTCTGCCTCTGGGGTCCGCGCGCCCGCCGGGAGTCGCCGCGCCCGCCTCATTTCCGGCGGAGCTCGGCACTGGGGAGGCCATGCCCACGCAGGTTCGTTGGAGCAGGCACCCACGCGCGCCGGCCCCCAGGACTCAGTGCCAGGGCCCCTCCCACCGGGTCAGCCACCTGCTTAAACCCTAGACACCCTCCCCACCAGGCTCGCAGCCCCGGGGAAGAGGCTCCTACACTGCCCGGGGAGGTTTCCAGCACCTGCATGCCGGCGGGTTGCTGTGGCCAGGTCTGGCACTCCCTCACTGCAGCAGATTCACTTCTCCGGCCCCCGGCTGCGCGCTGGAGCTGTCCCCACCGTTCCTGTGGCCAGTCAGGGGCTGGGGACTCCGGAAGTTACTGTCACATTAGCAAAGGACACCGATCCTCTGCATCCCACCAGCCTTTGGTGGGGGCTGACGCACAGGGCCAACTTAGGGGGTTTTAAACGCAGAGCCTCTTTGGGGTAACATGCCCCACTTTTCCGGAAAACCACGAATATCTGGCCCAGCTCCTTCTCAGTAACACTACCCGGGAATAAAACAGTAGACCCTACGAGCCTCTTTCCCCCTCCCACGCAGGGGACCTGCCTCTGGAGGCCGGGGAGGTGCCAGGGCAGCTGAACCCTAGAGGATCTGGCAATGAAATTTTTTCCCTCCTGGGTCCCTCTCCAGGGAGTGGGCAATCTAGAAATTTCTGCGAGCTTTGGCCCGGCTGAAAGGGCAAATGAAGGATTTTTAAGCCTTTCCAGGTCCTGGAGATTTCCACACCAGATTTGCTGCAGCCTTGGGCTTTGTAAATGATAGTCAGGGCCCGATCCAGTGCCACCCGGCGAGGGAAGGACAGCTGCGTTCCCGAGGGCGGCACGGAGGAGGGCGCTGGGCAGTGGCCGAAGCCCCTGGGTTCCCTCCCTCCCGGCCCGGGGTCGGGGTGGGGGGGGGGGGGGGACACGACACACAGCGCGCGGTCCAAACCTTCGGAGGGCATTCGGTGCGACGGCATCCCCACGCCGCGGCCGGCCGGAGGGGGTCTCAGACAACACGTACGTTACCTTCTGTCACATAGCTGTGGTCCCGCAGGAAGCTGTGGTTAATTTTCCGCGTGTCCGTGTCCTCGCCCATTGAAGGCCGCGCCCGGTGCCCTGGGCATGCCCCGCCGCCGCACACCGATGCAATCCGCAGAGGTCGCGCCGGGCGCGCGGGCCATGCCGCCGCAGCCTAGCAGGGTCTCGGGCCGCCGGGGCCCGGGAGGGCGGGCATCGCGGTCAGGTGGTCGGGGACCGGCGGGTGGGCGCCGCGCTCAGGCGAGCGTGCGGCGGGCAGGCGGCGGCCGCAGCGTGGGGCGGGCCGGGGCCCGGGCGCACATCCCGGCCGCTCCGTTCGCGCTGCGTCCGGGCGCCTGGCGGTGGCGGCGGCGAGGGGACGCGCGCGGCGCTGAGCCGGGCTGCGCCGTGGCGGGGCCGTGTCGCAGGCCCCTCCCTCCGCTGCACGCCTCTCCGCCCCCGGCCGCGCAGCCACCGCGCAGGTGGAGCTGATGCGCGGAGCCCCGCCACAGCGGTCACCTCCGGAGCCAGGGACACCTATCCAGAGTGAAGGCCACCTTGCTGGCCAGATGTTTTATTTAGGGACAAGGCAGTTGGAGGAGAGACTTAGGGGGGTCGGGAGCGCGAGGACGTCGCGGCCCTTTATTAAGGAGAAGATGGGGGTTGTTCTGATAATTGCGGGGGGGTTGGGGGAGGCGCCCCTCCCAGCGCGCCTTTGGGGCCGGAAGGTCAGCACCCCACAAGGCGGAGCTGGATAATTCGGCTGGGGGTGAGTTGCCTCCTGTCCTGTCCACCTTTCTAATGGGAGCACTGAGGCTGGTTGGCTGCGCTTGCTCCTTGGAGCCTCTGTCAAGTGAGGGCTTCTGCCACCCTTCCCTCTAGTTCTTCTTTCTTTCCTCTCCTCCTTCCTCTTCTTCCCTCTCTCACTTTTCAACACTTCTTTCCTCCTTCTCCCTTTTCAGTACTTATTCCCTTGCCTCCTTCTTGTGTTCCTAAGCCCCCACCCCCAATCCCCTTTCCTACTTCCTTCCTCCCGTCCTTAGTCATCCAGGCGCTTCCAGCATCCTACAAGAGCCAGGGAGGCAGGGCGGCTGCGGCGGGAGGGGAGTGTGCTCACTTCTTTTACCAAACTGCCTCTTCCTACTGACTCCTACCTTGAGGAATTTGGAGCATGCACGGGGCCTTGGGAGTGTTGATCTTTTAGCCTTGCTGTGTTCTCAGTAAGTCTTGCTGTGACAGGAGAGCAGCTTCAGCCTCCTTTGGGAGAGGCTAGTCACTGAGGTAAGCAGGGAAAGTGGACTAGAGTCCAAGGTATTAGGCACAAGCTTAGGGTGAGGGACACCAAGGCTGCTCCCCCTTCGGAGGTACTGTTTCAGCTAGCCTTTGGGCCCCCAGACACCTCCCCAGTCCAGTCCAGAGGATGTTGGATGGGAGAGAGTGGGTTAAAGGGACTCTGGTTTCTTACTGGAGAATGAGGGCATCCAGAGCTAGAACTGATTCTCCAGAAAGGCCTACTGAGGACTTCAAGGGGTAGCAAATACCCCAGAGTCCTCTAGAGTGTCTGGAGGGGAGGAGGCTAGACCCCTGAGACCTGGCGCTTGCCCTACAGAGCAGGCCACCATTGCCCACCTGGCCTAGGTGCAGATTCAGGGCCAAAACACCCAAACAAGCTCGCTCCCCACAGGAAGGGAACTAGAGAATACATGGTCTCATCCTGCCCTGGCATGTTGTTCCCCCCCCCCAACACCTGCTCTGCTTAGATACCCACTCCACATCCTCACCCAGCACCCCACTCTGCAGCCTATCCTCTTTCTTAGCATCCTGATGAACAGCACCCTCCTTGTGTCACATCCCAATCCCCTGGTCTTAAAGGGATAGCCACATCCACCCTCTTGCCTCTCCGTCTAGCTTTTCCTGCCTGGATGCCCTGGACCACACAGAAAACAGCCTGCTGTGACCTAATGCCACAGTCATGGCTCAGCCATGCTGAGGATCCCAGATCCCGTGGGTCCCAAGCTATCAGCCCTTCTGCACCTGCAATATCCTGTCTTCCTCAGGGTTCACCTGCACTGGTTCAGTGCTGTGAGAATGTTTGCCCTGGGGGCACTAAGCAACATTTCCCATCCCACCCCCCAAGGTCCCAGTGACAAAAAGTCGGAGTCCTCCCAAGTCAACCAACCCTGGGAACCATTGAATGTATTAGGCTTGCTCATAGAGCAATGAGTGAGGGGTATGGGTGACCTCAAAGCAGCCACACTGGAAGGTCCGCACCCAACAGAGATGGTGGAGGCCCATTCCTTAGTCCTACCCTACCTATATACTCTAGCCTCTCTCTGAGAACCCTTCTCCCCTCTAAGCCATACAAAACTAGAGTAGAATTGCAGAATCACATACAACCAATGGGGGTGGCAGCTAGATGCACTGATGAGGGTCCTATAACTGTCCCACCCCTCATTCTAGGAGGAAAGTCAGCAGTCAGGCAGCCCAGGAGGGATGATGTTTTGAGAACAGGCCCAGCTGGCTTCCTGATGGTGGTGAGCTTGGCTTAAAGGATAGTCCTGTACAATACTCCCTGCCTCTCAGTCAGAACCAGGCCTCCACCTTGGGCCTCCTGCCCTACACCTGCACCCCTCAGCCCCAGAACCCACTGTCCCTCTTCTACTCCTGTGCACATACATTGCTGCCCCTGGAAGGAGCATGAGCCCCACATACTCTCTCCACAAACTTCTGCCTTACTGCATTCACGATGAATGTCGCTGCGCCCCTAAGGGGCAGTCATGTCCCCATAGAGGCATAGTAGGACATGAATGGGACAGATAAACACCTTGCTTCAACAAGTCATGACAATGAAGTGACAGCTGATGATAAGCTAGAAATGTGCCTGCAGGTCCATTTGAGCCTCCAGCTCCTCGCCATTGAAGAGTAGCCTCCACTCCACATCCCCTTAACGTACACCCTCTTCATGGCCCATGCTAGGATCTACCCAGATGCCTTCTCTTCCTCTCTCCTCATCCACTGCCACAGCTCTCCAGTGGCTGCTCCTATGAAACTGTCCAGTGTGTGTCACTGCTCAGTGAGTCTTTCCTGTGTTCCTTCTGACATCCAGAGAGCCAGATGTGTCCCTAATCCTGGATCCCGGAGTCAGGCCTCCAGGAGGGGTTAGGACTCGTGATGAGCATAGTACCTTTACAAGACAAGATAGAAGAGCTCGCTCAGTTCCTCTCACCTATGGCCTTCTAGGTCACAGGGCACCAGGTGAGAGATGTGGGCTATCTCCAAAGCAGGAAGAAAGCACTCTCCACTGAATCATATTGGCCAGAATCTCCATCTTGGATTTGGACTGCAACTGCCACAGCTGTAAGAAAATACACTTCTGCTGCTTAAGGCACCCAGTCTATGGTGTTTTGTCACAGTGACCCAAGTTGACAAACATGCACACAGGTTATATGTCCCCAGTGGGCAATCATAAAGCAATTAGACTCACTATGTCCTCTCTTCTGTAACCGACCCTCTGACAGGAGGGGAGAGACAGCTAGCCTCTCTGGGCCTACCTCATCCCACTCTCCCTGAGTGTGCACGTTTGTCTAGAGTCACCTGTTGAAACCAAGGGACAGTATCAGGAAGAGGGCCTTTAAGAAGTGAAAAGACTGGGTCTGAAGAAGTGGATATTCAGTTAGGAGCATTAGCTGTTCTTCAGGAGGACCCAAGTTCAATTCCCGGCACGCACATGGCAGCTCACAGACACCTGTGACTCCAGTTCCAGAGTATATGGCCTCCTCAGACACCTGCAAGGACATGGTGCACTCAGAGAAGTGGACACATACATGTACACATAAACATCATGTTTTTAAAGCATTGAGGTAGGGGAAAGGAGTCCTTGTGGCAGGGTCAGTGCCCTCCAAGGGACAGCATGTGGCTTCTTTCCTGTTGACTGAGGGCACAGCAAGAAGACAGCTAACCACGGACCAGGAGCAGCCTTCATGGACATCAGGTCTACTGGCACTTTGCTCTCATGATGAGCAATCTCAGGAACGTCAAGAAAATGTGTGTGCTCTTTAAGTAACCCAGCCCATGGTGGCTGTGTGCGTCCGTGTGTGCCCACACATCGGATCTTATTTCAGGATCACACATAAGCTGGGTAAGCACTGCCACTCACCTGTCCCCCATGCTTGTGATGATCTGTTTTAGTTTGCTTCTCTGTTGCTGTGATTAAAACATTCTGGCCAGAAGCGACTCATGGAAGGATTTATTTCCTCCAGGTCAAGATGAGGTAGAGACCACAGAGGAATGCTAACCAGATCCATCTGACTAGGGATGGCATTGCCTAAGTGAGCTGGTCTCTCTGACATCAATTAGCGACAAAAAAAAAAAAAAAATGCCCCGTAGATAAGGCCACAGGCCAGTCTGATCTGGACAATTCTTCGTTTGAGGTCCTCTCCTCCCAAGTTACTCTGGGTTCTGTCAAGCTGTCCACCAAAGCTAACTATGACAGTTGTCTTTGTTGTAGGGCCCCCCAATAGAATACCCCAGGGTGACTTCAGGCTGCTTTTACTAGTTTGGGAGCTTTCTATAAATAGATTTATGGGCTCTGCCTCTTCTGCTGTATGTTATGTTTCTGACACTCGCTCAGGCTCTTGGGTACATAGCTGTAATTTGTTCTCTGTTTACTGCTGTGTGGTTTTCCACTGCAGAACCGTGCTGCACTCTGCCTAGTTTTAATGGGTGTGCAGGGTGGCTGTTAGTTTAAAAGCTGTATGGCTGGGCCTCCTGTGTCTCAACGCTGACATAGTTTGTCAGTGTTTAGCTCCGTTGTGGATGCTTAAAGACTTCCCTGAGAAGTATGTACCTGTTCAGCCTCCTTCAGAGAGCTGTGGCCCTGGGTCAGCTACTCACTGTTTCTACTGCCGAGTCCAACATCCTCTGAACTGACCTGGCCCTCATACCAGTGAGGATGAGCTGGGGTGACGACTCTGTAGTCCACACTGTCCAGCCTCACCCACCTCTAGGTAGCTTCACAGTCCCCTAGACTCCAGGGTTCTCCTCCCTCCTTCTAGTACTCCAGGCTCGAAGCTTCCAAATGCTGGATCTAAATTCTGGAGTCTCCCACTAGTCACTGCCTAGCCTATTATCCCCCAAATCCTCTCTCCTCTCCTCCATTCAGAATCTATAGGCTAAATGACTGCTCCAACAGCAGCCAGTGAGCCTCAGGAAGATCCGTGACTCTCCCTGAAGCTCACCTCATGTTTCTTGCCTCCTGTGGAAGTACAGCCTATCACTTCTCGAGTTAGGTGCGGCTGCAAGGCATGCTTTGGGCCATGGACCATGAAGATTTAGAGTGTCCTCTGAGCTGGCACTCTATAGCCTCTCTGGCTTTCTTTTTCATGTCTAGGAATCTTAGGGAATCTTACTCATCCAGGTAAAGCTTCCATTGGACCCTGAGTGACTGCAGTTGTCAGGACCCCCATCATATGTGTAGGTTTAGCAAGTATAACCCAGTGCTGCACAGGGTCACTAAGTCCTGAGGGCTGTTTGTTTCTGCAGCATACCTTTACCTGTCCTGACTGCTATGTCCTTGTGCAGCAGGTAGAGGCAAAGTTTCCCCATGTGCTTTTTCCTTCTGTCTCTAGAGTGGACCAAGTTACACTGTAGCAGGACAAGGAGTTCACAGATACCTCTTAGGTGGGTCACCAAGCCAGCTGAGAAGACTAGGGACATGGCTTAGTGTGAGCTTCCCTAGCAGTGTGCAAGGCCCTGGGCTTGATCCTCTGTGATAAACAAAACACACGGAACTGGCTGCCAGTCTGACCCTCTCCATCTTCATCCAGGACCTAGGCTGATAGGTCAGTGTTTGTGACCACTCCGTTTACTTAAGATTGAAAACCAAGGGCTGGAGGGATGGCTCAGTGGTTAAGAGCACTGACTGCTCTTCCAGAGGTCCTCAGTTCAAATCCCAGTAACCACATGGTGGCTCACAGCCATCTGTCATGGGACTCGATCCCTCTTCTGGTATTTCTGAAGACAGCTACAGTATACTCATATGTAATAAATAAATAGATCTTTTTAAAAAATGTTTAAAACCAAGATCCAGAGAGTACTCACTGTGCAAGCATGAAGACCTGAATTCAAACCCCCAGCAATGGTGTGAAAAAGTAGGTCCAGGTGTTTCCCAGTCTGTAACCCTAGCACTGTAGAGGCCGGAGACAGGAGGACTGCTGGAGCTTGCTGGCTACTAAGCTGGTTCTAGGTTCAATGAGAGATGCTGTCTCAAGTTCTGCTCCAGTGTCTCCTCTGGCCTCTGTAGACACAGGCATGCCTGCTTGCACACACATGTATACACATACCACATATACAAACCATACTCTCTCATGTCCTTATGCACACTTAAAGATGAGAGAGAGGCAGAGAAAGACAGACAGACACGCGCGCACACACACACACACACACACACACACACACACAGAAAGACAGACAGAGAGAGAGAGAGAGAGAGAGAGAGAGAGAGAGAGAGACTTTTGCAAGCCTCCCAGTTATACATAACCCTTTCCTTCCCTTCTTTCCAAAGGCAAGCACTATTCCAAAGCTAGTGCCAGACTATTCATTTCTACCCTTTAACATATGTGCACATGGTTGAGCCACTTTGAATAGTTCTAATGTTTATACAAATATTATCATATCGACTGCCCTGTGTTCCGAATTGCTTCCCTCCCTCTTCTGAGCATTGTTTCTTTCAAGCCTATATAGCTTCCCCATTGACCTTGAGTGCAGGAAGGAGGCAATCGATGGTGTGCTGCACTTGCTTTAAGAACCTTCTCGACAGAACTGGTTGCATGCATCTTGCCTGAGTTTGTGTTCAGTGATATCATGGGAATGGCAAGAGATCAGCCACAGTGAAGAATTTACATCCCAGAAGCCGGCCAAAGCTACAAGCCGAATCAATTCTCTCCAGATGGGAAGTTGTTAAATGTTTCTCTGTGACCACAGTGGGCTATCATTTCTCCAGCCAGGCTTCCACCCACCCTGGTGGATGTTTAGCTTGTCTCCAAACTCTCAGGGCTACAAACAGCACACAGGTCTCCACATCTAAAGCTAAAGGCTCCTGGGGGTGGGGGGCCTCGGGTGACACTAGAGTACATAGTTAACATCTGCTCATTGCCAAAGCTGAGAACAATGCCTTCCTGCAGCAGGGCACAAATCTCTGCCCCGAGAACTCATAGAAGATGCTGATCTTCCTGCACTGAGATTTATCGCAGCTGTCATTTGTGTATGTCACCTTCTGTCTCCTGTTGGGCTGATACACTACATACCTTGAGCCATGGGGATGTCTAAAAAGTGTGTTCTGTCCATGTTGAGGAAGGACCACACTAGCTCCTTCCCTATATAAAGAACCTAATGTATAGATCATCCATTGAACTGTATGCATCCCTTCTGCATATACCTATGACATCATGTGTCTTCGGTACAGGCCCCTTTATAGATGTGAGTCTACTTCTGGACTCTGTTGTGTTCAGTTTTGTTTTTGTTTTGTTTTGGTTTTTTTTTTGCCTGATTTGTATGACAGCACCGTCCTGGTAGCATAGCATTATAGTAGGCATATAGTGTATAATTGCTGTATCTTATAGTAGGTTAATATCTGACAGACCAGAGACTCCATCTTGGCTTTTCTTTGAAATTGTCTTAGCTACTCCTGGGCTTTTACTCCTCTACATAGGTTTCTAGCCATTCAGACCCCATAACAAGTACTTTTGAGGGGCTGGAAAGGTGGAGCAGCAGCTACAAGCACATACTGGTTTTGCAGAGGATCCAAGTTCATTCATTTCCAGCACCGACATCAGGAGGCTCACAAGAGCCTAACTCCAGCTCCAGAAGGTCTGATGCCCTCTACTGGCCTCTTCAGGTACTTCACTTATGTGCACATCAGCTGTACACAACACACAGAGACACATAATTAAAACTAAGTCATAGCCAGGCACTGGTGTTGCATGCTTTTAATCCCAGCATTTGGGAGCTAGAGGAAGGCGAATCTCTGAGTTCGAGGCTAGCTTGGTCTACAGAGCAAGTTCCAGGACAGCCAAGGCTACACAGAGAAACACTGTCTTGAAAAACATAAACTAAATCTTTTTAAAAATTAAAATAAATTTCCTGGTATTTTCATTGAAATCAATATGAATTTATAATTAGCCAAAATAAAGTAACTTTCAGGGCTGGAAAGATGACTCGGTGGTTAAGGGCTCTGACTGCTCTTCCAGAGGTCCTGAGTTCAAATCCCAGCAACCACATGGTGCCTCACAACCATCTGTGATGAGATCTGACGCCCTCTTCTGGTGTTCTGAAGACAGCAACAGTGTACTCACATACATTAAATAAAAAATAAATAAATAAATAAATAAATAAATAAATAAATAAATAAAAGCAATCATGGGAAAGTGGGAAGATGTCTCAGAAGTTAAGAGTGTGTATTCCTATAGAGGACCCAGTTCCATTCTGAACACCCACACAGTGGATTCAGCAGCCACTTCAGGCTTTGCACACACATGTTCTGCAGACGTGCATGCAGATAAACACCCCTACACATAAAATGAAAATAAATTTTCTTTAAAAAAAATAGCATTTGGTTAGCTGTCTCATGCATCCGCTACTGTTCTAAACACTTTGAAATCTAATTGAATCTCCCCAACTTTCCTGTGAGATATCGTCATGATCTCCCTCTACATCTGAGGGAGCTGAGGCACAGAGCGATTGGCTAATTCATGAAAACCAGAAAGCAGTAGGGCTGTGACCTGCGTCTGAGATGGGAGACTCTGTTCCAACTGCTGGAGCTCCTCCCCCACCTAAACAGGAAGCTGGGACATACTGTGATAGAGTTGTTATAAGTCTCCCTGGGATTTCTGCCACTGTAGAGGGGTTGGTTTCACCCTTCCCACTTGCTCTAATTGTTGCCACTGTCCAATAGGGACAGGGCTGATTTCTCTGATGTGCAGTGCCCAGTGGCTGTATTGAATTGTCATAGATTGATGATGGCTGGAGAGCGATTCTCAGGTTACCCCCCTCATGCCCTCTCTTTTTCTCTTTTAATGTTTGTTTTTCTTTAGTTTGAGACAGGATCTCTTGGAGCCCAACCCGTCCTTGAGCTACAGATAGAACCCCCTACTCCACCTCCTAAGTGCCAAGGATTCAGCTGTACACCATCAGGCCCAGTCTCCCTCAGGTTTTCTATATGATCATATTATCTGAAACAGAAGACAGTTGTGGCTTTCCCTTGTGGTGGTGGTTTGAATAAGAATGGCCCCCATAAGGCCATAGGGAGTTGCAATGTCAGGAGGTGTGGACTTATTGGAGTGGGTGTGGCCTTGTTGGAGAAATAATTGTGTCACTAAGGGGGTAGGCCTTGAGGTCACAAATGCTCAAGCCAGGCAAGTGTCCACTGTCTTCCCGCTGCCTGCATATCCAGATGTAGAGTTCTCAACTACCTCTCCATCACCATGTCTGCCTACATTCGTCCATGATGTGGTGATTTAAATAAAAACAGCCCTCTTAGGGCCATAGGGAGTTGCAATATTAGGAGGGGCGGACTTACTGGAGTGGGTGTGGCCTTGTTAGAGGAAGTGTGTCACCGTGAAGGCAGGGCTTTGAGGTCTCATATATATATGCTCAGGTCTGGCCAGTGTGATCCAGCGCCTCCTCATGACTAGAAGACAGTCCTCTCTGCTGCCTGTGGATCCAGATGTGGAGCTCTCAGCTCCTCCAGCACACCACAGTGCTTCCCACCATGAACACAACGGGCTGAGCTTCTGAAACTGTGAGCCAGCCCCAATTAATGTTTGCCTTTTAGGAGTTGCCATGGTCATGGTATCTTTTCACAGCAGTGAACCCTAACCAAGACACTTGCCAATCTTCAGCACTTAGCTATCTGCTCCAGTCAGTTTCAAGACGACAAAGTACTGAGTAGTTATGGTAACAGAGGAGCCTCAGTCTTGTGTTTAGAAATGCTTCTAGTGCCTCGTCATGGAAGATGATGCTAGCCATTGAATTTTAGTTCAATGTTTTGTCTTAGTCTTCTATTGCTGTGATAAATATCATAGCCAAAAGCAACTTGGGGAAAGAAGGGGGTTAATCCATCTTATAGCTTACAGTCTACCATGAAGGACTATCAGGGCAGGAATTCAAAGCAGGAATTGAAACAGAGCCCATGGAGAGATGCTGCTTATTGGCTTGTACTCATGATTTACTCAACCTTCTTCAAGCTGCCTAAGCCATCAGCCCAGTGGTGGCACTGCCCACAGTGAGCTGGGTCCTCCCACATCAAGCATCAGTCAGGAAAATGCAGCAAAGTCTTGCCAGTCTGGAAGGTGTATTTTCTCAATTGAGTTCCCCCTTCCCAAATAACTCTATATATAATGAATAAGTCAGCATCATGGGTTTCTTGCTTATCTTTCTGTTTGGTTGGTTTTGATACCGTGTCTCCTGCAGCCCACAATACACTCAAACTTGCTGAGGGTGGCTTTGAACTGCTGCTCCTCCTCTCTTCCTCTCCAAGGCTCTGGGTTACAAGCATGCGCCACCCTGTCTGTTTCCATGTGCTGCTGGGATTCTACCTCAGAGCGCAGTCACTTCACCAGCTGAGCTACACCCCCAGCCATGGCCTTGATCGCCGTCTTTCGTCTGGTTAAGATCTCCCTGGTTTTCTGAGACTCTGGTTGTTGGATTTTATGTCTGTGATCACATGTCTTTTCGCTTTAGTCTGTAATGAAAGTGTACTTAGAGAGAAACTGGTCTTCAACCCGTCTCACATTCCTAGAGGGCCTAAAGTGGTCAAAACAGAAATAAATACACACTCGTCAGATCTGTTTTGATACTATTTTTGAGCTTTGCAATTGGGTGAGAAGTTTTGCAGGCTAGAGAGTCTTTTATTTCCTGTGTTTTTCTAGCAGGTCAATCCTCAGACCGCAGAATCAGCATGCTGTTAGTTTCCCTGTGATGGAGGTCATTTTCCAGCCCATGCCTGTGATCGTCGGGGCAAGGGACTCTGGTTTCTCTGCATCTTTGCCATCTCCCGTGTGTGTGTGTGTGTGTGTGTGTGTGTGTGTGTGTGTGTGTGTGTGTGTGTGTGTGATGTTGGCCATTGCAGGGACAGGGGAGCAGTTTGCTGTAGCTCTAGTGCCTTGCTCCATGGCTGAGACCATCATCCTTTCTCCTGTTTGCCCTCCTTGCAGCAGCTTCGGTAAAGTGTCAGCCCTGGCATTTTACCGACTTGCTAATTATTCTTTGTTTTCTTGTTATTGACTTTTGAAAGATTCCCCACCACCACTGTGGTTTGAAAACAACTCACTGTCAGACAAAAGCTTAGCGACGATTTTTCTCCCAGTCTAGCACTTGTCTTTTGTTTTCTTAATATGTCCTCCAAAGGCCACGTTATTGTTTTTTTTTTCCTCATCTGGATCCTGCTTCAAACGCCAAATCTAAGAAATATTTGGCTAGCTCAAGGTCACAAAGGTGTGTGCCCTGTTCTCTTCTCCAGCAGAAGTTGGCAGACTGTTGCCTAGGGACCAGCTGCCTATTTTGAGCTGGGGAGTGTCAGAAGAACACAGCTGTCCCCATCCATTTATGCATCTCTTACAGCCTCTTTCACAGCACTGTGACAGACTTGTAGAGATCCATCAGCGACCATAAGACTCACAATCCTAAAATACTCCACTCCTTTAAGAAAAAGGTCCCCACAAGAATGTGCTTTTAAGAGCTGGGATTCATTTGGATTTCAGACTAATATGGTGCGCACTATGAACTGAAGCTTTTTTTAAATTACCTACAATTATTTTTTAATGTGCAAGTGCATGTACAGGTGTGTGTGTGCAGGTAGGGGTCTGTCTGTGTGTGTGTGTGTGTGTGTGTGTGTGTGTGTGTGTGTGTGTGTGTCTGTGTGTCTGTGTGTATGAGAGAGACAGATAGACAGACAGACAGAGACAGAGACAGAGACAGAGACAGAGAGACGGAGGTCAGTCAATGCTGACTGTCTCCTCTATCCCTTTCCTCTCCCCCTACCTTTTCCCCCCTTTTTGAGACAGAATCTCTCAGTGAACCCAGAGTTCTCTATTTCACCTTGACTGGCTGGCGAGTGAGCCCCCAGGATGCCCCATCTGTGACACCTTGATGCTGGGCTTCACCAGCCAGCTTTCACATGGGTTCCGGGCATGTGCACTGGCGTCTACACACTTACATTTATCCTGTTACCGTTCCTAGGCGTCAGGTTTATAAGGCACCATAGCATATGAGTCTAGTTCTGGTCTCTCCCACTGATCTACTTATCTGTCCTGGCACCAAGAACCCTGGAGTCAGTGAGCAAGCGCTTGCAACGTGGAAATCAAGTTAGTCCTCTGGCTTTGGTTCTTTATTTCATAGTTAAGAGTTCTGCCAGGACTTTTGTGTTTGTAGATGAGTTCTGGAATCAGCTGTCAAATTCTTTAAAAAAAATTATCCTGTTCTGTTAACTTATGGATTGATGACCCTTGACATATTTACAATACCCAGTCTTCCCATCCACTGGTACAATCTCTCTTCATTTACCCAGATTTTCTGCAACTTAAGTTCTACCATCCATGCCTCACTGTCTTGAATCCATCACTCCTTCACATTTGTGTCAGAAATAACACTCCCATTCTAAGTAAATCAGGACTTTTCTCCATCTGGCTGGTGGAAGCAAGCACTGTCCTAGTTCAGGTGAGCCCCACACACCATTCCCTGGGTCCCCCTGGCTCTTCCTCCAGCTTATGCAGGCAGGCACTCAGAGAGCTCAGGCTAGCCCTCCACCATGGGAAAGCTTGCTCTCCTCCATCCAACTGCCTGATGACCCTCTCCTAACTCAGCCTCCAGGTGCCACATGTCTCAGGTGGGTAACGGGTAACGTCTGCCTGCTGTTCAGCTGTTGAAGAATGATGGGAGGTCCCGTGCTGTTCCCTAAACTCTGCCCTGAATAACCCTTCTTGGCCAGAAGTCAGAATTTGCATCCAACTTTGAGTATGGGGAAGCCAGGCACTCCGATTCCTCCCCCTTACAAGGTGGGATTCCAGCGCTGCCCCTCCAAGTGGCACTTCCTTCAAACCACCTTCATCTACCCCTGAAGGTGGGGGGATCCTTGCTATAGCCCCAGTTTGGTCAGTTTGATTTGGGAATCTGATTTCTTCCCCTTAGCGTATCACAGTTAACTGATTTGACTGAGTGAAAAGGAAAGGAGGCCACAGGTGCTACTTGGGGTTTGCAGGGGCAGAGAAATGCCCGGCTTTGCCGTATCAGGAGGTGCAATCCAACCCCCTCCAGTCCTTGAAACTTAAAGCACAAGGTGTCCCTTCATCCTGACACACTGAGGTCAAGAGAAATGAGTGGGCACATAGATAATCCTTCCCTAAGGTCAGCCCTGGAGAAATGTGGAGGACCAGCCATTAAGCATGGTCAAGCAGTTTGGCCTAGAAGGAATGTGACCTCTGTCTATGTGTGCCTCTCTAGTGATCAATAATAGCTCACAGCACTTGATGGCCCAGCAAGCATGGAGCCTCCACATCGGGTCTGGTCTCTTGAGTGACACAGTAGGTCCGTGCTCATTCTACTTGCCACTTGGGTCTGGTGAGGTCAGGGAGACAAGACAGGCCTCCAGGGTGGGCTCCTGGGAACTTGGTACAATGGCCCAGGGCCCATCCTATCATATGTGGTCACACTCTGTCCATTAATGAAGTGGTCACTCTGTCCAGCTGCGTCCATGGAGAGACATTTCTTCCTCTGAGCCTTCCTTTATTACCTCGGTGCTTG
The DNA here is from genome assembly GCF_021556685.1 of Rattus norvegicus. NCBI lineage: Eukaryota > Metazoa > Chordata > Mammalia > Rodentia > Muridae > Rattus > Rattus norvegicus. The sequence goes on from NC_141547.1 coordinate 78,390,881, forward strand.
AAGGCATTGCTAAATCCTTACTGAATTAATTCCGCCATTTAATTGTAAAATGATCAGTCAGGGCTGGAAAACCGACTGGTTCCGTGGGTAAATGTGCTTGCAGTGTTAGCCTGGTGACCTTGGCTCAATTCCCACACCTCGAAATGGAAAGAGAGAACTGATCATACAAGTTGTCCTCTCTCTCTCTCTCTCTCTCTCTCTCTCTCTCTCTCTCTCTCTCTCTCCCCCTCTCTCTCTCTAGGAGATAGCTGGGGGTCCAGAGGGGCAGGTGAATGAAGGAACATCACAGATCATAAATCCCCAAGAAAGAGATGTACCCCAGCCCAGCTCAGCATCCCAGGAAAAAAGGACAGTGTTTGACAAGTGGCCCGGGCTGAAGAACCATGCCCACCCTATGAATGTAGAAATGCTCCAAGTCTCCCTCTGCCTTTAGACCCTACAGGCTGGACTCAGTATCTCCATGTCACTGATGGGAAACTACAATCTAAAGACACTAGGTAATCTCAGCCACTGGTGAGCAAGTACCAGCCCTAAGACCAGGCACCTGACTGGTGACAAACAGGCAGGACCTGTCTATACGTTCAGCCCCACAACAGCACTATTAGCTGCTGTTGGGTTTCAAACCAGGGACCAAGGACCCAGGTGCCTGTTTTACATATGAAAGCAGATCTGGCCACCAGGTTCTCCCAGCATCCATCAGTCCCCACCTGTTACCAGGTATGGTTGGCACATCCCACCCCTACCTAAACTCCAGCCCAGGTGCTGGGCTGCCCTTCCCCCAGAGGTTCTTCCCTGTAATAACCCAGACATTATGGTTACCCGCCTCTTTTGTACCTTTGGCTTTCTAGTTGCTACACCTGGTTCCCCTCTCTTGTCCTCTCCCTTACTCTCCTGATCTCCCCACAAAGTCCAGCTCAGTCTGGTCACTTCTACTCTGTACTCTCCCATATGCCCCTGTCTCTGGCTATGCTCTGTCTTTTACCTACAGTAAACTCTCTCCCCCACCACACCTAGGAGCAGTCATGCCCTTCCCCTTTTGTTTCTTTTTTTTCATTCAGTGGCCTGCTCTGCTTCAGCCGACCCTCAGGGAGCAGAGTCTGGGGAGAGTCTGGGGAGAGCCCGGGTCAATTTCAACGGCTGGCTCAATTGCAGTGCTTGGCAGCACCAGAGACAATGAGGAAGCTTGATCTTGGCAAAAAAAGTGGACACAGGCCACAGAGAGGCCAGAGGCTTGCCCAGAACACCCTGTGTCTTCCCCACATCCGATCCTAGGTATTTTCTGAGATCACTGGGTCCTGAGCATGTCCAGGGTAGACCAGCGCCTCCATGGCAACCTGCCACCAGCCTGAACCCAAAAGATGCAGAAGTGCTTCCGCCCACCTGTCCTTTGTGGCTCACTTCAAAAGCCTCTGCCAACTTCTTGATGGGTCAGGTCCCCTATTCTCTACATCAAGGACAGATAGGTCCTGGGGTCATAAATAAACTACCCACACCTCCAGGCTCTGGGAAACTCAAACGGTGGCACACCATTGAGAGATGCAACTGCCCTTACAAGCAAGGCCTCTGCCTGCAGGACCTGGATCCCAGCTGTAGGACTGGGCTTTGGAAGTTTCTATTTTTATTTTATGTGTCTGGGTGTTTTGAGTGCCATATGCAGGCAATGCCAGACGAGGCCACTAGAGGGCAGTGGATTCCCCTGGAACTGGAGTTACAGTGCGAGCCCCCATGCAGGTGCTGGGAATTGGTAGAGTCTGGTACCCTTAACCACTGAGCCATCTCTTCAGCCCTAAAGGAACTAGATTTAGGAAATGCTGTTCTGACTTGTCAAGGTGACAATGATCTCCAGTGGCAGGGGGAGGGGGCTAAGACCCCTCCTAATGCTTGCCACACTGTTCCCCCAACCCCATTATTCTTCTAACAGAACATGCATCCTCGCATCCTCTGCCTCAGGCCTTTGTATCTGTGGCCTCAATACCACAAGGAAACACACACAGAAAACCATTTGCTCTTTAATCTTAACCATTGTGGTGGTTCCCAACCTGTGGGTCAGGACCCTGGGGAGGGGTCACATATCAGATATGCTTTATCTCAGATATTTATACTATGATTCATAGCAGTAGGAAAATCACAGTTATTAAATAGTAACGAAATAATGTTATGGTTGGGGTCACTGCAACATGCAGCGTTAGGAAGGTTGAGGACCACTGCCTTAATGCCTGCTCCCCCTCCCCCACCCCATGCCGGCTTCATGTTTGTGTATGTGACATCCATGTTTTTCTCCACTGTCCCCAGGCCAGTGCCTTTGCATTACCACCCGTCTTGCCCATGAATTGTGCTGTGCGGTGGGAGCTGTGAGTGATGGCAGAGCGGTTGCCAACCTGACCATCACAGTGGCCTGCTGCAGACCAGCACACTGGGGAGTGACATCAGAAGCCTGACCCACGGTCCATGGATTCACTGCAAAATAGAAGATGCAGCCACACTGGCTTTTCCCAAGAAGCATCAGCAGCCAGCTCTGGGTACCAGGAGTTGAACTTGCTTGCCCTAGACGGCTTAGCAGATAGGAGGGGCAGAGAGCCTGTTTCCATTCTAATTGCTTCTAACATCTCAAGTTCTCTGGACTTCACGGATCCCTCCCCTATGCCCACCCCACTCCCACCTCCATTAATGATTTTCATTTTGGTCAAGAGCCATAGCTTCAAAATCACACCCACCTCAGTGTATTCTGTTGCTTAGCAACAGCCATAAATCAACAGAACATGCTGGAATGTGCCGGGCAACCCTGCCTGGCTGCTAGATACATTGGCTTCTTAAAATCCAAACATGTCATCTGCCCAAGTCTTGGCTGCACCCAGCTCTTGGGCTCCTCGATTTACAGAGCTCCTGTAGGCATCTTCCCAAACCATCTCTTGTCTGCTGAACCTTTCAACAAGAGTCCTTTGTGATCTCCTGGCATTCTGCTCGACACCCAGGGATCGGATGAGTCAAGCCCCCTGCCATGGAATGGAAAGGACTCTTCTGTACAAACTGGATCCCACTATTTTTGCTCTATTTCTGACCCAGGTGGCCATGTGTGTGTGTCTTATGGTTTCCATTGCTATGAAAAGACACCATGACCAGGGCGACTCATAAAGAAAACATTTAATTTGGGCCGGCTTACAGTTTCGGAAGTTCAGTCCATTATTATCATGGTGAGAAGTATAGTAGCATCTAGGCAGATGTGGTGCTGAGGGAGGAGCTGAGAGTTATACCTCGTGGTCTAAGGCAGCCAAGGAGGAGTCTCATTTCCACAGACAATCAGCAGGAGAAGGGTCTCTTCCGTACTGGGTTGAGCTTGAGCAAAGGAACTCAAAGCCCACCCCCATGGTGACGCACTTCCTCCAACAAGGCCACACCTATTCCAACAAGGACACACATCCGAATGGTGTCACTCCCTATGGGCCAAACATTCAAACGCAAGAGTCTATGGGGGCCAAAACTCTTCAAATCACTACACCATGTAACTGTGTGGACACACGGAAGATGTTGTTTCCTTACCACAGATCCCCAAATAGCCCACCAGGAAAGTGCCCTGGATCTGTCCTACAGGTGTGATATACCTCCTTGAGTTACCAGAGAGCCTCACGCTGACCCATCTTACTTCATTCACCCATTCGCTCAAGCACTCGGGCAATCGGTTAACAGTCTATATCCAAGACCCATCAGAGACCTGACCTCAGAGAGCTTGGATCCCTCTTGAGGACAAAAAACACCACTGACCCCCTAAGTAGGGGCCATGCAGGCCAGGATCAGTGTCAGAAGCCCCAGTTACAGGGGAAAAAACAAGACCAGTCCTTGCCCGAGCATTCAGCGACCTACACCATGACCGGCAAAGCTCCCAAGGTACCCAGCAGCACAGGGCTCCAGGAGGCAAGGCCATGTACAGGGACAGGGAGGACAGAGAGGCCTTCCTGCAGGAAATTGGCAGGATGGTTTGTATTTTAGGTACAGAAAATGGAAACAGGCAATACGGAAAGAAGCAGCCCCCATACTTGGCCCCATCATGGTGGTGGAGGGAGGTGGGGAACAGACTTAGTCAAAGAGCCATGCCTCTCCCCCTGCCCCTTAACCTCTGCCTGCCATAGCACTGGGCAAGGGCAGCTCAGAGCTCTGAGTACTCAGGGCCAGAGCCCATACCAGACAGAAGCAGCTAAGGGGAAGATGGTTTCCATTGGCTCAGCCCAAGGGCACAGTCATCAGGGCTGAGAAGGGGTGGCAGCCAGAACTTCCACTGGTCACTGTGTCCACTGTTGGTAGGAGAGGGAGACAAAGGCTGGTGCTCAGCTCACTCTGCATTCAGTCTGGGACCCCACCCCATGGAAAGGTGGGGCCTACAGGTCCTCTTTGAAAGCATCCTCAAGACAGGGGCCACTTGCTAAAGCAACACACACACACACACACACACACACACACACACACACACACACACACACACACAAATGATGGATAAATTCAAGAGCAGACTGGAAAACCAAATCTCTTTTGGAAGACATTACGAGAAACTACCGCCAGCCAGGAGCTTGGGGTAGAACAGGACTTTGCAAACAAATCCAAGGCACAAATGGCCAAAGAGCAGTGCTAGCAAAATCTCAATAAACAGGTGCAAAGACCAGCCTGGAGCAGGAAGAACACATTCGCTACCCACGGACAGAGCAGCTGACAGACTGAAAAAGAAAATGAGGGATTCTGGGGTCAAGTAAGAAATCCAAGGAACCAACATTTGCAGGAACCAGAGCATAGCGCTGCCCATGAAGTCAGAGAGAAACACCTAGAAACAGAAGGAAAGGCTGCCAAGAACTGGAAGTAACAGTCCCAGGAGAGGTTTTTATTGGCATGCCCAGACCTGTAAGAACCAAAATAGCTGGCCAGGTCTGGGGCTGTAGCTCACTGGTAGAATGCTTGCCTAGCATGTGCAAGGCCCCAGGTTCAATCCTCAGTACTAAAAAGTAAACAATAACCTAGGAGTCTCTTTTCCCCCAGCAAAGGTGACCATCTGGCAAGTCTCCAGGGCACACTCGCATATGGCCGGTGATGGCGAAATGGCCTTCAGGATGCTTGTCAAGACCAATTGGCTTGGCATCCCAAATCCAGCAAGTTTCTCTCTTGACTCCATAGAGCCAGCCAGAGGCCCCACAGTTTGAGTAATGGGGTAACTCAGAGCATCATCAGAAGCACACAGGGCAAGCTACCACCCCATCAGGAGAGGGTAGGCCCATGCTGAGGTGGCCACTAAGGAGACACTGCTCAGGCACAAAGTGTCACATGGCTGCCACGTATGACATTGAGAGAAAAAAGGCAGTCCTCAGTGAACAGGAAGGACACAGGGTTCTGATTCACAGAACTCTGCTAAACAAGAGGGCAGACATGGTCAAGCACTAGTGCTGACTGTGGCAGGGTTGTGGGGGTGGTCTACAAGAGAGGGCATGAAGTCATGCTCTGTGCACAGAGACAGGTCTTGGAAATTGTGCCTGGTCTGGGGACAGGGTTTAGGTTACATGCTGAAATGCCCTAAATGGAGAGTACATTCCTAGGTACAGCGCAGTCCTCATGACCCTGGGATAACATTGACTCAAACAGTAGCTGTGATGGTCTGTCTATGCTCAGCTCAGGGAGTTGGCACTATTAGAAGGTGTGGCCCTGTTGGAGTAGGTGTGTCACTGTGGGTGTGGGCTTTAAGACCCTCATCCTAGCTGCTGGGAAGCCAGTCTTCCCCCTAGCATCCTTCAGATAATGTAGAACTCTCAGCTCCTCCAACATCATGCCTGCCTGGATGCTGCCTTGCTCGTGTCTTGATGGTAATGGACTGAACCTCTGAACCTGTAAGCCAGCCCCAATCAAATGTTTTTATGTGTCTCGGTTATGGTGTCTGTTCACAGCAGTAAAACCTTAACTAGGACAGTAACCAATGGGAAAAGCACTTCCCTGGGTCTTCTCTCATTACCATGGCCAGCTCAGCGCCATCCCAGGAGGAACCTTACCATGCCGTGTTAGAAAGACAATGGGTGTTGAAACAGGTATACCAAACTGACCCTCCCTCTTCCTATCCTGGGAAAGACAAACCAGTCAGACATCTCAGAACAAAGTAGGCTTTACAAAGCAGCTGGACATGGAGGCCACTGGAAGTAGCGACTGGGGAGAGAGGGAGGTAACATGTGGCTGACTCGTTTTCAGGTTTTCCAACAATCTGGGGGCCCCAGGAACCATGGTCTCCTCATCCCCTCAGGCCAGCACTTAGGCTCCGTGGCCTGAATACCTGTCTGACTGATGCATGAAGGGTGAACTCAGCCATGTGTGAGTCCTCTGAAAGACCCAGCCTGAAAGAATGAGAGAGGTCTGAAGTTCACTTAGGCTTCCCCAGTGTCTTAGGGTTACTATTGTTGTGGTGAACACCAGGACCAAAAGCAAGTTGGGGAGGAAAGGGTTCATTTGGCTTACACTTCCATATCAGTGTTCCTTGTCAAAGGAAGTCAGGACAGAAACTCAGATGGGAAGGCGTGGTACTGGGTTCTGCCTCTCCTCTCTGAGCACTGTCAGGACACTAACTCGGGATGGGTCTGGATCCGGTGGAGTCCAAAGTCTGCCTCTTCCCCGTGGGGCATGAGGTATTGCTGACAGCCAAGCCATGACTTGAAGCTGAGTCTGGGACAAGCAGGATCTTGGTCAGGTTGGGAATGAGTGCAGGAGAGTAGGATCTCAGAAGGTCTTAGTGTTATGGTTTAGACAAAGGCCTTCTCCGATGATCTTCAATGAGGCAGCTCTCTGATGCCGTCTTAGATTGTTCGTATTTCTTTGTTGGGGGTGGATTTGAACACATACACTTTATTCAGGGTAAACCAAGGGTTTTATGTTTTGGGTGAAGGGATGAGAATATCCAGGGAGGGGGAAAGTCATTAGCTGAAGGCTCAGGCTACTGAGATACCTTATTCGATGGAGAGGCAGTTCAGGCGCTGGGTATGTGACCGACTGCTCGTGACCACTGGGTTGGAGGTTACCTGGTTATGTATTCTGAGGCAGGCAAGGAAATTGGGAGGGAGTTAGCCCTACTCCTCCCGGTCTCGGGGTGAAATTCTAACCTTAGTTTTTTAGGTTTCTGGGGTTTGGACATGTTCAATCTCACCCGTTCTGTGCCAATTCCTGTGGCAGCAGGGCCCACGTGCCCTACAGGGAGGAATGTGGAGGCAGGGGCTGATGCAGAGCCCACAGAGGGATGCTGCTTACACTTGCTCCTCATGGCTTGCTCAGTTTGCTTTCTTATAGAACCCAGGACCACCAGCCCAGGGACGACCCCACCCACAATGGTCTGGGCCCTCCCCACTCAACCACTGATTAAGGAAATGCCCTACAGGCTTGCCTACAGCTGGAGCCTATGGAGGTATTTTGAGGGTTCTTATTTTCAGACAACTCTAGCTTGTGTCAAGATGACACAAGATTAGCAGCACATGGTGTTAACCCCAAACCACTAATTCATTCTTTCCCCTCCCCCATCTCTCTCTGGATTGTTAATATTCTTTGCTTTGATTGAAAATAGATTCTTTTCTCACATAATATATCTTAATTACAGTTTCTGCACCACCCCCTCTCCTCCCGGTTTTTCCCTACCCTCCGATCTGGATCAACCCTTTTTTTGTCTCTTATTAGAAAAGAACAGGTTGGGGCTGGGGATTTAGCTCAGTGGTAGAGCGCTTACCTAGGAAGCGCAAGGCCCTGGGTTCGGTCCCCAGCTCCGAAAAAAAGAACCAAAAAAAAAAAAAAAGAAAGAAAAAAAAGAAAAGAACAGGCTTCTAAGAGAAAATAAAATATAACAAAATAAAATATAACACGACAAAGCGAAAAGTATCACACTGAAGCTGGACAAGACAGACCAACAAAAGGAAAAGAGCCCATGAGAAGGCACAAGGATCAGAGACCCACTCACTCACACACTCAGGAGTCCCATTAAACACTAAACCGGAAGCTAGGATAACTCAGAGGGTCAGCTGCAGCTCCATGCGGGCCTGCGCTTGCTGCTTCGGTCCCTGTGAGTTCACGTGAGTTTGCGCATGTCGGTTTGGAGGCCCTTGTTTTCTTAGTGTCCTCCATCTTCCCTGGCTCTTTCTGCCTCCTCTTCCACGGGGTTCCCTGCGCTCTGAGGGGAGGGACTTGACGGAGACATTGCCCTTAGGACTGAGTGTTCCAAGGCCTTTCACTCCTGCGTAATGTCTGGCTGTGGGTCTCTGTTTTCGCTCCCACATTCTGCTGGGGGAAGCTTCTTTAATGATGGTTGAGCACGGCACTGATCTATGAGTATAGCAGAGTACCCTTAGTAGCCATTTTATCATTAATTCCTTTTGTTAAAAGGTATTTTGTTTTTCCCTAGGTCTCTGGGCTAGCTAGTCTCTGGCTCAGTCAGTTTTCTTAATTGAGTTTCACTCCTTTCAGATGACTTCAGTTTGTGTCAAGTTGACATAGAAATACCCGGCCTCCTTGCAGATGGCCATCCCCTCTAACCTCATGCCCCTCCCCCATCCTCTCTATTGTCCTTCCCTTCATCTTCATGATTCCAAAGTGACCGGCCTGGTCCCAGTGAAGGCCTTCCCATACCCCTCCCTTCTGTGTGGAAAGTTCCTCCCAATTTGCAGTGTGCTGACTCTGTCCCAGCTGGGTTTCCTGGGGGCATTAGGTGGCACCTTCCCAGACTCCCACGACTCTTCCCCAGTCCACCCAGCAGACTCATACATGCTCTAGCCTGCTCTGGATCCACGATTAGACACACTCGAAATAATGGTTCACTCAGCTCCCACGCACTGCTCCTTTGTGTAACCTAAAAATTGTCCCTTAAAGTCACCATCACACCCAGATACCTGAGGGCTCCCCATCACTGTAATCCCCACCTCAAGCATGAGCCACCACCAACCTTCCCCTTCACAGTGTGCCCAGGCATGACACACGGGAAGTTGCCCGCCCTCCCACAGGATGTGAGGTGGAAACTTCTGAGGTGGAAACCTGTGGATCTCTTCACTGCGCTTCTAGACTAGAAGTGTAATCCAGAAGCTTGCTTGGCAGGGTGTTTTGTGGAGAGTCTTGAACAGGACAGAGGGAAGACAGGTTGTCTAGGCCTGTTCACGTCTATCCAGGGCGGTGGACTTAAACAGCATCATTTGGAAGGGACCCTACCCAGGGTAGGACCTACCTGACCCCCAGCATCCTAGAAGGGACACCAATCACCTTCCTAGGGGCTGCAATCTCCCAAACACAGGACTAGTGTCTTAGTTAGGGTTTTACTGCTGTGAACAGACACCATGACCAAGGCAACTCTTATAAAGACAACATTTAATTGGGGCTGGCTTACAGTTTCAGAGGTCCAGTCCATTATCATCAAAGCTAAAGCACCCCAGTGTCCAGGCAGACATAGAGCAGGCAGAGCTGAGAGTTCTACGTCTTCATCTGAAGGTTGCTAGTAGAATACTCACTTCCAGGCAGCTAGGATGAGGGTCTTAAAGATCCACAGTGACACACCTACCCAACAAGGCCACACCTCCTAATAGTGCCACTCCCTAGCCCAGGCATACACAAACCGTCACAACCAGGAAGAAGGGGACTGTGTGCTGGCTAGATTTATGTCCACTTAACATAAGCTCCAGCCAGTTTGGAAGAAGGAACCCCAGTTGAGGTAATGCCCCCCACCAGATTAGCCTGTGCCCAAGCCCGTGGTGCCTTTTCTTGATTGATGATCTATGTGGGAGGGCCCGGCTCACTATGAGTAGTGCCACCTCTCTGCTGGTTGTCCTGGATACTACAAGAAAGCAGGCAGAGAAGCCGGTAAACAGCATCCACCCATGGCCTCTGCATCAGTTCCCAGTGCCAGGTTCTTGCCTCCAGGTTCCTGACCTTTGTGAGTTCTGCTCTGACTTCCTTTAATGATGGACTATGATGTGGAGCTGTGAGCGCATTAAGCCCCTTCTCCCCGGCTTATGGTTGTGGTGTCACAGCTGTAGAAACTCCGGCTGAGACGAGGTATGTTTCCACTGAGTTCTGGAAGCCTCTGCGCCCACCCACCAATGACAAATAGCCTACAGGCCTGCATGGCACACATTCTCAGGACACCCCAGGGTGAGAGCTTCAGATCCCAGGCACAGGATAAATTGCTCTAATTTAGGAGATCATCTCTAATACTGCGGGGCCCTGGGGGAGCTGGGTTTAATGGTGACAAAAGCTGATGCTGGCAAAATGGCCACATTAACCACAGTCAACCACAGGCACATCCTTGCATGTTGGGGGCAGGCGTCAATAGGGAAGACGGTGGCGCTCCTCCCTGCTGCCTCCCAGATGAGCAGGACTTGTCTATGCAACTCTGGAGGAGGAATAATCGTTGCGAAGGAGGCTTTTTAAAGCTGGGGTAGTGAGCTATAAATTATTCAGCGATCCGGATGCTATTTTCTGACAAACGCTCCGACTCTGCACCTCTTTTTGCACAGGGCCCAGAATACTGGGCTTGGACTGCTGTGCCTTGTCTGCCCAGGGGCCGCCATAAAATGTAATTGGCTGGTCCTGGGAGCAGAGAAAGTAATTACCATGGGGCCTGGGAGCTTCTCCAAAAGTGACACGGTGGATGGGCAAGATGTACCCCACAAGCATATGAACCCCATTTGTACCAGGGACCAAGTGGAAGTGAAACCTTCCTCCGCCAAGGCTTACAGAGCCCCAACCCCTGCTGAGAGTGGTCCAGTCCTGTCCTCAGGTTTGACTTGAGAACCGAGATCCCCTGCACCAAAGCACTTAGGACATGTGTGTGCTCCTGCCACTAACCCTGTGACACTGGCCGTCGTACTACAGATCCACAGTGGAGGAGAAGAGACAGTGTGCTCATCCCCAGGAGGAAAGATCGGCCTACTCTAGAGTGGGGGGATCAAGACCCCAGTGGTATGGAGCACTGGAGAGTCCTCCACTGGTCTGTGCATTGGTTGCCTGATGTTCCCTGAGCCCTGGGAGATGCTGGGCTCTAGAGTGGAGGACACACAGGTCCAGGTCTCATCAAGCCATGACTGATGGCTGGAAAGTTGAGTGTTTGGGGCTCCAGAGCTCAGCACAGGGCCTGGGACAAAGTGGATCAGGAATCTCCCAATGAACAGAGAAATTCAGAGTCAAGAATGCCCAGAGGATGGGTCTGGGAAACGGGCACAGTGAATTTATTTAAGAACCACTACTGCAGCTGCAGATGTTCTGGGGTTAACCAGTGCCCTCACTGGGGGTTCCAGGTACCTCATTGCTGGGGACTGGGGAGCACAGTGGTGAGTGAAACCGGCTGTGTTAGTTACTGCGGTTGTGCTGCTGTCTCGTTGTTTTATATTGTATATCTACCGCTGGGAAGAGACTCCATGACCAAGGCACCTTATAAATGAAAGCATTTTTTTTTTTTGGTTCTTTTTTTCGGAGCTGGGGATCAAACCCAGGGCCTTGCACTTCCTAGGCAACCGCTCTACCACTGAGCTAAATCCCCAACCCCTAAATGAAAGCATTTAAGTGGGGGCTTGCCCACAGTGTCAGAGGGTGAGTCCATGACCATCATGGCAGGGACCATGGTGGCAGTCAGGCACAGCACTGGAGCAGCAACTGAGAGCTTACACCTGATCCCCAAGCAGGAGGCAGAGACAGGCAGACAGGCAGGGAGGGAGGGAGGGAGGGAGAGAGAGAGAGAGAGAGAGAGAGAGAGAGAGAGAGAGAGAGAGAGAGAGAGACTTAGCCTGGTGGGCTTTTGAAAACTTAAAGCCCACCCAAAGTGACACACTTCCTCCAACAAGGCCACACCTCCTAATCCTTCCAACACATTTCTGCCAACTAAAACATATATGCCCCATGGAGGTCATTCTCACTCAAACCGCCATACTAGCTGTGAAGAATACTGAACGAAGAACCAAGAGCCTGTGGTTTTGCCTGTGAAGAGTCATTAAGTCTTAGGAGAGGTAATGTGGTGTCTAGATGGAGGTTAGTGCGGCACAGGAGAACCTGCCCTACTTTTGTTTCCATCTCTGTGATAAAAACACCATGACCACCCCCCCCCAACACACACACAAAAATAATTAGGGAAGGGTTTATTTAGCCCACAGTTCCAAGTTTCAGGTCCCTGTTGGGCAGGAACTTGAGCTAGTCACATCACTCCCACGGTCAAGAGTAGAGAGAAAAGAATCTACAGATACTCTCTGGCGTATTTGTGTACAGCTGGTTTCCTCCTCTCTTACATAGTCTAGATCACCAAGCCCAGGGAATGGTGCCACCCCCGGTGGGCTGGGTCTTCCCATCTCAGTTAACAATCAAGACAGTCCCACATAGCCATGCCCGTAAGCCACCCTGATCTAGACAATTTAGTGAGACTCTCTTTGCTGGCTGTGGCAACTTGAACAACTAAAAGCTAGCTATCACTAGCTTTTCCTGAAGTGTGGAAAAGATAGGGAGAGAGCAAAGGGCCATCTCTTGGGAGGTGAGTCTGTATCTGCAAGTAGACTGGCTACTGGCCTCAACAGAGGAGCTAAGTGGAGCAGCTAGACCCAGATGGGCACTTCCTTCCTGAGGGCTGGAAGGGGTGTCCAAGTGGATGAACATGAAAGACAGGTCAGACCTTAGGCTGGACCAGACAGAACCCACTTACCAGGGAATCCTGCCACACTAGGATTTGTAGTTCCATCCTGTCTGTGACTGAGCCTCAGACTAAAGGAATCCAGAGTACCCCTGAGGGGGCCTGGAGTGGGTGCTAGGACAGGTGGGTGGGCCAGGAGGCATCCCAACCCCCTCCCCCCTACTTTGACTGGGGGGTCATCTCCCATATAGGAAGCACCCTCCCTGAATGTACCACCCACTAGCCTCTGAAATGGTTCAAAACCACTTAGGAAAATATTTCACAAACCCCTGGTGACAGTAAATTAAATCAACACTAGTTCTGAGACATGCTAAAAATATTCAAATACAGATGGGGTGTGGAAAGCAGGCCTCTTAGACTAGGCAGCTTAGAAATACAAAAGCAGCCGTGTGAACGAGCCCTGGATTTCCTTTATGTAAGGAAAAACCTCATTTTTCCTCCTTTTCACATTTCTTCTTTTGTCTTTTCAGGAAATACAAAGTCTGTTATAATTGAATTATTCTTGTCCTATTTATCCAAGTAGCAGGTGGGAAATATCCTGCAATTAATCTTTTCAATTCTCTGAACCTATGATCGTAAGAGAGGTTTAATTTCATCTCCTGAATGAACCAAGTGGAAGATTTGGTATTGGTATTCTATCCAATTAAAGAAGTATTTAATCCAGGACGAGAGAGAGAGAGAGAGAGAGAGAGAGAGAGAGAGAGAGAGAGAGAGAGAGAGAGAGAGAGCACTTGTTGTTTTTGCAGACTGGAATTGAGTTTCCAGCACCAACATCAGGCAACTCGCAACCACTTTCATGTAATCCCAGTTCCAAAGACGCTGGCACCTTCTTCTTGCCTGTTTAAGAATTGCATGTTAGGGTTCAGAAAACACCTCATAAACCACACAAACACTAATCTCCCTCAGAGAGGGCTAGCTTTTTGGGCGTATGTCCCAGGACTGATCAACTGGGGCCACCGTCCAGATCCAGAAACTGAACCGTGACCCTGAGTTAAGGTCACACAGGGCTTTTTAAGCCAGAGACCTACAAGCATCCATGCCAAGTTTTTCCACCAATCAGGATTGGGGACTTCCTTAGGAACAAGTCTCTGTTGTACATTTATCCTGCTCCCAATGGTTGGGGGCATTCAACTGTGGCAGGGGACTTGCCTTGTCTAATATTCATGTCTTAACTTGCCAACCAGGATGTCAGTTACCCTGCACATGTCTCTTCCTGACAAGTAGGATGTTAGTTCCCAAGGATGTCTAGGGAATGGAAACGTTACTCAACCATTACTCAAAATGGAAGTCTTATTTTAAATAGTTTCTTATATCTTGTATATTGGGGCCCATCCCAGGGGCAGCTTATAAAAGCAAATACCATGAAAGTTTATGCACAGGTATAGGAAGTGCTACTGGGTGGTTGGTTCAGGTCGAAGCTTATTGTGGTTAACATACAAAACAGTTCTACTGACTTCTATCATGATTGGTTTCCAAGGGCGCAGAGCATAACAGAATACGTAATCAACTTGGCATTAGGACGTTTCCTAGTAACCACAGAAACATGGGAGAACGTTTCCTTACAATGGCAGGCTATCGAGATAACAGTTACCCAGGCCTTAACATTTTACCTAGGCCTTAACATTCCAACTAGGCCTGGATATTTTACTGAGGCCTTAACAGTGCATACATGTGGGGTCTACTCCTATGACACACAGACACATAAATAAGAGAAAAATAAATAAATCTTTACTAAGGAAAAACAGAAACATTTACCAGCCATCATGGTGGGTCAGGCCTGCAATCTCAACTGTTTCGAGAGGCAAGAGGATGGAAAGTCCAAGGCTAGACTGAACAACTTCAAGCCTAGAAATACCTGACCTTGTCTACAAAGATCTTAAGCCTAAATTATGACTCATTTGTGGGTGTTAAAAATGAGGGGGCACTGTACCGTTTGGGGGGGAGGCACTGTTCAACTACAGCAGGGTGCCATGCTGGTCGCATTGCTCAGGGATACCTCTGGAAGGAAGTGACAAATTTAAATGTTACAGATGGTGTCTAGACAGGTTGGAGGGGGGCTACACTGTTGATCAGCAAAGACCCTGTTCTTGGGAGCTGAGTGGATGTGCCCTTAGCTGAACAACTAGACATGACTTGGGTCAAGGAGCTGGGCTCCTCCTGTTGGTTTTCTCAGCCATAACCTGGGATCTACTGCAAAACTCACCCCTGATCGCTGGCTATGGGTTAAAGTCAGCACTTCTAGGGAAGTCACAGGGCTGCCTCCAAGGTGTGGGAGACCATGGGTTCTGCCAGGAAAGCTGGCTGGGACCACTCTTAAGCTAACACTTATCAACCCTGCCACCCGTCACAGAGCAGTGGGTGCTTGTGACTATGTCTTATATTGGAAAACAGTGTATGGGGTGAATCCATCGCTCACATCTGCTCAGTGTAGCCTGCTTTGCCCTGGGCCTTTCTGGCATGTGAGGGCAGTCCCCAGCACTCTCTGGTCTGTATTCACAGACAGCTGTCTAGCTCTGTGGTCATGTGGCTCTTCTCTCTCTTTGTCTAAGGTCCTTGGCCCTGATTTACTCCTGACCTCACCTTTACTAACCACACCTTCAGTAACTCACTTCAAAACAAGTTCAAAGACCCTGAGGCCTGGGGACCCAGGACTATGACCATGCACCTTTGGAGGGCACAGTTCTTAGCACATCAGTCCTGGGGACACTGTTCTGGAAGGTGACCCTTTAACTACCTAGTGTATTCCCAGTTACTTCATGATCCCTACACCTTCCCCCAGAGTTCTGCCCTAAGGACCCCAGGACCCTGGGAGTGTCTCTTGACCCTGGGTCTGTGAAGAGGATAATTACAAGGACATCTTGTCAGAAAGCTGAGCATACCGCAAATCTCTACCGAGTCTCTCCCAGCCCTCAGCACCCCTTCCAGGTAGAGATGGATACCCCACTTGTACATGAGCTGACTGCATCTCAGAGTCGGGCCACGGATGGGACCCAGCCCAATTGGGCTCCCAGCCCAGCCTACCATCCATCTGTCTGCATCTTCAGGTGTGAGTAACACCCCAGACCTCAGTTCTGAGAAATCGCACTGCCAGGCACATGCTGTCTGCCCTAGTTTTCTTTCTGTTGCTATGATAAGACACTGTGGGGCGGGGGGGGGGGACCAAGCTTGGGTAGGAAAGGGCTTATTTGGGTTACAGGTCATAGTTCATCACCAAAGGAAGCCAGAAATCCATGGCAAGAGTTTGAACCAACACCATGGAGGTGTGTGTGTTGTTCGCTGGCTCTCTGCCTCCGGCTTGGCCAGATACTTACCCGATACAGCCCAACACCATCTACCCAGAGACAGAGCCCCTGACCGGGGCTATGCACTCTCCACACCGATTAACATGGAGGAAAATCCCCCACCAACCAAAATGATGGCGGGAATGCCTCAGTGGAGACTCCTCCCTACATGGCCTTCCTGGCTAACCTGCACTACAGCAAACATGGCGAAGAACGGATGATCAAGCATCAGACTGACTGCCTCATGTGGTGTCCTCCCCTCTTTACAGAGGTTGTTGATATGTCATTTAAGAAAGCTCTATCAAGGCATTTGGTCGACCTACCCAGAGTCTTATTATTAAAGAAAACTAACTCTCCCTCGTTGCAGTAAAATTTAAAAAGTGCTGGCCAGTTCCTGGGAGTTCCGACTGTCCGTGTATCCGCCAGCTCCAGCTGTTTCTCTGTCAGCAGTTTTCACACGCCGTCCCCTTGGTGGGTTGTTACCACGCCTGATACACACACACATTGCGTTCCCATCACGGGCTCTGCTCACACTCTGAACAACCCAGTTGAGCCATGACTCAACAAACTGGAACCCAACGACCAGATTTATATGTTAGATGTTCAATGTACAACACGTCCACACAATTAACTTACAACCAATTGATAGGGATATAAACCTCCCACCTCGATAAGATAGAGTTTGCTCATCTAGACACACAAAATCCTGTACACATCCTTAAGAATATTCATAACAACCTGTATCTATGTAGAGATGCACAGTGAGGATCATTTACGTCTGCCTCCATGTTGCTTCTCTCCACTGCTCTCCCAACTCGCTCCGGTCTCCTCTTCTCTCTAAAACTTTTCTGCCACCCATCCTTCCTTCTTGTCCAATGGCAGGCTTCCTTCTATCCTGTACCTGCCTTCACCTGCATAATGACATCACCCCACACTCCCTCAAATACATCTAAGGACTCCTCAGCCAGTGGTGGGATTTCGTGCTTCTCCTCCCAGCCATACTCCATGCTGGGTTTTTGTCTGGCTTGAGCTTGCTCAAAGTTAGAGGCGTAGGGAGGTGAAGGCAGAGAGAATGGTCATGGGAGGAGTTGGGGGAGGTAAATATGATCAAAATTAATTGTATAAAATTATCAAAGAATTAATAAAACAATTATTAAAAAGTTACTACCCAGAGCTAGCAAAATGGCTCGGTGGGTAAAGGTGCTTTCCACTAATGGCCAAAGTTCGATCCGTGGGTCTCACATGGTAGAAAGGGAGGTCAGACTACAGTAAGTTGTCTTCTGACCTCTCCCAGCATATTGGGGTGTGTGTGTGAACACACAAACGCTCACACAACCATGTAAATGCAATCTAAAAAAGCACTGTACAAGGGCTGCATAGACGGATCAGTTGTTAAGAGCACTGCCTGCTTCTCCAAAGGACCTGGGTCCGATTCCCAGCACCCACGTAGTAGCTCAAAACTATCTGCAATTCCAGTTCCAGGGAATCTGACAACCTCACACAGAGACATATGCAGGAAAACGCCAGTATAAAATAAAAATAAACACATTTTTAAAAAGAAAAAAATCGGGGGTTGGGGATTTAGCTCAGTGGTAGAGCGCTTGCCTAGCAAGCGCAAGGCCCTGGGTTCGGTCCCCAGCTCCGAAAAATAGAAAAGAAAAAAAAAAGAAAAAAAAAAGAAAAAAATCACTATACCAAATTTTAACAAAGTTAGACAGCGTTTTTTGAAATGAGCCTATCTTTCTATGATCGCTTGAGGCTCAAGCAGAGAGCAAGCATCCACAAAAGAGGCTGTGGGTAGGGCAGGGGTTCTGGTTCTCCTCCCAGGTGAATGCTTGCTTGTTGATTGCAGATGAGGCTCTGCACCTCGTGCTCCTGGTTTCTCTTGCGGGAACTGAGCTTTTAATTGTGGGCCAGCCAGGGCCGGCTGCTACAACAGTTAACTCAATCTTGAGAGCCCAAGTTTCTTTCTTTTTTTTTAAAGTATTTATTTATTTATTTATTTATTTATTTATTTATTTATTTATTTATTTATTTATTTATTTATTATGTGTACATTATACAGCTTTCTGCCTGCACATATGCCTGCAGGCCAGAAGAGGGCATTGGATCCCAATACAGATGGTTGTGAGCCACCATGTGGTTGCTGGGATTTGAACTCAGGACCTCTGGAAGAGCAGTCAGTGCTCTTAACCTCTGAGCCACCGCTCCAGCCCCGAGAGCCTGAGCTTCTTCCGCTGTAAACTGGACCCAATGATTCCAGATGTGTTTCCATCTGGAGATCACCATATAGATCCCAATGAAGTATAGAAGTCAAATCAAAGTGACTGGACACACAGCCGCCGCTGACCACTGCAGAACCCCATAGTAGAGGTTTTCCCAGGAGACTAAAAGGATAGAAACTGAAGCCTCAGCAGTGCACACACAGCTAGTGGCTAAGGAGCAAGGTCCCTGGGGAGATTAATATCAGCGGTTGCTGACTTTGCATCAAATAAGTTCACAAGCTACTGTAGTCAGAGCTGGATAGACCCACCTGCAAGGTCCATCCATGCAGAAGCAGAGATCAAGAGAGTGGTCCTGCTTCTCTCAGAGTCAGTGGGAGGTCACAGGTGACAGGGTTGGCAGACATCACCTCTTCTGATGTCACACATGAGGGGATATCCCTGGAATACTCTTCGCACAAAGGACATGCTCAGTACCCACCAGTCATGGTCACAGGGACATAAGTGACTGAACTGAGGGATTGATTACCCCATGCCACACCCCCTCAATGAGAGTCACAAGAATTGCTTGAAGGTGGTTTTCCTTGGAGCTGGAGAGATGGCTCAAAGGTTAAGAGCACATGCTGATCTTCTGGAAGACCCAGCAGCCAAATACACATACCTGCACAAGGACACATAACTAAAAACAGTAAAATAAAAGTAGGTGGCCATGGCCATCTTACAGATTATAAAATAAAAAATCAGAGTAGCACTGTAACTAGCCTAGAGACAGAGTTGGCGAGTACAGGCTCCAGCCAAGACTCCCAGAGTCCCTGTTACTAATCATTTCCATGTCCCTTCGTACATCTGTAGTTCAAAAGTTGGGGATGCTTGATAATGTAAGATGATGTATCTGTTGTGCTTAAGCATGTGTTTTCAAAGGGAGAGAGAAATAAAGATGAAGGCCCCAAGAGCTGATGGATCTCTAAGGCTCTCCACGACTGGTCAAAATTTCAGCACCAAGAACAGCGGCTGTCTAGGTCACAGCGCCCTCTGGTGGCATACAAAGAGAAGAACAGGACTGACGTGGGCTGTTGAAGATTGGAGAACAGGCTAAAAGTAGGAAGGGGAAAGGGAAAGGGAAAGGGAAAAGGTGGAAAAAAAATAGACAATGGTATTAGGCACAAGCATAAAGACGTCTAAAAGCACCCAAAGGCTCGTGTTCATCAATGACCTTTCTGATGAGGCTCTTGTGCAAAGCAGACTTGGGCTTATACCACTGGACAAAGCCTTACCCCATTGTCCCCACCAGTGGATAAATGAGGACCCTTCATTGGTCCTCTATGATGGCCAGCTTTAATTGTTGACTTGACACAGCTTAGAATTATCTGGAAAGAGTCCCAGGGAGGAATCATCTGCATTGAATCGCTCTGCAGAGATTGTCTTAATTAAATTCATTGAGATGGAAGACCCACTATGGGGGACACCATTCCCTAGGCAAGGGGCCCTGAGATATATAAGAGCAGAAAATGGAGCACAGCACAAGCAAATAAACAAGCATGCATGCATGCATTCACTCTCTGCCCTTGACTGTGAGAATCAGGTAACCAGCTACTGTCCCTTGGGTAAACCCATTTCCCCTAAGTAGCCTTGTGTCTAAAATCTTTACCGCTGCAACAGCAGCAAAACTATGACATCCTTCAAGTATTCAAATCACTATGGTGACCTTGCCACACTTGCTTCACCTGTCCTGTCTTCTTCCTGCCTATTTCTCCTCAGGTCCCTGTGCGTCAGCAAGCACCCCCCCCCAAAAAAAAGTGGCCCCATAACTACAATACTGTTGACCCTGTAATAAGAAAAGTGGCTTCTTGCTCTCAATCACCAGTCCTGACCTCTAGTGGATGGGGCAGCAAACCCTGGGTGCTCACAGCAAACATTTTGGGACACTTACCTCATCTATACAAAGCATTTCTGCCAAAAGAATAGAGCTGGGCCTCGATGTAATAAAACTCCCCTCAGACTCTGCATTACAAAATGCAGAGAAGAATGAGGGCATGCTCATGACCCTGCAGGAAGGCTCTGTCCAGAAGGCAGGGAAGCCTCTGGGGCCGAAGACATGGTGTCTGCAGCGGGTTCACTCTATGTACAGGTTTGTCTTTCTAACCAGTGGAGCAGAAACCATTTCACATCCACACAAAGAAACACAAAGGCACCTGCATCTCTCGTATCTCACAGAGAAAGTTGTACGAAGGGGATCACAGGCATAAAGGTAAACCAGTAAGTAAGAGTCAACATTTCTCATCTCGGGGAGAGTGCAAATTAGAATCACAGTAGAAACTAGTGGGATGGCAGGTGTGGTCACATGACATCTAAGGGAGACAACAGGAGGCCCCGGGTGCCCTCCAGCTAATTGGAACTAGAATCTGTGACCTTCAGCCTTGAAGCTGGTGTGTTTTCCCTCCCAGAATGTGCCATGTAGCAGGACCTGAATCAGAGTTGTCCGACCGAACCCCTGCAGCTGTAACTTGCACATTGCCCAAGACAAGATCCCAGGCAGATGTTGGGAGAAACACACTATGGTGTCACTGCATACCTGTGTGTTGTTAAAGAGTGACAGAGTAAGCTCCCGTCATTCAGAAACACCTAACCTGATAGTTCTGGGTGTCGGAAATCTGAAATCAGTGGACTTGTTAATTCCAAAGAGGGGAGGAGAAAGACCACCAACCTAAATCATCATGGCCAAATTATTTTAAAGCAAGCTTTTTTATTTGTGTTCACAGGCTGCCTCCCCCTAAGGTGGGGTTGAAAGGTCAGCACTGGATGTGAAGAACGCAAGGCTTTTATAGCTCAGGGATAGGGGGTTTCTAAATGCAGGACTTGGTGGGCACAATAGGTGGGTTATGGGAACAGAACACATGCATTGCAAGACAATTCCTCTTGAAACAAAGACACGGTTGCAAGGTGGGCATTGCATGGCAGTCATGGTCATATCAAGGTAGTCATAGGTGGTCATGTAACTTTTTGAAACAAAGGTAGGTTGCAAGATGGTTATAAATTACTTTTTGAAGCAAAGACATGATTACCATTCCTGGAGCAGGCAGTACAGAACCATTTGTAGTTAAGGTTACAGGTAGGACATAGGCCAACCCTTGAGAAACAGGGGCTAAATCATAAATGGGAGGGGGCTTAATTTGCCTTTATTGTAAGATGTTTTCAAGCCTAAGATAGAGGCAGGCTGGTTTTTAGTCGCGAATCCCAGCGTGCTATGTGCAGTTCATTCCCATCGGGCTCTTGTGAAGCTGGTTCTCCTCACCTTCCAGCTCCTCAAGGCTGCCTGCCCCACCATGGCCTCAGCTCCTTCTCACCCTCCTGAAACCAGCAATGGCCTGTTACAAATTTGGAGACTCTTCCTGTCTTACTCATATCAGTTATGTCACTGTCACTGGAATAAAATGCCATGACAAAGAGCAACTTCAGGAAGAAAGTGTTGGATTTGACCCACAGTTCCAGGGAGGAGAGCCCCATCACAGCTGGGGAAGCATGGCAGAGGTGTGTGAGGATGGCCAGGCAGGAAGCAGAGCAGTCACATTTCATCCACATTCATGAAGCGCACACAAGTACGCACACACACATACTCACACTCACACACACACACACACCACACACATATACAACACACACACATACACTCACACACACACTCACACACTCACACACGTGCACACACACTCATCAGAGAGACACACAGAGAGAGAGACAGAGAGACAGAGACAGAGACAGAGACAGAGAGACAGAGAGAATAGGGTCAGGCTATAAACCTCACAGTCCTCCCCTGGTGATATACTTCCTGCAGCAAGGCTGGCTCCCCCTCCTGAAGGTTCCATTACTTTCCCAAACAACGTCTCAGGAGGAGGAAAGTAACCAAATAAGGGAATAGACCTTGGGGGCTAGCTTTAGGAATATAATCTCCTGCATTTTAGAAAGGCAGAGGAAATTGGGGAGAAGGACAAGGACTACCAGAGCATTGCTCGCCACACTGGAGCTGGCCAAAGTTCAAGAATTATCCCCTGATGCCACGTGAGTAGCAGAGAGACAATCTCAGGTTAGGCAGACTCGTTCCTTGGGTACATAGGCCTCCATATTTGTTCAACTATCCCCAAAGTCATAATTCACCGCATGCTTCAGTTCAGGAATGTTTTCACCTACAGAACAGACAACAGTCAGTGGTTTAGGGAACCAGTGAAGCATCTCTCCCAGAGATGAGTAATGAGGAACTGAGTTCAGATCCCAGCATCCATGAAAAGCTGGGTACTGTGGTGAGAATTCATAACCCCAACACTGGAAGGCAAAGACAGGAGACTCCCTGGAGCAACTGACCAGTCAACTTAGCCAATCAGAGAGCTCCAAATTCAGTGAGCAATGGTATTTCAAAACATAGAGTGTGATATAGGAAGATAGTCAGCATCAAACTCTGACAACCACATGCTTGTATACACACATGCACACAGGCACATACATACACTACACACAAAAATAAAATATGGTACAGCATTCTAACTTATGCCAATCCAAACATTGATGCTCATATGTTGAGAAATTATAGAAGGAAATTTTTTTAAGATTTATTTATTTTATGTACATGAGTACACTGTCGCTGTCTTCAGACACACCAGAAGAGGGCATCGGATCCCATTTACAGATGGTTGTGAACCACCATGTGGTTGCTGGGATTTGAACTCGGGGCCTCTGGAAGAGGAGTCAGTTCTCTTAACCGCTGAGCCATCTCTCCAGCCCATAGAAGGAAATATTAAATATTTGTTTTTGATATTAAACCACTGTTTCTGTGACAGCATAAATGCTGTGTATTTGCTGAAAAATACACAGTTCACGTCATATCTGAACCAAAATGTTTCAGATGGTGTTTGCTACATGGCGTGTCGGCCTCCATAGTGCAAAGTGTTAGTGCTGGTGTTCAGAGTCAAGGCTTCAGTGATGTCATCTGAAGGAACATGAGTGAGCACCGCCAGAAATACCTCAGATTCTTTAAGTTTGAGTGTGGTAGTAGACATTTAGAAACCTTTACGGTTGCCAAAATTTTTGCAGTTCCACATGTGTGGTCATGACACACAATTTAAGAAGCTGTGATTGGGCTGGAGAGATGGCACAGCAGTTGATAGCACTGGCTGCTCTTCCAGTTGCCCCAGGTCCCATTCCCAGAGACCACATGATTGTCCACATCCCATTGGCTAACATTTGTCACGCAAAGGAGACTGGGAAATGTAGTCCACCTGTGAGTCCTGAAGAAGTGGCCACACAAGTTGGTAAATGGCTACCTACTTCTGCAGGGGAAGGTCTGACCTGTTGTGAAACCCAGAGGACTCAGGCCCATGAATAGGATGGAGAGGGATCTGCATTTGCTCAAAGAACAACTTGTTTTCAGGTCACATTTGCTGAAAGGCAAGTGACAGAACAGGCCAGTCTGAGTGACACCTCTGGCCCCACCACAGCCCAGAAAGCCCCAAACCATAGACCACCTGCTAGCCAGGGAGAGCCAACAGAGGTGGCTCAGGGAACTGCAGTCTTCATTGGCTGAGAGCTAGGGACTTCATTCATTTAGACCCCATGTCCCGAGCAACTCATGCCTCCTTTATTACATTCCCATTTTATGGTGACCAACGAAATTAAACATCTGCCCCAGCTCACCATCCAGGACCCCAGATTTGATTCTGAACCTGCCAACCTTGACCCCTCCGTTTCTGTGTCTGTAAAAGCCAGTTTCACCTCCTTAAAATGGACTCAAAAGTTTCAAGACAAGCCACCCTGGGGCTAGAGGTCTGCGTACGAGCGTGGGTTGTCTTGGGAGGCTTCGGTCTGTGAGGACAACAGTGGTCTCTTAAGTCTGGAGGTAGTGGTCTTGGGCTGCAAGCTGGGGACGAGAGCTGCACGGTACACTCCAGCCGACAGGGGCGCGGTACCATGTCAAGCTCGTGCCCTACCCATGGGCTGGCTGCGTTCGCGCACTCCCGCCGACAGGCGGCGTCGCGGGCCCGGACCCGGAAGTGGACTGCTCCACCCGGGACCCGCTGCCCGGGCAGCGTCCCACCGGACCAACAATGGGGCTGCTGCGCTGGCTGCCGCTGCTCGGCCAGCTATTGCTGCTGTGGCCGCTGGCGGCCCGGCCCGCCAGCCCCATCCGGGCCTTTGTGGTGCCCCACAGTCACATGGACGTGGGCTGGGTCTACACGGTCCAGGTAAGTGTGGGGAGTTCCTGAGCCCCTTGCACAGTAGCTGCCTCCTGCAGGGTGCACCCGGCACAGCGGGGAAGAGGGGCGGCTTGGGCTGCAACCCCCAGCCTGACCCTGCTGTCTGAGCCTCAGTCTCGGACTGCCCACTTCCTGCCACTCTTTTTCCTTCACTTTCGCAGACCTGGTGTCATATCTTATAAGATGGTCCCTGCAAAAGTCAAGGCAGGGGAGTGTGTCCCCAAAGTGTGGGCTGACAGGTAACCAATCTCAGGAATAAGCCTGGAGTAGCATAGGTGGGGTTGGCTTCCAAGCAGGTGGGTGTCAGCTGACTACAGGGAACTAGGCTGGCCCTCTGTGGTGCTCACATGAGGGCTATCCAGTCCAGCTTCCTCTTCACACTCCTACCCGGCCGGATAAGCTTGGTATTTGACCTTTAACCTCATCGTTATTTCTGTTCAAAATCTTGGACAGAAGGGGCAGGGAGAGGCTTTCTGTCCACTGTCCCAGGTTCGCCATCTGTAAATAGAGAGTGGTGATCCCTACCACATTCCCCTAGGCCTGAGAACACTGGAGATGTTAGTCACCAGGGTACTTGATCTCTGGAACTTCTCTTTGGTCCTTTGGGCTCACCACCACCCTTGGGCTGTTGTGATGGCTTCTGCCTCCCCAGGAAAGCATGCGGGCCTATGCAGCCAATGTCTACACCACCGTGGTGGAGGAACTGGTCCGAGGCAGGCAGCGCCGCTTCATCGCTGTGGAGCAGGAGTTCTTCCGGCTGTGGTGGGATGGTGTAGCCTCTGAGCAGCAGAAACAGCAGGTAAGTCAGGGACCGGAGTGTCAAGACATGGGTCCCTAGGTATCCCAAGTGTTATAGGAAAGTTCCTGGTGAAGACTAGGTAGGGAGCTCCAGATGTGCTCAGGGACATACCAGCGGTAAAAAACAAACAAACAAAACAAAAACCACACACAAACACAAAAACAAACATAAAACAAAAAAAAAAAATCTAGGCTTGTGGTCAGGGCCACTGGCCATAGACAGGGTGATGTTATCTTTCTGCTTGTTCTTGGTAGGGGACCGGACATCACCCCCGCTCCCCATACGCCAGCATTCTTCCCAAGAGGCATCAGGAATTGGTGCTTAATTAACACCCAGGTGAACTTTGTCCCCTCCCCTATCTGCACACACTGCCTCTCCCCTGCTCCTGGATGGCTGTGTTTGGGATCCCTGTGGCTCAGTGGCAGCTTTAGTGTCACACAGTACAGAGAATGATCCTGCCACTGGCATCTATAAGCCATAGCTTTCTCTTCCATAAGACAAGATGGCCAGCTTCCCCCTCAGACAGCCCATGCCGAGGATTCTGAGGAACCCCCTGGAGCTCACCATTTGCGAGTGCCAGCCATGGGGGATTGTTGCATAGACTCACAGATGTGGTCTGGCAACTACTTCATGGGTTTACAGTTTATGAATAAACAGGTATGGTTTTGAAACAGGGCTGTCTGAGTTTAGAGCCTGCCTTTTCCAATGGGGTCTGTCTCCAACCCTCTGTGGCTTTTGTGTAAAACCCTTGGAAAGAATCTACTAGTGCAATTCTGTGGAGGCCAGGATTTTGACTGCTGTGTTCACTACAGAATTCCCAATAGCTGGACACCTCCCCATATATATTCAGGGCCAACTATAGATTCACCCCTCAGCACACAAACGTAAAGCAACATACAGACTGCCCACCCTCATGCCCACACTCTTGTCTGTCTACCCCTGGGTTCACTTATCTAACACACATTCACTAGCAAGACCAGATAACAAGGCCTGTCTCCCTCTAAATTGTCCAACCCCCCAAAAAGACAGCATGAGGAGCTGTTCCCTGAATTAAAGGAGCTGAGTGAAAGATGGCCATTCACTGGGACATGTGGTCCTGGGTTGAATGGTGTGCCTGGAGAGGGACGGGTGGGACCGTCGGGGACGTTCACAGAAAGCCTGGGGTTCCAGGGTAGTCTTAGCGTTCTGTTTCCCCGTCATGCTGCTAAGGCTAGGGTTAGCATCATCCTTGTTCCTCTGGAACGCACAAAAGTCTCAGAGGGAAGCAGGCTGCGACCGGTTCATCGTAAGTACTTCAGACTAAATAGAGTGAGCAGATAGATGTGGAAGTGTTCACTCGAGAGAATCCAAAAATGTGGCTGATGAGTGGATCTGGGGAGGGGTATGAGGACACTTTGTTCTGTTCTTGCAGCCTTTTGGTTTTTTTTTTAAGTTATTTGAAAATTAAGAACACATTTGCAGAATCAGGCATAGATCCAGGTCTCCCATGGCTGCCATGGGTTATGTGCTTCTGAGACATGCTATGAGCAAGAACAGTGTTCTGCTTCTGTGGAGGGAGCCAGGGTGTGGTGTTTCGTGAAGGCCCCTGGGAAGTGCTGCAGACTTGGGACCTATGACCTGGCTGTCTTCTTCTGCCCGCCTGTGACCAGGTCCGCCAGCTCCTGGATGAAGGACGCCTGGAGTTCGTTCTTGGAGGCCAGGTCATGCATGACGAGGCTGTGACCCACCTGGATGACCAGATCCTACAGCTCACAGGTTTGGATGCTGCTCTCACTTCTTTTTCATTGCCGATAAGTAGCTGAGAAAAACAGGCAAACTGTCGGCGTGGCCTATAGTTTCGGAGGGCTCAGCCTACAGTCCCTGGCTCTGCTGACAGTGGGCCTGTGGTGACAAACAGCAGCTGGACCATGTGGATGAGAACACTGTTGATTTCATGGTGGGTAGGAAGAAACCAGAGACAAAGTGCACCTGCCCCAATGGCGTACATCCCCCAGTAGGGCCTACATCCTGAAATTTCCAGTACCTCCCCATGGGAGCAAGCCCTGGTACATGTGTCTCTGTGGGATACTTCATATCTGAGCCACAGCAGCCATTCTGCCTGGCCCTCGGAGGCCTGGACTGGGTAGAAGTGTATGTCTGGCCTCCATGTCCTGAGTTCTGCCAGCTTCTCTTGGCAGGGGCACTTTAACAAAGGGAAACAGTGATCTTCTAGATCTATAGGGTTTTGAGTAGAGGAGTTAAGGACCAGATCCAGAGTCAGGAGTTCTAGGGCTATCATGGCCCCATGGCCCTGTGGCCTTGGGCAAGAGATCTACCATCAAACTCCAGGTTCTTCACTGAGAGATTAGTTTGATAGCCTTGAGAGAACTAAGCTAGGATAATTCACAGGAAGTACTTTAAGTAGAATTTATGGCTTCCTAAGAAATGCCCAGTAAATGATAGCTGCCTTCACCACCGCCATCACCGTTGTGACCACCACCAATCATCACTACACCTCCTCCATCACCGTGATCGCTGCCATTAGCATTAGCACCATAAGGACTACCATTACCTCCATCGCTACCACCCTAGCCACTATCACGGCCACCGTCTCCACTACTAATCTTCATCACCACTGCATCCCAACCCTGTTCCTGCAGGCCTATGAACCACCGTCTCCACTACTGATCTTTACCACCACTGCGGTCCCAGCACTGCTCCTGCAGGCCTATGTAGCCTCTCCCCACCGCCATCTCCAGCTGCAGTGATGTGCTTTGTTCACACAGTCCTCATAGAGGCTGAGCATTGTGGATTCCTGGTCTCGTTCTGCGCCCAGGTGACTAGAGAGACGCTCGGTGGTTAAGGGTGGTTGCTGTTCTTGTAAAGGTCCAGGTGCAGCTCCTAGACTCCACAGGAAGCTCGGGACAGTCTGTAACTCCAGCTCCAGGGCACCCAATGCCCTCCTCTGGTCCCTGTGGGCACCTGCACTCACGTACACTTAACCACCTGCCTACACGTATTTTTTTTTCTTTTTTCTTTTTCTTTTTTCGGAGCTGGGGACCGAACCCAGGGCTTGCTAGGCAAGCGCCCTACCACTGAGCTAAATCCCCAACCCCTGCCTACACGTATTTTTAAAAAGCAAATCTTGAAATTAGAGTTGCAAAAACTGAGACCCCCACAAGGGAAGCGACTCCACCAAGGTGCAATAGCAGGTATTAGAATCAGGGCCCATGATCTCTGCATTGGCCCGGCTTACCTGGTAAAGCACAGAGGCATAACACAACACACTGGAAAGGACATTAGCACATTTCCTGGCCCTCTTTTGAGAGAAGGGAGGGGATCTTGAAACCTGTCCCGCGCTACGTCTCGCCAGCAGGAACGATGCCGGCACACACAGGATCCTACTGCAGAAAAGCTTTAATGCGTCTTGAGAGGGAGAGCATAAGCTTACAATGCGGAGACGCCGAGTGAGGAATAACCGTCCCTTATATAGGAAACTATCCTCACCTAGAACGTGTCACTCTCTGACTGGTCGCTGCCAATTATGCCAGATGACGTACCAAAGCGTACGTGTCCCTTTGAGTAGGGAAGTTACCAGGCGCCTGCGTATTGCCCTTTTTACTAAGTGCGTTCTGCCGGATGCCGGTGCCATCCTGTAATGGAGTATGTGAGGACAGCTCCTCACAGAAACCCATCAAGCTTATTAACCCACACGTGTTATTGACTGTCTCCATAATCCACACTGTTAAAAGATAAATCCAGGCATCTTAAAACTTCGAGGCCGATTTGCACAGGCAGCACCAGCATGCAAACCACCCAGGGACACATCAATGCGGTTGATGGGGGACATCAGATGTACTCCTTGGTGGTTCCTGACCGCATGAGCTTATTTTTCTTGAAGTTGCGCTGAGTTGGGTTTGTTTGCACATTCGTACCCCCGGGGGCTGGGAAGACGTCATGGCCTCATGACTTATCGATCATTGATTGGGCTTGCCCCGTGGCCCTGTCAACTAGAAGACCAAATGTTTAATGGAAGGCAGTTAGCTAGCGTGCCTTTGACTCACTGCATCCTTCACCACAGTCAGGGCTCTGCCAGTATGGGAGTGGCCCAGGGGACTCACCTGCCCGAGATACGCTGCTGTCGAGCATGAAGCCTCTTGCTCTATCCCTACTGCTTCCTGCACGTCCCAGCCTGTCCTACTGGCAGGATGATGCTAGTCAACGCCCCGCCTGACCTTTACCTCCTCCGCACATCGGACTCCCCAGAGTGTAACCCTCCTCCATCCCTCTTTCCCTTCCTGACCATCCTTGCTCTCTGTACCTCAACCTTGCTGCTCTGCTTGCAAATCCTGGCACCATCCAGGTCTCAGTCAGAGCTCCCAGGCCTGGAGTGTCACTGAACCCTTGTATCACATTCTTGTAGACTACAAACCTACTGGGCGGTAGGAAGACAGTGCTGGGGGCAAGGCTTCGGGGAGCTAGTCAGCAGTTCATTCAATACATTGAGTTCCTTTATCCTGTTGCCCTGAACCCAGTGACTGTCCCATCATGGTGGCTTCTGAAAGATGTTCAAGTAGACAGATGGCTGGATGAGTCTGACCCAGAATGCTTTGCTCCATAACAAACTACCCCTAAGCTTAGTAGCATCCAACAGCAAACATTTAAGATGTCTACTTTCTGGATGGGGACCTCAGGGTCCCTTGGAGTGGCCCTCAGGGTGTCAGGCCTGGCTGTATAATCTGAGGCAGGAGTATTCACCTCCACACTCACTCACCTAGTCCTGAGGGAACTGAGCCAGACACACGAGGACCAGTACTTTGGGATTCTTCTTACAAGAGGTCCCTAGAGCCACCAGGTCCACAGAGACATGTAGTATGATTTCAGTTATGCAGATTGAAAGTTCTAGAACTGGGGTTGGGGATTTAGCTCAGTGGTAGAGCGCTTGCCCTGGGTTCGGTCCCCAGCTCCGGAAAAAAAAAAAAAAGAAAGTTCTAGAACTGAATGGAGATATGTGTGAATGTAGTTAACTCTGAGAACGGCACGTCTAGAGACTGGTGGTAAATTGCTTCAATGTATACAGTTAAGAGTTAATATAAAACCCTCCTCCACAGCCCTCAGGACATTCTCACAGTGAAGCCTCACAGGGTACCCAGAGAGCCAGGGTGAGGGTGATGGAAGAGGCCACCCCGGTGATCACCACTAGGTGACCCCTATCTTTGCAGAAGGACATGGCTTTCTCTACGAAACGTTTGGAATCCGGCCACAGTTCTCCTGGCACGTGGACCCCTTTGGTGCATCAGCGACGACCCCTACCCTATTTGCCCTGGCCGGCTTCAATGCCCACCTCATCTCCCGGATTGACTACGACCTCAAGGATGCCATGCAGGAAGCTCAGGTGTGTCCCACGCCATACCTACTGTCACTTCCTGCTGCCTTCCTGCCCTTCACTGGGTTTTGTGGCAACTGCCTGACCCTGATCTGACTCCTGTAGCTGCCTCCAAGAGTGGCCTCCTGCCCCCTTCCTCCAAGGCCTTTCCACCCCTTAGCCAGGCCTGGGCTGGTTCCTTCCTAGAGGTATTCATGAGGATGGGAGCTGAGCTGCACTCTGGAAATGCTGATGAGAGTTAGAGGACAGGGAGGGTGTGCTCAGCTGGGGACATCGCACACAAGCAGCCACAGTGGGTTGACTGTGCTAGGATGGACCAGTCCTGGTGCCGGCTGCATTCACCCAGCATCCCCGTCAGTGAGGAAGCTGCACTGGAGGTGAGGGGTCAGGTACACCTGAGCCCTGGGCAGCAGACGTTTACCCTCATGGTGCTAGAAGCTGTAGGGGCTAGGGCTACCGTCTGCCTGGCCTCTCTCCTTGACATGCCGAGGGCCATCTTCTCTTATCTCCACTGTGGTGTGCTTATGTCTGCATCCCCCACCCTATACTTTCCTTTAAGCAACCTGTCTTCCCCCTTTACACCCTCTCCTTCCCCTTCCCTC
Organism: Rattus norvegicus; assembly: GCF_021556685.1. Lineage (NCBI taxonomy): Eukaryota > Metazoa > Chordata > Mammalia > Rodentia > Muridae > Rattus > Rattus norvegicus. The sequence continues at coordinate 78,422,041 of NC_141547.1, forward strand.
CCCTCTTCCTCACTGCCTTCCCCTCCTCATCTCTCCTCCTCCCTGTTCTCTTCTCTTTACTTCTTTCTGGTCTGGTCTCTTCCAGTAGCAATAGGGATTGCATCCATGGCCACCTTACCATGCTCAGCAAACACTCTGCCACTGGGCTGTACTCACTCCCTTTGCACCCGGACACCAGTCCTTCTGTGTCAGGTTCCTCCTTTTTAAGATTTATTTTATCTTTAATGACATGTGAGTACATCTGTGTGTGGATCGTGTGTAAGAAGTCCAGAGGATCAGAGGCTCTGGAACCAGAGTTACAGGCAGTCGAGACTGCCTGACATGGCTACTGAGAAACAAACTCTGGCCCCCTATGAGCAGTAAATGTTGGTCACCATAGAGCCATCTCTCTAGCGCCAGTTAGGATCCCTCTCCATGATTTGTCTTGTCACAGCCACTCTGTGTGGAGTGCCACTGTGCTGACAGAGCAAGCACGTCTTTGTGCAAGGCCCGGTTATAGTTATCCTGCGTTGCAGGTGGGGTGAGCAGGGCTCCGGAGGGGAAGTTGTCCATGTTTGATTGCCCAGAAAGCAGTGGTAGACCTGACCAGCAGAAGTTACACACAGGTCCCCTGGGCTTCAGGAAAGCATGATAAGAAGCAAAGGACAGGCTGCTGCCCCTGAGCCTGAGCTCACGCACACACTTGGCTAAAATCACCTGTGGATGGCCCTAGAGTGCTGTGTATGGCTTCTTCCTGTTTTTCTCTCAGAAACCAGGTGGTAGATGGGGGTCTAAGAACTTATAGGGGTTCCCCAAGGCAGTGCTGAGCAGAACCTGCTCTGGATCCCCAAACCTGTCTTAGGCTGAGTGAGACTAGAACTCTCCATGGCTGTGGGTACTCAAACAGATCAGAATGAGCTCTGAGGCCGGGTGGGAGTGTGGTGGGGACTTTACATGCACACCTCCAGAAGGCTGACCTCACCGCTGCGTGCAGGCTGATCTCGCAGCAACATGTGGCCCTGGTAGCACCTGGCTTAGGGGACTCTAACAGAGGAGGTGACACGAGGAGCCTTCGCAAGAAGCCGAAGGTGTGCATATGGCGTAGACTTGCAAAGGACTGAGGGAGGAGAAGCAGGGTACCAGCAAACGCTCTCCTTGCCTTACCCCATTCTCCCTGGTTCGCAGGGGCTGCAGTTCGTGTGGCACGGGTCCCCATCTCTGTCAGAGCAGCAGGAGATCTACACCCACGTCATGGACCTTTATAGCTACTGCACCCCCTCACACATCCCTTTCTCTAACAGGTAGGTGCCCTGCCAACAGCCGCCCTGCTGGTCTGTGGACACCGCCCTCTCCCGGGAGCCTGTAGATCAGAAGCAAAATTTTAGCAGTAGCTTCCCATGTCCACACATGAGGTTTCCCGTGTGCAAGGCTCCTGAGCTTGAGGGTACTCACGTCACCCCATCCTACTGCTCCAAAAGCCAGGGCAGCATGACCTGTGGGTGCATGCATACACACACACACACACACACACACACACACACACACACACACACACACGATGAAGGGTTTTTATATGTGTTGATCTGTTTTTATGCATCAGTTTATATGCACCATGTGTGTGCAATGCCCAGCGAGGCCAGAAGATGGCGTTGGATCTCCCCAGAGCTAGAGTTAAGAGGCAGTTGTGAACTTCATAGTATGAATGCTGGAAGCCAAACCCAAGTCCTCCACAAGAGGTGCTCTCAACCACTGAGACTGCTCTCCTGCACCAAGGATGAGGTTCTGATAGAGCCCTCACAAGGACATAGTACTTGGACTTTGATGGGCCCCCGCCTGCTCTAGGCCTCAGCTGTCCTCATCTACAGGGTGAGAAATCTGAACCAACTGTTAGCTAAACCTGTAACCCAAAGTCCTCACCCCATCAGGGTGTACAGGCGTCAGGGACAGAAAGGGGCAGGGTCACAGCACAGAAGTACCCCACCGTCTCATAGAACCCGCTGTCATGTGCCCTGTGGTAAGGAGGTCCCTGCAGACTGACAACAGAAAGCCTGTGCTCTGAAGTCTGGCAGGCCTGGGTTCAAACCCTGGCTCTGTCCTGTGCATCTGCGAGTCTGCATGTGAGGTGCTCTGGGAGTGGCAGGGAAGCAAACAGGAGGCAGGGACAACACGTGCAGTGTCCTTGCTGTCATTGTTTATCAAGGAGAGACAGGGCTTGGCAAAGGTGGCCCAAGATCTCCTGACTGCCACCCAGTGCTGTGTGGCATGAGCAGTGATGGCACTTCCCAGGGCTCTCCAGACCATGGAGACCGGGAGAAACTGTTAGCGAGTGACCCTGTTGCTATAGAAACCTCTGATGTTTGTTTGTCACAGATTTCGGGGTGGGCCTTGAGAGAGGATTTTTTTTTAATTGTTTGACTGGTTGGGTGGTTCTGGTTTGGTTTTGCCTTTTTTTTTTTTCCTTCAGAATTTTTTATATGTGTGGATGTTTTTCCTGCATGTGCCTATGTGTGCCAGAACCCACAGAGGACATTGGATCCACTGGAACTGGAGTTACAGACATTTGTGAGTCTTCACGTAGGTGCTGGGAACTGAACTCAGATACTCTCCAAGAGATGGCTTAGGACTCCTAAGCCGTGTCTCCAGCCCCTGGTTTTGTTTTTCCTGATGCAATTTCTCTCTGGGGCCCAGGCTGGCCTTAAACTGGTGAGCACTAGTTAGGGTCACAGATGTGGGCCATCACTCTCAGCTTTGATTTTTATTTAATTGCATCACCTTTTAAAGTCTTAACTACTGGTATTTTGGGGGCAGTTTTCTACCCAAGATGAATTTCACCCCAGCTTCAACCAAGTAAGGAGGTGACAAACCATTGGTAACCTTGAGCCTCTTCATCCGGTCCCTTCTGCTCAGTCTCTGTCCTCCCTCAGGTCTGGATTTTACTGGAATGGTGTGGCCGTCTTCCCAGAGCCACCCCCAGATGGCGTGTATCCTAACATGAGTGAACCTGTCACCGTAGACAACATCCACCTCTACGCTGAGGCTCTGGTGGCCAACGTTAAACAGAGGGCCGCATGGTTCCGGACTCCCCACGTCCTCTGGCCCTGGGTATGGCATGGTCCACTTGAGTGTCCTCAGTACTGCCAGGGCCTCCCATGCAGCCTATGGCAGGAGCAGCCTGCCCATGAGGCAGGCTCTAATCTAGCCCTTCTCTACCAAGTTCTCAGTGATTCATCCATCCCTGAAGACAGACCCAGGCGCCTCACCCACTCTGGCTGATAGATAACCTCCCAGCCATACCAGCCTCCACCCCCCATCACTCCCATTGTCTGGGACTGAAAGCCAGGTTATCCTGCTCGACTCTAAGTGCATCAGGTTCCTGTCAGTGCAATGGATTTTTAGAGCTATTTGCCATAAGGCTCGTGAGAGGGGCATTCCTGGGGACAGCCCCGTACCCTACCACTATTATTAAGCCAACTGCTCGGCAGGGCATTTTCTCATCCATCTAACTAGTCCAGCAGTAGGTATTTCTGGAGTCCATTTTGGAACAGGGATCTGGGGCTCAGAGATGTTAAGGAATTGTCCTGAGGCCACACAGCTTCTTAGCTGTGCAAGCAGAAAGAGGTGGCATTCTATTTGGACCTGGGCAGGTGACCCACAACCTGCCCCCCTGGTCCTGCTTGTGGTCAGTCCTATGTAATAACCATTATCACAGTTAACACTAGTGATGGTTACTTAAGAGAAACTTGACAGCTACAGGAGTCTCTCTGGTCCCCTTGTTGGCCAACGAGGACCAACAAGCCGGTGGACCTCTGGGGGGTGTCGGTAATAAGCCCTCTTGCCCGGGTGAAGGTTCCCAGAGGTTCAGACGGCTACTCTGTGTCCTGCAGGGATGTGACAAGCAGTTCTTCAACGCCTCGGTGCAGTTTGACAACATGGACCCCCTGCTGGAGTACATTAACAACCGCTCTGCCCAGTTTGGCATCTCAGTGCAGTACGCCACACTGAATGATTACTTCCAGGCCCTGCACGACTTCAACGTGACCTGGGACATCCGAGATCACCATGACTTCCTACCCTATTCTTCAGGTATGAGCCTCGGGAGGTTGGGGGTAATTTAGTATCACGGATACAGAGCTGCCTACCTCCCAGCTCAGTATAAGTACCAGGCTGCCCCCCCCCTTCCCTCCTAGACTGCTGTCTCCAATGGCCACACCTGTGCAGTCATAGGGCCCTCCTGGGAGTGGGAGCCTTCCACCCACTCTTTACATGCCCTTCCCCTGGGCAGCCCCTCCTCACATCAAGGGTGGGAAGCAGCCACCCTTTCTTCTTGCTCTGCTCTGCTCTTGTCGTTGTGAGGGATGTCACCTATTTCCCGCCTGTGTCCTCAGGAAGGTCTGAGGACACAGCCTCTGCTCCCTGGCTGGTGGAAGTCTGGGAGCCATCCAGCCTCGCAGTAGGAACATTGATGGTTCTATTGTATCAGGCAGGGACCGTGACCCCTCCAGTCCCTACTCGCAGTGCTCCAAGATACAGGGAAGGCACCCAACTTCCATACCACCAGGCTGGTGTGCATTCCCTGTTGGTGACCATGTCTGCCTAGTTTCCAGCGGAGAGCCAGGGCATGAGGAAAGCGCCCTCCCCACTCCATGCCCAAGCCCTGCCTCAGAACATCACAGAGTATCTCCTTGTGTCTTTGTTGTGGGGCTGGGGTACAGCTCACTGACAGAGCACTTGTCTAGCATGTAGAAGGCCTGGCATCCATCTCCATGCCAAAAGCAAAAGCCAGATCTCTTCATTGCCTGCGTCACAGCCTGTGAAGGGCCCTGTGGCCCTACTTTTTGTCCTTTTTCACCTTTTGCCTTTGCTAGAGGTTCACCCAGGCAGCGTGGGTAGGTTGCTGATTGGAACACGTGAGCAGGGCAGCTCAGAGACCAGAACATAGCCGTGCCTGTCAGTGAGCTTCGCCCAGCCAGACACTCATGCACCAGCTGATCGGTCCAAGACTGGAGAAGGAGCCAAGCTTGGATAGCATCTGCAGGCTGACCATTTAGTACCACGTGATCATGGTTTGGAGCAGGACCTGCCCTTGCCTTCTTCCCATGCCACAGTGATACCTGTGAGCCCAACCCCACCTGGTTTCATCAGTGAAGGATTAGAGGAAGAGAAGGTTGCTTCCCTTCTCCCCATTTCTTTCCCTTCCAAAGAAACTGCACACACAGGCTCCAGCTGCAGGGTGCCCTTAACATAGCTGCTGTAATTCTCAAGTCCTTGAATACCACACTGTGGGCAGACATGGAGAGGACAAGGGTAGGAATGTGGGCAGGGCCACAACAACTGTAGGATGCTCTATGTTTTGTGAGTATAGAGTCCGAGAGGGAGCAGTTTCATCTGTGGGTATCCGAGCTGCGTGAGTGGGAATGTCATGTGCGCAGGGCTAAATGAAGATGGCCTGGTATAGGACAGGAGTTGGGGTGTGTGTGATGCCAGGCTTACAGCTTGGGCAGCCGAGTTGCTGTGAATTCCTAGCCTTCTACCCACTCCATTTGCCGGTGCCATTTGGTTACCTAACTGTGGCCTTTCCTTGGAGCCACATGACAGACCACTCACTGGGGTCTGGTTCTGCTGGTTCTGTGGGGAAAGACTAGGAAATAGGCAGAGGCTAGACCTGGAAGAAGCAAGAAAGGAGAAATCACAAGAGCTTAGGACCTGCCTTCTGGAATAGGTGGCTGCCTCCCATCCTGTTCCCATGCCCTGCCTCTGTCCTGAGTCCCTAAGCGACCAACCTCTGCCTCCCTCTAAGGGCCTTGGAAGGAGCCCCGCTGATATTCACGCTGACCTGGGACTCCCTGAAGCCCACAGAGTCATGTACAGTTATCTGGCTGTTCAAGACTCGTCATTGCTGCTGCCCACTCAGGCCCATGTCACCCCCCTTCCCCCAGCTCTCCAGCCTTTTGTGTATGAGGAGGCTGCATGCTTCTTAGATGTGCTGTGGGCTGTCTTCTCTCCTGTTGTGATACTTCAGCCTTGTCCCAGTCTGCCCAGCCTAGCCTGATGTTCCCACCAAGCACCATAAGTCCTAGGTCCTGGTCTCTTTGTGCGAGCACAGGTTCTGCTATTACTACCAGTCCTGAGTGCTCCCCTGGGTGGCCTGGCAAAGCTAGTACCCTTAGCTGTCCCCAGATCCGCACTCAGACCTACAGCGAGGCCCCCAGCGTCACTGCATGTTCTTACCTTGCAGAGCCACAGCAGGCCTGGACCGGCTTCTACACATCCCGGAGCACTCTCAAGGGTCTAGCGAGACAAGCCAGTGCCTTGCTATATGCTGGGGAGTCCATGTTCACACGCTATATGTGGCCACACCCCCGTGGAACTCTGGACCCTACCTGGGCCCTGCAGCAGCTCCAACAGCTTCGCTGGGCTGTGTCTGAGGTAAAGTCCCTGTATGGCTTTAGTGAGACTGGGTCCTCTCATGGTGTGTGTTTCTCCATGCTTAGAGGCTCCACTGTATAGAAGAGGAAACCTAGGTCCCCTCTGGTCACACAACTGGTGCAATGTGAAACTGGGCCACAGCAGGACCGTAGGTCTTGACGCCCATTGGGAGTCTCCCATACGCTTCACACCTGATTTGACAAAGAGTAAAGAATAGACCGGCACCAATGCCCTTCCTGGATCCAAATCTCAGCTCTCTGATGGCCTTAGGCTCACAACTTTTCCTCTCTGGGCCCCTGTACACTCACCCCACAGGATGTTGTGGCGATGGAATGACATGGTAGCCATCTCCGCCCACCTCCTTCCTCTGTATCCATGGGGAAATGGAGACACAAGAAGTCATGCAGAAAGGCAGAGAGACTTTCAGTGTACAACAGAACAGTGGAATGTGTGGCCTCAACCAGGGAACCTTAGTCTCCTGCTCTGTGAAGAGATAGTCCTCCTCTCCCTGGTGCAGTGAAGCATCACACCCCACACAGAGGACCAGGAGGAGCCAGTGTGCACACGGGAACAATGATGGAGGGGAAGCTGAGACTCTACTAGAAGGACTCAGGCAGGGCATTTCTGTGATGTCAGGACAAGCCGGGCCAGCACTTTAGCCTGTTTCCCTTCTGTAAGACGAGAAGGATGCTTGCCTTCTCCCCTGATGTTCTGGAAGCAGATGCCTCCCAGGAACAAGTTTGACGTCCTTCTTCCTTGACTCTGGCGGCGACAGGTCCAGCACCATGATGCCATCACAGGCACTGAATCCCCCAAGGTGAAAAACATGTACATGGAACATCTCAGCATGGGGATGCGAGGTGTACATAAGCTGATGGCCTCCATTGCCCTGGACAGGCCCCCAGGGTCTGGCACAGGTAAGCCAGGCCCCTGTGGGGAGGTAGTGGTTTTGCTTTGAAAAGAATCTAGGGCCAGGAGTGATAGAAGATCCCAGCATTAGATAGCAGAAGGCAGGCGGATTTCTATACGTTCAAGGCTACCTTAGTCTACATAGTAAGCGCCAGGACAGCCAGAACTACTTAACAGAGAAATCCTGACTAAAATAAAAATAAAAAAAAAAGAGTCTGGGACGGGGGTGGAGCCTGGAACCTCACATGAGCCTGAAGCCCTATGATCCCAGTTCCATGGTGTGACCCTGCCAGCCGGTTCAGTGCTTTGGGCCTGGTTCTTCGTCCTGGAATCCAGGGTGGACTGAGCAAGAGCCACTGATGAGCCCCGAGTGTTTGCTAACTCTAGAATGCTCCTGTGGTCTTTAACGCCCTGCATAGCCCACGACAAGGAGGCTCACTTTTGACCCGAAGAACCTGAGGCTCTGAGAGATCACAGCTCAGCTCGGCTCAGTCTCACCAGTGAGGGAGGGCAAGAGCCAAACTTTGAACCCTGTCCTCCCTGCTGTATTCTCTGGCCCAGGCCTACCTGGTCCAGCTTTTCCTCTAAAGCCCAGCTGGGCTGCAGGTGACCTCCAGACAGCCATGGCCCAGCTTCTATGTCGCTCAGGTGTCATGCGTGTAGAGCAACCATCATACAATGGGGATGTTTGAAACCAGGGAGATTGGGAGCAGCCAGGAACAAGGCCCCAGGTCCCTGAGCCCTGCCGTTCCTCTTGTGCTTTTTGCTGGCCCTTTCTAGCTTCTCTGGTCTCCTTCACTTCTCTGACAGGGTCTGGGCTGTGTCTCCGCCTGCCCTGCCCTTCCAGCTCTCTCTGTGTGACCCAATCCAGCCTGTAGGTTCCGTCCAGGGATAGCCCAGACCAACCCTTGCCCAGGAGACACAAGTCTGATAGGAGCAAGAGTTGCAGAAAGAGAAGAACCTGGCTTGTGACATCAGTGCTGGGTAGGACAGTAAGGTGACCTATGCCTTCTCATGAGCCCACAGGTAGGCTCCCTCCACCAGGGAGGAAGAACCGAAAGGGGAACTGGGTAGAGAGGACAGCTGAGTCTGGAGGGAGGCTGGAGAGCAAGCAGTACATTCAAGGGTCTAGACATAACAAATGGAACAGAAAGGACACCAGAACCACATCATAAGAGCCTCTTGTGCTGGTCGGGGCACTCAAAGCCTTAGATCCAGGCCATACACCTTCTTCCCCCATCTCCCCTAGGGGCTCTGGAAGGCCAGGTCTTACCTACCTCATTTTCCCTCATATCCAAGAGCTCCCAAAAAACATCAGGGGGCCTCAAGTGACACCTGTTCTCTCTGTAGACACGAGGCCTGTGGGATACTCTGCCTCTGTGTACAACCCGCTAGCCTGGAAGATCACTACCATTATCACCCTGACTGTCGCTTTCCCCAGTGTCAGCGTCACAGATGAGTTGGGCCGTCCAGTGTCAGCACAGGTATGGATGAGAAGTCCTGCTGGAGAGCATTCAATGTCTGCCGCCTGGTAACCTCGTTCCAGTGCACCTATGCAAAGGTCCTGAGCGTCTTAAAGACGCACTGTAACAGAGGTGCCAAGGTTGGGGTGAGCTCTAGGCTGCCCCCTCTGCATTCCTGAGCCATTCAGTATGAATCACAGTCTCCTGTCATTGTTGTTGCACCCCCACACCCACACCCACTCCCCACACACCACTTGGTAGGATGGTAGGACAAGACATAGAGAGAAGTGAGTGGAAGGCAAGGCCCCAGAGATAGTTTATTCAGAGCTGGGGAGTGTCTGGGAGAGCAAACCCGACGCTTATAAAGATACCATGAGAGTCCTCAGGAGGTAGAAGGCCACCAGCGCCTGGGCAGACAGTAAGCACCCACTCCAGACTGCGTGGCAAGAGTTATGAGGTGACTGAGGAGACTTCCTTTCCATGCTGCTGGCTTGTAGATTCAGAACTCGACAAAGGACCCTTCTGCGTATGACCTGCTCATCCTGACCACCATCCCAGGCCTCAGCTACCGGCACTACAAAGTCAGGCGCACACGCGGGGACCAGGCAGGCACCAGAGAGCTGGTCACCCCCAGGGCCAACACCCTCAAGTTTAGTCGCAAACTGAGGAACCAGACCAGCCAGGAAGGCAAGCTCCTGGTGCCTGTAATGAATGACTGCTACACTTTGCTGTTCGACCAGGACACCAACATGTTACATAGCATTCAGGACAGGTAAGATGAGGCCAGTGCTGACTCCAGAGTGTGTCTAGGTCCTGGATACATGGACAGCGTCCTGTGACCCCTTCTTTGCTCACCTTCTCGAGGGAAGGACCAGGTGATAGCAAGGCCCCCTCCCGTTCTTGTGTTCCTTAGGAGGGGGAGCCTGGGCCACTGCAAAAAGGTTGCTTCAACTGTCTCTTCTCAGAGTCCTGACCCATAGACAAAGGGAAGACTAAGGGGCTCCAGGAGAAAGGTGCTCATGCGGTCTGCTTCTCTAACTACAAAAACAGTGTTTCAGGAAGTACCTACACTATTTAAAGCAGAAAGGGCCTTTAATGCTCTGTTCCCACCAGCAGCCCTCACTTGACCATCTATACACTGAGCCAGCCAGCCACTGCCCTATGTATCTGTGTATCCATACCCACCCATGTGTCCAGCCAGCCACCCGCTCACCCACATCCCTGGGGATAAAGAGACCTCTGGGGTGTAAAGGATCTCTGGCACGTGACATAGGGATGGCTTGGGTCAGCATGATGAAACAACACTCTTGTGCCAGTGTGGCTGCTGAAGAGCAGTCTGGGGACAGTGCTCCCTGGTGACAGACAGCCTGTGTGTCATAGCCTGACAGTTCCTGGCTATGTGTGCAGTCAGAGACTTCCCCGGAGGCCTCTGGTAACTTCATCTCCTCCTTCATAACCAACCATTCTCCTCTCACCCCTGTAGACAGAGTAACCGCACAGTGCACATGACCCAAGAGTTCCTGGAGTATCGAGCCAACGGGGACGTGAAGCAGGGCCCCATTTCTGACAACTACCTCTTTGCATCCAACGATACCGCTGAGCCTTCCTGGGAAGCGGTGGGGATGGAGATGGTGGTGGGCACGCTGGCCACGGACGTAAGGCAGTATTTCTACAGGTGCGTTTCTGGGTGGGTGAGTCAGTGAGCCAGTGTCTTCTCCCAGAGCCCCTGTACTTGGGCACGGCTCTGGTACATGACTAATCACTGAGAGCTTCATGAGAGAACTGCTCTCCTCCGCCCATGCTTTTTGCACATATCTGAGCCATCAAGTTGCAGGTATCTGAGTCAGAGCATGGGAGAGGGACTCTTGTCACTCCATGAGTGGTCCAGGGCTTACATGAATCTCCACAGAGTCCATAGTCCTGCTACTGGGTTACTATGCCTGCAGTATACACCTGCAGATAGCTGCCTCTTGGCACTCGGCTTCCTATATGGAAAAAGGAGCCTCCAGCCAGCCCCTACAACACTCTCCTCCATGACCCCTTCCTAGGAACATAACAGACCAGGGTTACATCTATTCGATCCACACTCGTCTGGCCCATGTGCATCCGAGCCTTGCTGGGGAACTGCTCTGCCGACGGATAGAGCAGCAGTACCAAGTGGGCCCCCTGGACCTAAACCGTGAGGCCATCCTGAGGACCAGCAGTGACCTAAACAGCCAACAAGTCCTCTACTCTGACAACAATGGCTACCAGATGCAGCGGAGGCCCTACAAGGCTTTCAAGAGCAATCCCATCCCCCGGGTATGGCTGTTTCTCCTGACCCTATTAAGCACCTACCCATAGCAATAGAGAGGCCCCGGAGAAAGCTTTTTTCAAAGGCCCTGATCAGAATCTGCCCTGTGGGCTCTGCATCCTGGCAGCGGCCCGTTTCCCTGCCACCTTTTGGCTTTGTCAGGGGGTCATTCTTGTCAGGCCACATAGCTTGGAAGCAGCTCTGCCACGGTACCTAGGCGTCTGCCTGACTCTGTACTGAGGCTGCCACTGGTTGGCATTCGTGTCCGCAGAATTACTACCCCATGGTACAGTCGGCCTTCATCGAGGATGACAAGAGCAGGCTGGTGCTGCTGGCAGAGCGACCGCATGGTGTCTCCAGCCAAGAGAATGGGCAGGTGGAGGTAAGAGAGGCCTGGCTGTCCCCCTATGGGCCCTCAAAGCCACCCGCAGCAGGGCCAGAGCCAAGGAAGGACCGATTTCCGCAGGTAATGCTCCATCGGCGGCTGTGGAACAACCTGGTCTGGGACCTGAACTACAACCTCACACTGAATGACACCTCTGTCGTCCACCCAGTGCTCTGGCTTCTGCTGGGGCCCAAGTCCACCACAACTGCCCTGCGCCCGAGGAGTGGGGTGGCCCTCCAGCACAGGCCTGTCGTGTTGTTAAAAGAGCTAACTGATGAAGAAGAGACAGCCATTCACAGTGAGCATCACGACTGCCTAGGATGCACCTACCAGGGGGAGTGGCCTGCAAGAGGCTCCTGCCTCAGGATGCCACACAGCTTTGGAGGAAGGGAACTAAAGTCTAAGTGCTGTCTGTGGCTCCCCCAAGCTTACTCTGCTAGTCAGTACAGAAAGACCTGCACCTGCCCCCACCCCCTCCCCTCTCTCCCCTCAGTCTTCTCCATCTCCTTCCTTGCTGTGTTCTGTTCCTTTCTTAACATGACCCTGCAACACCATAGAACTTCAAGTGTTGGGAGCACACTACTTAAAAGGCTGGCTGTCCAACTCAAGGTAGGCTGCCAATCCCTGAGAGTGCTTCTAGTCCAGGGGCGTCTAGCCTTTTGGCTTCTTCTGGCAACATTAGACAAAGAATTGTCATGGGCACACACATTAAATCCAGGAGTATAGACAACCTGTGAACCGTGACTTGTGAGAGCATGCATGTGTATTTTGTGTGGAGTTGCAAAGCGGTTGTCACCTGCAAGGCCCACATTTGAGAACTGTAGTCAGTCTCCCAAAACAAACAACAAAATCACTAAACGAGCTCAGTATCTTGAGTGCGTTTATGACCGTACAATGGCTGCATCCGTAGCTGTCCTGGGCCTCAGGTTAGGCCTCTGCAGAACCTACCTAGCCAGCGTTTGTGCCGTGCTTCCCCTAGGCCTTCTGTAACAGCCTCACAGTTCTGTGTCTTATCTGAGATAGCGAGTCCTGACATGTTACGTTTTTAAAGGGTTCAGCGATGCAGCCTCTGCAGAATGAGGCCTAGAGAAAATGTGTTTCTGTTCTCACACCTTCAGCTATGCTTTCTCCCTACTCCCTGATAGAGGTTTGCATTCGAATGTTTGGTTTTTTTCAACCAGAGCCAGCCCTCCCTCCCGGCCATTAGAAGGCAGGTGGCTGCCGCTCACCCCTGCAGGGAATGTCTCCTAAACTCTTGCCATGTGTAACGTTTAAGGTGCAGCCTTTGTCCTACAGGAGTTCTCAGGGTAACTGAGAATTGGGGGGGGGGGACTCGCTTATACAGGGAATGTTTGATGGGAATGAACTGCCAAGAGCCTGGCACCTTATGTTTGGTGGAGAGTGAGACACCTACACATACACCTAGGGTTACCAGGGGCCATGCCTGTGATCTCAACACTTGGAGAGCTGAGGCAGCATTGCTGTGTTGTTCAAGGCCAGCTTGGTCTAAGCAGTGTGACCCCATCTTAAAAAGAGAGAAAGAGGGGTTGAAGATTTAACTCAGTGGTAGCAGAGTTCTGTCCTCAGGTCCAGAAAGAGAGAGAGAGAGAGAGAGAGAGAGAGAGAGAGAGAGAGAGAGAGAGAGAGAGAGAGAGAGAGAGAGAGAGAGAGAGAAGGGAAGGAAACTAGAGAAAGGGGGGCTGAATGAGATGGCAGGATGACTGTGGATGTCTAGAGAGCAGGTATTTCCAGCAAGGCTTCTACTCTGTCCTCTGCAGGCTGCAGACGGCCATGTAGGGTGTGCGCTCCCCCTTGTGGCTAGGATTTTTACTGCAGGCAAGAAGATTCAATATAGCTCCCTCCCTCCTTTCCTTCCTCCCTTCCTCCCTCTCTTCCTTGAGCAGCTGAGAGTCATGCTCTGAGGTCCGAATACTTTGGGGCCATAATTGAGCTCAAGACCTAGAACCTCAGTAGGCCATCCCTTCATTTACCTGAGCTGTCTGCTTACCTTCCCCCCACACCCTCCCCCCAGAGACAGGATTATAAATATGCCTCCTTGGCTACTCTCAGAACAGCTGTCTCCCACCGTGTGGATCAGATGGCTGTCTCTGTCACAGAACACCTGAGATAATCAACTTAAAAGTAAGGGTTTTGTGGCAGAGAACATCACGGTGGGGAATACAGGGCAGAAAACTGTTTGTCTCATAACAGCTAAAAAGCAAACGGGGAGAGGAAGGGGCTGGAGTCCCAGTGACCTTTACAGGGGTACGACCTAGTGACCTAACTTCCTCCCCTAGGCCTCACCTCCTAAAACAGCCCCCAGGATGGGGACAAGGTTCTTAGCACATGGGCAACAGGAGACCCAAACTTTGAGTCATGCAAAAGGAGCTGAGACTCCAGCTTTGTAGACTAGACTGAAGCTGTCCTAGGGATAGACCCTATTGGGTCCTTCTGAGTCAGGTGACCCTAGGGATAGCCCCTATTGGTTCCATTTGAGTCAGGTGACCCATGCCTGGGCCAGTGCATGTAACTTCAGTGTGGTGCGAAGATGGCCGCTCCTGTTGAAAGTCAGCGTGGAAGGAGGGAGTTGGAGGGCCTCTGTGGCGATGAAGAAACGGGGAAGGCATGCTAAGGGAGTGAGCCAGTGTGTCCCTCTCTACGCCTCAGTCTCCTCATCTGGAGTCTGAAGTGGCCGGGTGACAAGTTCAAGCCCTCCATAGCTTAAGCTAAGCAGCAGCAGCTGGATGTGGAGAGGGCAGCCTCGGGGCAGGAAAGGCCTGTGGGGTGGGGCAAAGGTAGGACGGGGCTGAATCCAGGCTCAGTGTTGTGGATTGCACATGGGTGACTGGGAGATGGCTAGAGGGGTTAGAGACCCGGTGCAGAAAGATGAATCCCTAAGGAGTTGGTTCCGATGCCCCTCTTCACTGTCTGTCTGCATTGCAGGACCCCATCACCCCTGGCCTGTGACATTGCCCCCAAGCCTGCACCTGCAGGTCCTCAGCTTACCTGGCTGGCAGTACAGCAGGAACCATGCCCAGCACCTGAAGAACCTTCAGAGAGGTGAGGCAGCAGACCAGGGTGACTCTCTCCGCTAGCCACCAGGCAGTCCTCAAAGCTCTGTCAGGTACCCTGTCCCCTCATCTGTCACACAAGAGACCCAGGCCTTCAGAGCGTTGCAGTCAAGTCAAGGGAGGGTGGTCCCAGCCCGGGACCAGCCACAGCCCTCTGCAGATGGATCCCGTGCAGTCCCCAGACTGGGTCCTCATGCTGCCCTGCCCTCTTGCCGCCCTGTGTTAGGATCTGTGTTAGTCAACCTTTCATCTCGTGACAAAGCACCTGGGGAAATCAACTCAGGCAGCCAGGGCCTGTGCAAGGAGGTAACTCAGGAAGACAACCGATCCAGCACACAGCCATGAAGGTTCCAGCCCATCATGGCAGGGATCATTTGGAAGAGCAGCAGCTCAGTTCATGATGTAAGCAAAGACAGACAGACAGATCTACATACATTCCCTGCCTTTCTCCTTCCTCTTGTTTTCTTCTCGGGCCTCCACAAGAAGGTGGCGACATTCATGGTAGATCTTCCCACCTAGGCTGATCCTCTTGGAGGACACTAAAAAGGTGCTGTGCCACTCTCCTAGGTGTCTCTCCATCCACCTGATCAGTCAAGATCGGCCACCATTATGCTTGTTTCAGGTAGTCTTCCTGCAGCCCCAAGTACTTCATCTCCACTCACCCTCAGCACTGGTTGTCGGGAATTTCGTTGGTTCATCCAGCAGATGCCCCTTGAGGGTGTCGGGGTGTTGGGGTCCCTGGTTCTGAGCCTATTAGACAGTGAGGACGATGGGAAAGGAAGCAGGCACGATGGAGGTGACACCTGGTAGGAAGCAACACTTCTCTTGTGCCCGCTTTATGTTGAGGCACGTGACCACGGCAGCGCGTAACCACATCCAACGCCAGAGTGGGCAGGAAGGAACAGGCTGGAGGATTTGAGGACACTGACCTCTGCCCCTGTGATATGTTAGAGGTCCAATGTTGGCACAGCACCACCTGGATCCTGCCTCTGCTGCACATGGGCCATGAGACCATGGACAGATGACTGTCCCTCTGAGTGACAGCTGCAGGTGTGGGCCATGATGCTATCCTGAAGGGAAGCTGAGATAGGGGATAGTGTAAAGTGCCAGGGAAAGCCTTAAGCTTGCTCGATGGGGGGTCCTCACTGCCCTGTCCACACCCACAGGCCACCCAGAGAAACCACAGGTCAACCTACAACGTGTGCTGCTGCGCCTGCACCACCTGTATGAAGCAGGGGAGGACCCGGTACTGTCTCGGCCTGCTACAGTGGATCTCAAGGTTAACTGCCCATGCTTACACCAACCCCGTCTGAAGTCCTGTCCTGAGCTACCCCTTAGTCAGGGGACTACTGGGCATGTTTACAGATGAGGCATGCTGGACTCCCAGCATATTCTCTCCCTTCAGGGTGCATGAGATTTCCCTGTCAGCACCACAGACCACATCTGGTTCTTCCTTGTTTAATTTTGTACTGGGGATAGGTCTGGGGGAGGGCATGTGGTACACATTTATGTTTGTATGGCTGTGTAGACATGTGTATGCAGGTGTGCATACTGTGCACACACATGTGCACATGAGACCAGAACACATTGTCAGGATGCCACCCTTATTTCTCTACCTTATTTTTGAGGGGTCTCTCTCCCATTGAACCTGAAGCTCACTGGGTGGCTAGGCTGACCACTGAGCTTTAGAGAACCCCCGTCTCTGCCCCTCATCATCCCCAGCCTTGTGGTTACAGACAAGGTAGGCACTTTACCAGCTGAGCCAAACATGAACAGTATCATCAGACATTTGTAGCATCAGAAAACCTGTTCTCTCTTTAAACACCAGTTCTCCTGGACTTTGTGGGAAAGTTGACTTTTTTTTCAAGATTTATTTATTTATTATATATAAGTACACTGTAGCTGTCTGTCTTCAGCCATTTTTTTTTCGGAGCTGGGGACCGAACCCAGGGCCTTGCACTTGCTAGGCAAGCGCTCTACCACTGAGCTAAATCCCCAGCCTCTCTGTCTGTCTTCAGACACACCAGAAGAGGGCATCAGATATCATTACAGATGGTTGTGAGCCACCATGTGGTTGCTGGGATTTGAACTCAGGACCTCTGGAAGAGCAGTCGGTATTCTTAACCACTGGACTATATCTCCAGCCTAAAAGGTAACTTCGAGTCAGAGAGTCTAAGGTCTGTGTCCAGGTACATGAGTGGTGTCAGGCTCCCTCAGTCTCCTGAGCCTCAGCCAAGGTACAAGTTCTTGGCTCAGAAGGTGGCAGAGAGGTTCTGGGGAAATGGTGTGGGCACTGTGCCTGCCATCTTGCAGGCTTCCAGGCTTCTCCCCATCTTGGGGCCCGCCCCCCACAGGGACTTGCTCATCCAGCATCATCAAGGAAGGCACACGCCCCAAGTCTTAGATTCCTGACTTGGAATGGGTCGGCATCTGCCCTTGCAGATGAAATGAGCCAGGTGTATGAGGCGCTGAGGCAGAGGCCTGGGACCCAAGGCAAAGTTGGCGGCTACCCTTCTGTTCTGGCTAAATGAGCTTCCTGCATCTGGGACTTCAACAGAGACCTCCCCTCCCTTTGTTCCTGCCCCTGCAGATTGCACTTCGAGGACTAGGGTCTGTAGTGGCCGTGGAGGAACGCTCACTCACAGGGACCTGGGATGTGCAGACGCTGCAGCGCTGGCACTGGAGGACAAAGATTGGCCAGCTAAAAGGTTCGGGACCCTGGGATATCCCTACCAGGCTGAGGAGCAGCACGGACCTGTCCTGTGCTGGGTGTCCTTGTGTGGTTACTTTCCCTCTCTGAATCCACAACCATTGATAATTACCAGATTAGGTTCAAACAGCTTTGGGATAATATCCCCCCTGCCAGGGCTCCACGAAGATATGTGTGTGTGTGTGTGTGTGTGTGTGTGTGTGTGTGTGTGTGTGTATCTGTCTGTCTGTCTGTGTCTGTGCGTCTGCATCTGTGTGGAGCTCAAGCCCTCACCCCAGCAGGACTTGAATAGAATGAGGTCCCACTCACACCTTAGGTACTCAGAGCATCCCGCACAGGGAAATCCAGCTGGTGGGCAGTACACTGCCCTTCAGTGTAGCCACAGGGGAAGCTAAATGATGAGACCCACTTTCTCGGGAGTCCTGGGAGGAGGGGACAGCCAAGGGCCATCACCAGAGGGAGCCATAGCAGACTGTAGGAAGCTGTTGTGCTGTGAGGGGAGTCTAGGAGGAAGAGCCAAGCACAATCTCTTTGTCATCCCCAGGGCACCCTACCTCTCCACCAAGGTCACCAGGAGGCTCCATCATCACTGTGTACCCCAAGGAAATCCGGACCTTCTTCATTTACCTCCAGCAGTGACATCAGTGCACTTGGCCCCAGGGACATGGAACTGGAACCACTCCCCCCCCCCCCGCAAAAAAAAAAAAAAAAAAAAAAAACAACGAAGCTGGCCCCAGAGGGAGGAGCAAGCTGCTCATCTGACAGCTCTCCATCTGACAGAAGTGGCCATGTGGGGAGAGGAATAGCTCTGATTTTTTTTAATAAAAAATTAACATCTGGGCTCTTCCTTCCCATGTTCAAGCCAGCCCTCTCTTCTCACGAGTAACCCCTCCCTCCCTCCTTACCTCCCACCTATTCTTAGTTTTTTTGTTTGTTTGGTTTTTTGGGTTTTTTTGGTTCTTTTTTTCGGAGCTGGGGACCGAACCCAGGGCCTTGCGCTTCCTAGGCAAGCGCTCTACCACTGAGCTAAATCCCCAACCCCTATTCTTAGTTTTTAAAAAGAACCTTTATTTTTCAGAAGTTAACCTGATTGAATTATAGAAATTTCAAAGCCAGCAAGAAGAGTGTTGCACACATGACATGGCTCACAGCAGACCTTCAGGTCCCATGTGTCAATACGGTATGGCACAGTATGAGCCTGAGGTGTACACTGTGTGCCTGTCACACCCCCCACACATTTACTGATCCAAGCCCCCATTGAATGAATATTTTAATGACCAAGAATACACTTCATTAATTCTGACTGTTTTATAGAAAAAAAAAAAGAATCTGGCCTCAGACCTCCTGTGTAGCAGACATTGGATACAGCACAGTGGGTTAACCTCCGGCTCAGCTTAGACACAGGGTGCATGGTATGATGTTCAGAGTATCCAGCACCATGTTCACACTGTTAACAATGCTACCGAGGGGTTGCACATCTGTAATCTTAGCACAGGGGAGGTTGACACAGGATTTTGAGTTCAAGGCTGACCTGAGCTACATAGTGAAACTCTGTCTTTAAAAAAAAAAAAGGAAAAAAGTAGGGCTGGGGAAGACAGTTCCCAGAGTATTGGCCTAGCATCCCCAGGCCCTGGGTTCTGTCCCTTGCACTCCTTAAGTTAGGTGTGACTGTGCACCCCTAGAATCCTAGCACTTGGGGGACAGAAGCAAGAGGATCAGGAGTTCAAGTCATCCTCAGCTACATAGCAAGTTCCAGGCCAGCCTGGAACACATGAGACACTGCTTCAAAACAACACGCACACAAATTGTTAACACTGGAGAGACAGCGAGTCATACCAAGCTAACTCCGGCATCTTTGTAGTGTAGCCGAGAGTGGTGTGTAGGGACAGCCAGGGCCACACAAAAACCCTCTCAAAATAACAAAGGAGGGGGAATAGAGAAAAGAAAAAGAAACACATGTCTGAGTATCAGCCCTCAGCTCCCCCTTGCATGTCACCTCGGAACACTCAGAAAGCCTAGGTGCTTCTAAGTAGAGTCAACTGCCACGGGGAACACAGGCTCTGTATCTGAACGTGCACAGCCATGGTTATGCTCTAGAACAGTGTGCGTGCAGAGTGCGGGCAAGCAGCCCCGGCACCCCTCCCCTGGCCCCCTTCTCCATTCAGCAGCCAGCACAGCCCCCTGAGGCTCCACTCTCACAGAAGTCCCTCCTAAGGACTAGAAAGATACTCGCCCAGGGATCAGGCACAGACCTCAGGCATTAAGACCTGCTTAGCCTTCCATACACAGCTCGGGTAGGGCAGTTACACACAGTACCTCTGTGGCCAGCACTCTTCCTCCTGTGACCCAGGTCACCCAGGGAGCAATCAACACCCCAAGACGCAGGCATTAACAACTGTTGTCCCAAAGAACAACTGCCAAGTGGAAACTTCTGGTTTCTTTGGGAAGTCAGTTATGTCAGATGATGATTTTCTGGGGCGCACAGGCGAAAGGATGCCTTGCTATAGCAGACACGTGAAAGGACATGTGATGGAGGAATGAAAGATGACCACACAGACAGAGGGAGGGGGCATTGGTTTGGTTGCCTCCACCTCGCTATTCTTCCATAACGACACACATATATTGGTTCACCTTACACGCTCAGCTCCATTTGTGGTTTCTTTAGAATTGGACTTCAGTTCTGGTTCATGCATTGTTTCTGCCTGCCAAGAGGACTGGACTGCAGCTGCTGGTTCGTATTTGGTGTTTGCTACGGGACTGAGCTGCTGACAAAGAAGATTGAGCTCGCCCCCAAAGAGCTATTGTTAAACAGTCCACTTCCCCCACATCCTAATAGCTTTTCTCTTCCGCTGCCTCTGCTGGGTGGAGGACTAGAGGAGTAAGTTGAACATTTATTAAAATGGGATGCAAAAAAATGTATGCCTACCCAACTGTCTTGGAATCACAAAGCCAGCACGCTTGCTGCAGCCTCTGCTGCTATGCTGCTGTGCTCAGTAGGGCTGAGCAAAATACACAGATGACAAAAACTGCAGATTGAAGGGGCTTCTAGAAGTGGGCTGGTGGCTGGAGCGAGTCCCTCTCTCTTCTGCCAACCAGGGGCAGGCACACACCTATGATGTTTATAGGGTCTTAACTTGCATCCACTGGTGATTTTGCAAGGTGACCCCTTGTGGATGTTAGCACATGGAGATCCCTAGCCACACTGCTCACCATGGCAGTCTCTAGCAGCTGTGAACTAGGACCTGACTGTCCCATACATCTAGTATGTATAGCAAACACTAAGGCACCACTCAGTGATACGGGGACATAACAGCCACTCTTGTTCTTGCCTCAGTGAAAGTCCCAAAACAGTACTCTACACATCCAAACCTGTGTGCAAATCACAGTGTATGTGCCTTGTAAGAAGGGGTTAAGCCATCCCTTCTGCCAAATACCATTTCACCAGAATTTCAACAAAGTGCATCTACAAAATGTATTCTGTTCTTGCTTCTGGTTTTTAAAAGACCTGGTACTTCATGTCTCAAAAGCCTGAGTGCTTCAAGAAGCATGCATCAAGTACAGCAGCCAAGAGAGCACACATAATATGAAAATGCCCTCCATGGCAGCTTGCCCATAACCCTCTCCTCTTGGGTCTTCTTCAGCTGTCTGAGACTCTGATGTCATCAGGCTTCCCTTCCTGGGGCTGGGGAATAGCTCTGAGGTGATAGATTTGACAGGTATGTGCCAGGTCTTGGCTTCCCTACACAATATCAGGAAGAAGGAGGAGGATGAGGATGAGGATGAGGAGGAGGAGGAGGAGGAGGAGGAGGAGGAGGAGGAGGAGAGTAGAAGGAAGGAAAGAGGTCATTTTCAGAAGAGACTCCTCCCATAATTTCTTCTAACAGAGGAAGTCTAAAGGCCTTGCAAAGTGACCCTTGTGAATAATAACACATTTGTGGAACACTTCATCACACCTTAGCAGCATCTTCACCCCTTCCCTGGCCTGATACTCTGGGGACACAGAGCAGACTTCAACTGGCATAAACCTAGCTTCCAGTAAGGCCTTCCCATCCCATGTACACGTTGACCACACCACCTGCATTTCTGAGGCACACATTCCTGCCACCACTTGATTGTTGACATTAAACATGTGAACATGTGTACATGTGTACATGTGTACTGCCACTGGCTTTTCCCTCATGAGTTTGAAAGATCTACTATTTGAAGCATGAAATTATAAAAGCAATCCATCTTGCTGTTGTCGGCTAGGCACCAGTGGTCTCAGTCTGCTCCCAGCCTAGTACATAGCCCAAGAACAAACTGAGTGTTTCTCCTCTCCCACAAACACTGGTTCTGCCTCTCCAGAGCTCTGAGATGGCTCTGAGGACAGCTGCTGCCAAACCATTCTCTTCCCCTCCCAAAGCCTGGCCGAATTTGGCCCAGGGAAATTCTTTTCTTCTAGCCCACCTGAGTTGCCACGAATGTAAAACACCAGACAGTCTTAGTTTAGAATCGACAGATGACACAACTGCTGGACGCAGAACCTATCGTCCTAAACCATTCTATATTAGAAATCGTCCAGTGGCGGAACCAGATCTAACAGTCCCCACTCTACAGTTTGCCTGCTTTCGCTCCCACCTCGCCATACAAAAAGGCTGTTCCTTTCTCCTGTGTTCCCTCTTCCTCTCTTGGACATGGAAGGCTCCCCTCCTCCTTCTCACCCAGCGATTGTCTTCCTGTTGTCTTTATTATCCAATCAATTAACTAGGGGGAAATTCCGCTACAACTATTCTGCTCAATTCTTTTATTAATCACTTTTGGGCCATCTGAATTGTTTTTGGTTGGGTTCATTTGCTTGTTTTGGGTTCTTATATGTTGGTGTGAAGACTGCAGACAGAAGAGGTGGAATTCATGAGTTTCCATTATGCCTAGGGGCAAATGTCTTGGCCAGCTGGAGCTATAACAAACTACCACAGGATAGCCATTTATTTCTTTGCACTTCTGGAGGCTTCAAGTTCAAAATCGAGGTGTCAACAGATACCTGTTTGGGGTGCCTTCTGCTTTGCAGACAGCTGCCTTTGCAACATGTCCTCACACTGCAGATACCAGAGGACAAGACTGAGCTCTTGTGTCTCTTTTGGTAGGGACATTAATCTTAATATTATTAGTTTTTGAATTTTGGTTTTTCAAGACAGGGTTTCTCTGACTGTCCTGGAACCCCTCTGTAGACCAGGCTGGCCTCAAACTCACAGAGATCTCTGCCTGAGTGCTGGGGTGAAAGGTGTGCACCATGACCTGCCAGCTAAGGACATTAAACTTATCATGGGGGTCCCACACTCAAGTGCCTCTGAAGGGAACCAATTCCTAGTAATAGTTAGGATATCAATAGCTGGACTTAAAGGGGGTCACATTTAGTCCAAGGCACCAAATTCCTCCCAGGCCTTTTGTGTCTAGGCCCGTGATGTCTCTGGAAGTCATGTAAAGTAGCTCTAAGCTCCAAGTTTCTAAGCACAGTGCATTCAGGATCACTCCTCCTAGGGCAGCAGGAAAAAGCAGAATTTGCCTCCTCTCAGCCTGCAGGTCTGGACCTAAGCCTCAGGGCTTGAGTTGCAGTTCTTCCCCAGGTGGCCTGCCTTGCCACCTCTAGGACAAACTGTTCTTCAATCTCCAGCTTGGGGAAACGAGGCTCCACCTCAGTAAGTCGTTTCCTGCTGTGGGGCAGCTGAACATCTTGCGCCATGTTTATTTCTCAGTAGCAGCTGTCATGGCCTGAGGCTGCCAGGATCAACCTGGTTGTGAAACTGCTCCCTCAACATCTTTCATCTATGTCACCCTGGCTGTTCTGGAACTCACCATGTACACCAGGCTGGCCCTGAACTCACAGAGACCTGCCTGCTTCTGCCTCTTGAGTTCTGGGTTTAAAGGCGTTCTGTTTTTTAGTTTCTATTAATTTTATTTTGTCTGTTTGTATAGTCACGTGTTGTGTATTCCCAAGTGAAAGGGGCAAACACATCTGTGAGTACGTGAAGAGGCCAGAAGAAGACCCCAGATGGGCTGCTCTAGCTTCTGTCTTTCTCCACGTTATTCCTTTGAAACAGGATCTCTCCTGGACCTGGTGCAGAGTTGGTGGCCAGCAAACCTCAGCCATCCACCTGCCTCTACCACCTCCCTCCATTTCCCTACCCCTACATGCGTGTGCGCATACACACACACACACACACACACACACACACACACACACACGTAAAGGAGTGTGTGGTAACCCAGGGAGAAAAGGTTCAAGGCCATCCTTGGCTACATAATGAGTTCAGGGTCAGCCTGGGTTCAAAGGTCCTGAGTTCAAATCCCAGCACCCATATGGTGACTCACAACCATCTGTAATGAGATCTGATGTCCTCTTCTGGTATGTCTGAAGACAGCTACAGTGTACTTATATAGAATAAATAAATCCTAAAAAAAATCTTAGTTCGAATCTCCAACCCCATGTAAAGCCAGCAAAAGCCAGACCCAACATATGCACATGCACGAGCACGCATGCACGGCTGGTGGGTTACAGAGGGGAACTATAATGGCTCAACGGTAAGGGTGCTTGCTGTCAAGCCTAAAACCTGAGTATGATCCCTCGGACCCACACGTGGAAGGAAAGAACGAACTGACTCCTGCAAATTACCTTCTACCTCTCATGAGCCCAAAAGAGCAAGGACAGCTCCTTCCCACCCCAGTTTGCACAAAACAAATGTGAAAAAGCAAGTCGCCAGAAGAAGACAGAAGAGAAACTACAGACAAGAAAACAAAGCGATGCCCAAACTCCACATGGTGAACACTGCACAGGTAATGCTTTGTGACCTAAATGTGAAATGTGGAGCACAGAGAGCCATTTGGTCCTGACCCCCCCCCAGTTCTGTGTGTGTGTGTGTGTGTGTGTGTGTGTGTGTGTGTGTGTGTGTGTGTGTCTTAGCATGAAGAGCAGAGATCTTCATAGGTGTCTTCCTCTATTGCTCTCCACCTTATTCTTTTTGGGACAAGGTTTCTCTCCCAAATCTGAAGTTTAAAATTCAGCTAGACCAACTGGTCCGCAAGCTTGGGACTCACCCGTCTACATTCACATATGCACATATGCATACACACACACACACACACACACACATACACACACATACACACACACACACTCAATGTGCTAGGTTTATAGTCATGAGTCACTACCCCCTTTGGGTCTTTGCATTTGCACAGCAAGTGCATGACCTCCCAGCCAGCTTCCCAGTCTGTCCCATCCCCTTTCACACCATTTTTTCACAGAGCTTTCAGGTTCCCCAAAAAAGTGGAGCAGAAAGTGCAGAGTTCCCACACATGCCAGACATTCCCTACCAACAACCTACACCCCTGGATCATTGTTACACTCAATGAGCCTACAGCGTGCAGTGCTATCGGTAAAGTCTCTGCTTCTGTTATAGTGCACACTTAGTGTTGGAAACTGTGGGCTCGGACAAATGTGTTCTGCCATTCAGGCACCATTACTGTCTCTCAGAGCAGGGTCACTACTAGCCTCCATACTCTCTCTCTCTCCCTCTCTCCTGAAAATACACCCATCTTTCTGTATCCCCATTCTGTCCTTTCTGGAAGGTCAAGTAGTTAAAACCATGTGATTGATGTACAAGAGGTTTCCTCTGTTTAGTAGCAGTTAAGACCCAGTGAGTCTTTTCATTTTTCGGTTGCTTACTCCTTTTAGTGCTGAATAATATTCCATCATTCATTCACCTACAGAAGACCGTTTGCTTCGAACTTTGGGCAGTAACAAACAAAGGAGCTGTAAACATTATGTACCTGACTGTGGCAATGCAAATATCTCACATTCTAAGAGACTGAAACATTTGCTCAACAGCCAAAGTTAATAATATACCTTGGGGTCACTTAAGACTGCTAGCCTACTGTGTACTCAAACTGTTGGTATAACTTCCCTTTAAGGGAACAATGTAACAATGAACCTCACTTGCCCTGAGCTTTCAATGTAATCAACTTTTACAACCTAAGCTAATACATAGATAACCTTAAATTATATACTCTTCCATGCCCCTGACCCAGACAAAACAGCAAATACGGAAATTGAAAGCAACGTCCTAAAATCTACCATGAAGTTTGAAAGCAACTGTTTATGGTTATTGTTTGAAAATAATGATGTTGGTGATGTGGGTCCGTGGGATCAGTTGGTGCCAGTGACTTAATCCCTTCTCAACGATTTCTACAAAGTGTCCCATACTTTCCCCATGTGATGCTCTCAAAGTCCCTCAGTAAAGATAGAGCAACACCCTCTGTTAGGGGCAGACACACCCCTCACAGAAGAGACAACGCACAGACAGACACAGAGCGCCCACAGACAGACACAGACACAGAGAAAAACGAATCCCAAGGTAGCCTTTAGGCAGGCACAAATTTAGACTCACTCAACAGACAGGCAGAGGACAGACAACGCAGGGAGCATGAAGAGGACAATTCGAATCTGGACTCACTCCTAGTTAAAACAACTCCAAGGGGAAATGCTTCTGTTTCTTTCCTTCATGTGATGCTGATACGTTATTGATAACTCAGAGTGAATCATTGACGTGTATAATCCATGCGCAGGGTTTTGTGTGGATTTAGGGGTTCAATTAATTTGCTGTGTTGAACAGTAGAAGCTGTCTTGGTTCTAGAGATCACATTCCCACTGATTAAGGGGAGAAGAGAGGTAAAGAGGGGGAAGGAGAGGGAGAGTGGGAGAGGGAGAGGGAGAGGAAAAGGGTTTCCTGGGATCGATGCTTTCTAGCCTTTCCCTGGGTCAGGGTTCTGCAATCTAACTATCCTAATGCAGCGTGCAACAGAACCTCACTGTCCTCTGAACCATTTACTCTCATTCATGTTCTTAATTGCAATAGTTTCCATGCTGTCAAGAAAACCTAAAGGCTGGATTTTTTTTTTAAATTAAAAGCCACGGAACATATGGGCTGGAGAGATGACTCAGTGGTTAAGAGCACTGACTACTTTCAGAAGTCCTGAGTTCAATTCCCAGCAACCACATGGTGGCTCACAACCATCTGTAATGGGATCAGATGCCCTCTTCTGGTGTGTCTGAAGACAGCTACAATGTATTTACTTATGTAGAATAAATAAATAAATAAATAAATAAATAAATAAATAAATTGAAAAAAGCCACTGAGTGTGAAGAGTCCAGTTAAAGATATGCATTTTAAATATGCCTATGGTTGGTATTTGCAAAGTGGTTTCATGACTCCTGGTTGGAAAACCAGCGAGATACATGGTTCATATTCTTGAGAAAGTGCTGTCTGATCAAGAGACTAAGAATTCGGCATCTTCCCTTAAAGTTCAGTGTTGAGTAATTGTTTGACTACGACAACTTCTGTCCTTTCCACATCAGGTGATCACCAACTGAACTTTGGGTCAGCTGGGACCTCAGAACGCATCAGACAATAGTTTCACCTCAGGAAGCCAGGAGCTCTGTCTGGTAAAAAACACCCAGGCACTCATCAATCAAGATAAGATAATTACACTTAAATTAATCAAGAGGCGGAGCTATGAGCAGTATGACTGTCCACACTGTGGATTTCCAATTTTCCTCCTTCCCAGTTTTGGAAAGCTGTTTTTTGTTATTGTTTGCTTGTTAATTTTGTTTTGTTTTGAAACAGGGTCTCACTACTGGATTTCACTATGTACACTAAAATGGCCTCAAACTCAACAATCTGCCGGCCTCTGCGTCCCAGGTGCTGGGATTGCAAGCAGGCTCGTTCTTTTACGTTTCTTCCTTCCTTTCTTTTTTTTTTAAAAGTAAATTTGTCAGACATGGGAAGGTACGGCAAGAAGATTGCTCAGAGTTCAAGATCAGTTTAAGCCAAATAATTGAGTTCCAGGACAGCCTTGCTACAACGTGAGGTCCTGTTTCAAAAGGTAAATAAATAAAATCAGAATAAGAAACAATGAGGAGTGAACTTGGCATCTTTCAGAGAAGAGTGCATCACCAAGAGCTTTAGAGGTGTGACGAGCTGATGTTTGCGCGCGGCCGCGGAGGCGCTTGCTCCGCCCCTTCATGGACGTGCGCGCGCCCGCACCTCGCACCGCGGCCGTAAAGAGGGGCGCGGCTGTGTCGTGAAAGTGGTCGCAAGGCGCAGAGCTCTGGTTGACGGTTGGGACTCCATTTTGTTCGCCGCTCGTCTGCTTCGCAGCCGCTCGTCTCCGTGGCTTCTCCGAGGCAGAAAGTTGGAACAGCGGCGGAAGTTTTGAAGACTCGGCCCGAGCTCGGTCACTGAGTGTCGTGCAGACAAGCAAAGCAGCGGAGATGCGGCCCCTGGACGCAGTGGAGCTGGCGGAGCCCGAGGAGGTGGAGGTGCTGGAGCCGGAGGAGGACTTCGAGCAGTTTCTGCTGCCCGTCATCCACGAGATGCGCGAGGACATCGCGTCGCTGACGCGCGAGCGCGGACGCGCGCCCGTGCGCAACCGGGGCAAGCTGTGGGAGATGGACAATATGCTGATCCAGATCAAGACGCAGGTAGAGGCCTCTGAGGAGAGCGCTCTCAACCACCTGCAGGGCGCGGGCGGCGCCGAGCCCCGCGGCCCCAGGGCGGAGAAGGCCGACGAGAAGGCGCAGGAGATGGCGAAGATGGCCGAGATGCTGGTGCAGCTCGTGCGGCGGATAGAGAAGAGCGAGTCTTCGTGAGCCGTCCGCGGTAAGGGCGGGAGCCTGGTGGGGCGTGGGCGACTGAGGGGAGGAGGCTGGCTTGTCGCCCCGGAGTAAACTAGGCCCCTCTGGGGAAGGTGTATAGCAAATTGTCGGTGGGGAGACCCTGGAAGATTCCAGATTGTGCTGGAAAGCATGAGGCCCTGAGCAAGGCAATCTCCAGGAGGGTCCGGGTGTTTGCTCTACTGTCCTGCGTGATTAACCTTTCGGTGATGCATCTCTCCCGCCCGTGCTTTAGGTTTCCAGCCAATGGATTCTGGTTGAGTGATGGCGATTGGCTGACATGACACCCTGGAGAAGCTGAAACCAGAGAGCCTTTGTTTTCCTTTTTTCTTTCTTTATTTTTTTTTCTTTTCCCCTCTGTCTTCACTCTGTTCTCACTGACACTACGTTTCTGCTATGGTCTGCGGTTGACGACCTCGATATGAGTTTTTGATTATTCAGTGGTTCCTTTTTTTTTGTTTGTTTGGGGAAAATAACTTTGATTTGGAAAATGCGCTCACATACGGGAATTAGGGCCTAGATTGTAAGCCCTGTGGCAGTTGAATAACGTTCATTCCTGGGCTTTGGTTGTTGTTCCTGAATTTTGAGGTGCTTTGCTCTTTCTTGGGTGACCTGATAGCTCCCTGAACTTTGGGTCCCTGTGACACTTGAGACTTGGAGTTGGAGCTCACCGCCTCTGAAAGTTCTGAAGAAGCTGCGTTAATTCTAGAAGAGGACTCCATGCAGCAATGGCAGAAGAAGGGCCCAGACTTCATCTGGGACTGTGGATGGGCCTTACACGGCTAGGACTGATGACCTGGGAGAAGGGTCGGAGGATTGTATTGTTTCTATGGGGGGACTTTAATTTCTGTGTGAGACCAAAGGAGGAGAGATGTATTTTGTGCAAATTTTAAATTTTATGTGCTACACTATCTATTATAACCTGCCTGATGAGTTTGTTGGGACAGCCTAACTCATTTTTAAATGAAACGGAACCCGGTATGGGAGATGAGGTCTTGTTCGTCTGTACAAGTTGGTATCCCCATATATTTGAGGAGATCCTGGGCGTAAAATGAAAGATCCTTGCAATACCCTTTGTGTACTGAGAAGGAAAACCTGCAATGGACCCAAAACTTCAAGGAAGAGGCGTCTTCAAGGTTCATATGTAGTCAAGCTATAAATGTGTGGCAGACCTGATAAGCATTTGAGGTCAAAACCCTTACCATGTTGAAAACAAAATCTTACATGTTAATAAAAGTATCGTTTGCTTGAAAAGATAAGCCCAGAGAGTTATTAAGTCTTCATTCAGCGGCCTGTGCTTAGTTTGCATGAACGTCCTCTAGCTTTGGGAGCTCTGGGTGAGCAGAAGGGAACTTCTGGCTCTGGCTACTGTAGGATAGGAGATTCTCCATTCCTAGTAGGAAGTACGTAGTCTTAGCCTCTGAGACCAGTCCTTTAGCTTGACTCCTGCTCTTTAGCTGTCTTGCATGGAGACAGTAGTGTTGATACACCGTAGCAGGCAGCAGCCACAATGTATCGACTCCCTTCAGACTAGAAGGGCTGGGTCCCCAGCTGCTGGGATTGACCCTCTATAGGAAATACCCCTACCAAACAATGGCTTTGGCCCATCTCTTTCCTGGGTGGCCCAAGTCCAAGGCCCTCCCTTTTAAGGACATCCCAAACATCTTTGCATTCTTGTGTCTGTTGAGGGAACTGAGGCCCAGCCTAACTTCTGACTGCTCAGTGTGTTCCTTCCCAGGGGTGATCATTGAACTTCACCTGTATGGTCTTAGTGCTGCTTCCTGGAGTAACTTCTGATCTCTTAACAGACGCACTTGCCTTCGATCATGACAAGCAGGTGTAGGAGGGTTTTCCAGAGCGCTGTTTCGATAAGCTTGGCCTTGGATAAGCACAACTTCAGAAGTCAGAAAGAACGGGGTGGGCCATGCACAGGGAAGTGAGACCAAGCACTGTGGTGTGAGTTCTAGTAGTGGGGTCCAGCAGGAATGGGACTCAGGAGGTAACCAGCAAAGGGCCATGTTTGGCACATTGCTGTAGACTTTATATGGATTTTGCTTTCCAATAACCCTTTACTGTCCAGTGTAGCACATTGCATTGGGTCGCTGGTTCTAAAGTGGATAGCCAGGGCCACAGATGGCTCGGTGGGTAAAGGCGAGCCTCCTGCCAGTCATAAGGAACTGATTTGTGATCTCAGGGACCCACATGGTAGAAGTCAGGCACTGAGCCTTGAAAGTGGTCCTCTGACCTTAACTTGCCCACTGTGACCTGTGCCCTATCTATACATACATATGTTTAAATTTTAAACAGCAAGAGAGATGGTTCAGCAGTTAGCACTTGCCCCTCTTGCAGAGGACCCAAGTTCAGTCCCCAATACCCACATGGCAACTCGCAACTGTCTAACCCTCAATTTAGGGGATTCAACACCCTTTTGAACGTCCAAGACATTGGCACATGCATGGCGCACACGCAAGCAGGCAAACATGCATAAAAAAAATCAAACACTTGTGACACAATTCAAGATAGAAGTGCTCTCCTTTCGTAAGCATTTAACAGCAATTTAATTATCTGACCTTACCAACAGTACATATATTTTAACATATGGTTCCTCCCAACCTTCATCTAGTTTTTAGACAGGTTTCCATTGTATAGCCCAGGCTGGCCTCACTCTGGATTCCCCTGGTGCTAGATAAGAGTGCACATAGCTTTTGGGAAAAAAACAGAAACAACAATAAACTGTGAAGCCTGACACCCCCGTACCCCTTCTAAAACCAGCTTGGAAGCCTCCCTATGTGAACATCTATGTCTTCGAGGTTTCCTCTCTTGTGATACCAGAGATGGACCAGGTCCTTTCACCTGCATTCACTCTTCTGGGCAGCATCCCCTGCTTTTCTCCTTAAACACTGAATAGTAGTCATTGTACCAGTGGGTTTTGCACCTCCATTTGAAAAGTGTTCAAATTCTTTCCGGCAACTCCTTTCTTTTCCATACAATGCTGGTCAATTGCAACACACCCTCGAGTCTCCTTTTCTCCAATTGGTGCCTTCCACGCTGGCCTGCTAGCAGTTAGAGAATCAGTGGGATGTTGACTGACCCTGAGGCACTCTGGTGGCAGCGCAGCACGGAAGCTGATCCGCCTCCTTTTGTCGTCATGTATTACAGATCCCTAAGTCCTTCGTGGGCCCCTGGCGCCAGAGGCGGCCAGAAAGACTTACTGGGGTTCCCAGACAGGGTGCAGATGTCAAGCTGAGGCCAGCCTGCTCTATACTAGGACGTCCAGGGTGTCCTAGGTGCTTCAACAAACTGCTCTACAGAAGAAAGCATGGAGGTGTCACCTACTCTAAGTTCAGAAAGGCCCTGGGGCGATGGAACTTGAGGCACAGACTGATGAGAAAAGAGCCTCTGGTGAGAAGCTCTGGCTTCTGAGCACTCATCAGCAGAGGATGTACTCGGAGAAAGCGGTTTTAATGTTGATGGACACAGCACAACATGGGGTGAGGGAAACATTAAGGGATGTCTGGCTCCAGGAGAGGCCATCCTGAAGAACTTTGAACCCTGATGAAGATAAGGGGTTCAGGAGCAGGGGACCAGAAGACCCTCACTCCCTTGTCCTGCCCCTGACCCCGTCTTCAGCAGGCACGTGTCTGTTGAGGTTTTGCCAGAGTTAAATTTCCCTGGGGTGGAGTGCTATAGTCACTCAGTGCTGTTCACACATGGACTCTGCCTCTCTACCCTCTGGGCACACAGTAGGGCTACACTTCCTGGTCCCTGTGCTTTGGTGGGGCCATGCGAATGGTTCTAGAGCCTAGGAGCTGTGAGGAAAAGTGATGCCTGTCAATCCAGCCAGAGCCTCCAATGTGACATCCTCCAAAGTGCATTCTCCAGTCTGGCAGGGGGACAGCAACAGTTGAGACAGTAGAGGTTGAGAGTCAACTTGTTCCTTTGACAAGCATAGTTCGTTGCCACTCTGTGCTTAACGTGTAACACAAGTGAAGGAAATGGCTCTGTCCCTGAGATAGAACTGTGTCCTGGAGGTGGAACGAGGTGGTGGCCTAACCACTAATATGGCCAGTGTAAATGCTTTCTCCTCTTCTGGATTGCAAGAAGCACTATCACCTATGACTGCAGCCCTCCCCATGCCCAGAGGCCCGGCCAGGTATCTCCCACTGGTTCCCTTTGCCCAAATTCAAGCTGAGGCCTTGGCCACCCTCCCCGTCCTGAAAGCAAGGAAGCATGGAACAGTGTGGTTTCCACTGCCATCTACAGATCAGCAGGTTGCCATTCCATTCACACTGTAGCTGGATAAAACAGGCAGGGCTTGCTCCAAATATGTGTGACTTTACCAAGACTCCCATAGTGTCCTGTGAGTGCCTAGTCCTTCCTTTCAAACTAATTCATGGTTCACAGACTTTTCTATATTGTCTCTTCAAAGCAGTTTTCTCTATCTGCTCTCCCAGCTAAGGTCAAACTGCCCAAGCAGATATCACCCTGATCATGGGCTCTAGCAGCACTCTGCGACTGCCTGAGCAGACAGAGGTACTGTGCCATTCATCAGGGCCACCTTTAGCCAGAAGGAGTTAGGAAGGAAAACAAAATAGAAGCTAGGAGTGGGGAAGGGACATTTCACAACACTGGGGGAAATGAGCAGAGAGAAGTGGCCACTGGTAAATGAGGGCTGGGAAGACAGGCAGAACTGGGAATGAGTAGGAATGAGTAGCCCTGGGGAATCCAGAAGCTCCTGTCTAAACAGAGACCAGATGCTAAGCAGATGGCCCTGTGAGCATGCTATTCAGCCAGAGTGACTTCTGGGCAGAGAGAGAGAGAGAGAGAGAGAGAGAGAGAGAGAGAGAGAGAGAGAGAGAGAGAGGGAGGGAGGGAGGGAGAGAGAGAGAGGGAGGGAGGGAGAGAGAGAGAGAGCGAGAGAGCGGGGGGGGGAAGAGAAGAGAGGAGAGAGAGAGAGAGAGGGAGGGAGGGAGAGAGAGAGAGAGGGAGGGAGAGAGAGAGAGAGAGGGAGAGAGAGAGCGGGGGGAAGAGAAGAGAGGAGAGAGAGAGAGAGAGAGAGAGAGAGTCTCAGAAAAGGCGGGAGTGGGGGCGGGGGGTGGTCATGAATCAGGTGTCAAAGTCTGCAGTGGGCAATAGGAATGTTGTGGTGGTAGTTGGGGTGCGGAGGAGACAGGGCTGTGAGTGGTCAGGAAGTGCTCCAAGGGAGCACCATATGGATGAGAGGGAAGCCAGGGAATGAACGTACTTCAACCAGACTTCTGGCTGATGTTTGTCTGAAGGATATGGAGTTAGAATGGCTGTCTTTTCATCAGCCTGGGAGCTTGGCACGAAATGGCACTATGCTCTCGGAATCAACCAATGAAGTGGGGTGGAAGATAGGGCTTCCCCAAGTCAGGCCGTGCTAGTCACGGCTCACTCAGCCCTGCTGGCCTAAGGGGTTTAGGGATGGAATGTCATAGGCTGAGCTGAGCTCAACAGTGATAACGGGTATGGGAAATTTAGTTATGAATTTAGCAAGCGTCCTGCAATAGCTCTGCAAAAAGAGAGGAGAGTGGCACTGTCCCTTCCGACTTCATTGACAATGGCAGAGACGTCTTCCTTCCATTCCCTCAGATGAGTGATGGGAAGGTAGGAGCTGCCTGGGAGATGGTCCTAGGCTCACGGCCTTCCTCCCCAGGCAACAGCCAGAGCAGAGTCACCTTCCTGCCAAGGTGTTATGTGGAGCTTCGTGCTTCGTCCATCCCTGTGAACACCATCCACTTGAGGGGACAGTGAGGGATGGAGTAAAGACAGTGAGTTTATATGAAAAATAGACAGTAGGAGAGCAGGACCAGCAGCGGTGAGCCCACCCAGGAGACACTCTGTTTTGGTGGTGTCTTTGGACCAAGGTTACGATGGCCTTCCTCTTTTGCACTGTTGGGGGAGGGGAGGGAGGAAGGACTGTAGCTGGCCTACTGTGCCACTTTATTGCTTTATCACAGCACACAGCACTCTGCTGAGAGAGCTCACCAGGGACCAGTTTCCCCAGGGGAGTGATTCATGAGACCTAGAGAAGCCAGAGCTCCAGGTGAGATGTCATTTCTCTGTGTTCTGTCAGAGACAAGGGTAGCAGAGAAGGGCAGAACAGTGATGAAGACCCACGAACGTGGCTTTAAAACTACCACAGCCAGGGCTGGAGAGAAAGCTCGGTGATTAAGAGCACTGGTTGCTCTAGCAAAGAACCAAGGTTCACAACCCCCTAATTCCAGCTCCAGGAGATCCAATGCTCTCTTCTGATCTTCTCCACATGAGGCTCACATGGTGTACAGACATACACGCAAGCAAAGTATCCATACTCTTAAATTAATCTAAAAACTTAAGCCACCACATCTAAAAGCACCACAGTCAGCGTCATGGCATGACCACAACCTGATAGCTAAAATGTAGATATAAACTATCCAAGTTGCCAATATTATCCATAGTTTCTGAGTTTCAAGAGGCCAAATCAGTACATTAAAATGGGAAGCACTTCTAACCAGAGACAAGGGGTAGAGATCTATTGTAGGGAGCAGCTAAAGATGGCGCCAACATCCCGTACTCGATTGTGGTAAACACCCACAAAGCACATGTGTTAACATTTCTCCGGCAGCTATCAGGCCGGAGTGATATTCATGCTAATGAGGTATTTCATGCTCCGCCAATCCCTAGAGGACAAGTATATAGCCACAGCCTGTTTTGTATATAAGGCTGGTGCCTTTGTTGCTCGGGGTCCCCATATCAATAATGAGGTGTTCCTACAATAAAGGCTATTGAGAAGAATCCGACAGTGTTGCGTCTTCCTTGCTGGCTGAGGTGGTCGCGACAATCTAGAAAGTACACCGACACCTTAGTGGCCTGTTTGTTTCCCATAATGTGATACCAAACTGCTACAAACTTACTTGCTTAAGAAAAGAGGAGTTCTCAGTCTTGAAGGCAAGCCTGAGATCCAGTGTGGGTAGGGCTGCCTCTCCCTCTGAAGGATGCTACGAGCCTCTTATCTCTTTTCATATCCCAGCACATGTAGTCCTTGGCTGTACTTTTGTTAAATCATCTGTCCTGTCTGCCTTCCCTGTCAATCTCTGTCTTCACATGGCCTCCAAGAAGGACACCAGTTGTTGGGTTTAGGGCCCACCTTAACCTAGTACTTCAACTGACTGAGTTGCAAAGACCCTATTTTCAAAAAAAGTCATGTCCTGATCTTTGAGTAAACATGAATTTCAGAGGGGCATTCCAGTACAAGCGGTAACTAGGGAATTTTTTTTGAAGATTTATTTTTATGTATGTGAGTGTACGTTTTTCTGTGCATATGGATGGCTATGCACACTTGCATACCCACACAGCCCAGAGTAGGGATCAGATCCTCTGGAACTGGAGTTACAGGAGGATGTGAGCTAACCAGGTGGATGCTGGGAATCAAACTCAGGTCATTCCCAAGAGACCTGCTAACCCATCTCTCCAGTCTGAAAATTGATACACCCGTACAATTTTGGTTTTGAGATACAGACCCTTGCTACATAACCCTGGCTGGCCTAGACCTCCCCACATAGAGCAAGCTGGCCTCAAGATCTAACTGCCTTCCTCTGCCTCTGAGTGCTGGGATCGTATCTATGCCACCACACCCTGCTACAACTTTAATATGTCAAGTTTACATAGAGTCATATAAAAATGCTCTATAAAAACAACAGTTAGAGAATTGGTATTGCAATTGTCCAAACTGAGTCAATAAAGCCAATAAAAATCTTTTCCGGAATTCCCAGACATTGGCTGGGGATGTGGCTCAGTTGGCAGAGTGCTTATCTAGCACGCAGAGAAATCCGGGTTCCACTCCCGGCACCTTGGAAGCTACTCAAGAGATAGAAGCAGGAGGATCAGAAATTCAAGGTCATCCTTGGTTACATAGTCAAGTTCTAGGCCAGCCTGGGACACATGAGACCCTGTTTAAGAGAGGGAGGGGGAGGGAGGAGAGGAGAGGAGAGAGGAGAGAGGAGAGAGAGAGAGAGAGAGAGACAGAGACAGAGACAGAGACAGAGACAGAGAGAGACAGACAGAGAGAGAGACAGAGAGACAGAGAGACAGAGAGACAGAGAGACAGAGAGGGACAGGGACAGGGACAGGGACAGGGAGAGAAGGGAGAGGGAGAGGGAGAAGGAGAGAGAGAGAGAGAGAAGGGATTAAGGATTAGAGTTTGGCTCTCCTTATAGTCATGGTGGCTTGCCCATAATTCCAGTGCATGGATGACTGAGACTGGGGATCCGTCAAGCAACCTGGCTAGCTAGACTAGCCTTATTGGGGAACTCTGGGTTCAACTGACAGACCTTGCTTCAGAGAATAAAACGGAGAGTGATGGATGAAGGCTCTGATGTCAGCCTTAGGCACATACATATGCAAGGAAAGAAGAGAGAAAGAGAGAGAGAGAGAGAGAGAGAGAGAGAGAGAGAGAGAGAGAGAGAGAGATCTTCCACAGACTTTAGGACCCCTCTTTTCATATTCCATTAGGGTCTGGTGTTTTGAACAAGATATTTCTCAGTGGCCAATATGTCCATGTGCAGAGCTAACCAAGATCTGATCCAAAGGCTAAGACAACAAAGGGGACAGGTCCAGCAATGACAACAGAGATATAGATGTCACCCACCCCAGTCACTGCCAATGCCTGTGGCCAAGTGACGAGTCAGAGGTGAGGTGGGAGCCAAAACAGGGATGTCAGGGACAACTGTTGCCTCCATGACAGGGCAGAGGTGCCGTCTGCAGCAGAGCTGGGAGGAGACCCGTGGAGCTGCAGCCATGTGACCTTTAAGCTAAGAGCCAGTGGAACATGAGGCTGGTTTGGGGGCTTCCTGTGTAAGGCAGTTTGTAATAATGATCAGTGTGGTGTTGAGACAGTAATAGTGGCCGTCAGAGTGAGCAAGCACCTAAGAGGACAGACATGGGTGACCATGAGAGCTGACACTGCCCACCAGAGGCGTGGGTCAAAGTGCAGTGTGCAGAGCTAGGAGAGCTGGCTACACACACAGAGGAGGCTGCATTAGATCCCTGCCTCACACACACCACATCACTTCCCCGTAGCTAGGCAGAAGGAAGCCGTAAATACTTTTGAAAACATAAAGGGAAACTGTGTCATCTCAGGGCAGGAAAGAACATCTTCAAACAAAACGGAGGAAGCATAAAAGAAAAGCCTGGTGTCTTTCCTCTTCAAAAGTAAAAAAGCGTACACATACGTGTTTATAGCAACAGTTTTCATAACAACCCAAGGGTGGAGACAGCCCAGATGGCAGTCATCGGGTAAGTGGATTGACATGTCTCGGTGCAACTAGACAGCATCCAGCCACAGGAAGGAATGAGGGAGCTCACACTCAATACAACCGGAGGAACCTTAACAAGAATGCTAAGCAGAGTTAAGGCAGCCAGACACAGAAGGCCACGCTGTGGGGGGTGCTGTGAGCTAGCCAGGGTCTGGTCCATGATTGCCAAGTGCTCTGCTACTAAGCACAACTTTAGTGTCCCACAGTTCCTCCTCTAACACGGTGTCCTGTACCGTGTCCTCTCCCATATTTATACATAGAAACATGGACCAAATGTGAAAATATGTTCTTTAAAGAAGAAATTGAGGTCAAAGGAGAAAATAAATATGGAGCCCTAATCCTCTATGTACCTTCTAAGAGGGCAAACACCAGGGTTTCAAGAAGAGAAACCAGCCCTGCCAGCACTTTGCTTTCCAACTGTGAGAAACACACCCATTGTTTAAAGCTCACAGTGTGTGTGGTATTTTGTGGTGGCACCCGGTCATCTCAGAGGCAGACAGTAGGTCTGCAGTTGCCAGAAGAGACGAGATGGAATGTGAAGCAAACGGATGCTGGATGATTCCAACATCCTGAACCTAGAGAGAACTGGTGTCTGTCAGTGCTCACGACCGGAATTTACACTTCCACAGTGTCCCGTGCGCTGTGTGAATTTCACCTCAGGTTTCTCAGAAGCAAGAGCAGTCAGTTCACAGATGCAGCGAGGGGAATGAAGTGTGCCAGCGCCGGAGCTGTGCTGGGAAGTTGGTGTTTAATGGGAACAGCTCCACTTTGGGGAAGATGAGTGTTCTTGGATGGACAGACAGACAGTACAGAGTGTATGTGCTTAAAGCTCCTGAACAACATGCCCCGGTGGTTATAATGGTAGGTGTCATTGTACACATTTTACCAGAAGAATTTAAAGTAAAATAATGTATTTATCAAGTAAACCATAATCATTTTTTATGGACAAGGTGTGATAGCACATGCTGGTAGACAAGATTCAAGGCCATCCCTACGCAGTGACACCATCACACCATCAAAATAAGAGCACTGAACACCCAGAGTAGTGGGATCATTTATTTCATGACTTGCAAAGTCCCTGTTTGGCTAAGATAGCAGGTAAGGCTAGTTGAAACAGAGTACAATCCCCATAATGCTAACAGGGGTTGGAGAGATGGCTCAGAGGTTAAGAGCATTGAGTGAGTGTTCTTCCAAAGGACCTGTGTCCAATTCCCCAGGTTCAAATCCCAGCACCCATGTACTGACTTAACTTAATGTTCCAGCTGATCCTATGCCTTTCTTCTGGTCTCTGTGGGCACCAGGCACACATACAGTATACCACATACATGCAGACAAAACTCCCACACATAAAATAATAATAAAACTCTAATACTTGTGACTCTTTTTACAGGTTTTCTCTCACAGGGCCCATCTGGACACTTCACATCCCATTTATTTTAAAGCTTATCAGACGCATGACCTTGCCAATAGTTTCTACTTTAAACTTACAGTTTGGCAGGGAAGGGCAGCTTAGTAGAATTGGGGAGAGAGGTTAGACCAACAGGCATTAGCAAGAGCGAGGGGTGGTTAGACCAGCAAGCATTAGTAAGGGTGTGTGTGTGTGTGTTGGGGAGGTTAGACCAGCAGGACTTAGCAAGGGCCTAGTGTTTGCTGTTTATTTGTAGCTGGACCTAAGCTGATTCCCTGAACTTAAACAAACAAACGAACAAACAAAAAGAACCAGCAGATGTTATTTCTAACAGGTACACACTTGTAATCCCAGTACTGGGAACATAATGACTGGCAGATCCCTTTGGCCCCACGGTGAGACAGCCTAGCTTGCCCAGTGAGCTCCAGGCCAATGAGAGGTCTTGTCAGAGAGAGAGAGAGAGAGAGAGAGAGAGAGAGAGAGAGAGAGAGAGAGAGAGAGAGAGAGAGAGAGAGGGAGGAAGAGGAGAAGAGAAGAGAAGAGAAGAGAAGAGAAGAGAAGAGAAGAGAAGAGAAGAGAAGAGAAGAGAAGAGAAGAGAAGAGGAGTGAGGAGCTTTTTTTAAAAAGCACAGAAATATGTTTTCATTTTAATTCCAGGTATGGGATATAGGGCTGCTTTGGACTGTCCACAGTTGGTGACTATGATTTGCCTCATGTTCTAGCCAAGGCCTGGTTTTGCCAGCTACAGATAGTTTCTGTGATTGTGAGATGTTTGGAATTCTGGGAACTTTTCAGAGGGTGTGTAAATGCTAGAGGCCACAAAAGGTGTGGTGGTAGTTGTTGGTCATGGGTGGGGGGGGTAGTGCTTGCAGATTGTCAGTAGTTATGCTCAAAGAAAAATTAGATTCACAGATCTTTCTCTCCCATCTTTCTTTCTCTCCTAGCTAGCGATAGTGGATGAAGCTGGGGGTCAGGGGACTGGGGATAAGCAGTAAGAAAAAGAAGAACCCACCAAGTACAAAAAGCCAGCTGCAGTGAGGGTCTGGAACAACAGCTCAGTGGTTAAGAGCACTTACTGCTCTAGAAAAGGACTGAGACTTAGATCTCAAAGCCCAAAAAGCTATTCACAGCCACTTGTAACTCCAGTACCAGAGAATCCAATACCTTCTCCTGACCTCTGAAGGCACACACATGTACACATGCATACATGCAGGCAAAACATTCACACACATAAAAATAAGTAAACATTTTTAAAACATCAGATGACATCAGACTGCACATACACACGCAGCACACACATACAGAACACGAATATACACACAGCACATGCACACACAGACACACAGCACATGTACCCACAGCACATGCACACATACAGCACACATATAGGACATATGAACACATATGAACACATATAGGACAAATGCACACACGCACAGCATATGCACACACATAGCACATGTAGGCACATGCATACACACAGTACATGCACATGCACACAAAAATAAGTAGTAGCCAGTGAGATAGCTCGGGTAAAGGCCCCTGCTCCCATACCTGACAACAGGAGCTCAATCTGCAGGACCCACAGGGAGTAGCCCGGGATCAGGACTACCAGGAGGTGTGGCTGTGGGGGCGTGGTCAAGCGGGGGAATGGGCATGTTCATGGAGCACATGACACAGGTTGTGGGGGTCTTGCTGAGCAGCAAGGCAAGGGTCAGGGTCACCAAGTTGAGGAGTGCAATAGGTGAGGTTTTATAAAATGGTAACAGCTGGGCATCACTCAGTAGAGTGCTTGGCTAGCATACCCTTGAAGTTTGATCCCCAGAACCACTACAGACTGTACAAGGACAGCTTGGGCTAAAGGAGGAGAGGAGAAGGAAAGGAAGGAGGGAGGCAACTTACTAGCTTGTACAGGATTCCATACTGCTCACTTGTGGACTCCGGTCATTTGGAAAGAGTCTACACGAGGCAGAAGCCATCTTTTCTGTCTGCTTTCCTCATTTTCCTGTCTACATTAAACACCCATTGTTCCCATTTTTATACCTCCTTGCTATGTGACTTTGGTCTGAGACTAACCAATGAACTCAGTTTGGAAGAAGCAGGTTTGATGACGTGTGTGTACCCAAGTGCATGTGCATGCTACATAAGCGCCCTACCACTGAGCTACATGCCCAACCTTTCTTGTATTTTTAATTTGAAGACAAGGTATTGCTGAAGTTGCCCAGGCTGGCCTTGAACTTGTGGTCCACCTGCCTCCCAAAGAGCTAGGCATACAGGCCTGCACACCAGGCCATCTGGTTGAGTGCGCTTACACAAAGAATGTGGTCTTGTATGTAAGCTGCTTTGTGGTCTTTTGTTACTGTGACTTGTAGGTGTGTGTGTGTGTGTGTGTGTGTGTGTGTGTGTGTGTGTGTGTGTGTGTGTGTACATGTGAGTGTCCATGCATGTGGAGGCCAGAAATCAGTATTGGGTGTTCCCCTTCAGGCTTTCCACCTTACTGAATGAAAAAACTGAAACAAAAAGGAAGAACATGAGCGCTCCTAGGGATGGTGCAGGAGAAGGTTCATTGTAGAAAGGACAGAGTGAACTCTGTTAGCATTCCATCTAAGCTCCACCTCACAATTATGTGGCAACAGCCTGGTATGCTCCGCCCCACGGTTACCTGGCAACAACCAGGTAGTCTTGACTCACTATAAAAGGGACTGCTTGCTCCCTCCTCACTCTCTTTTCCTTTCTTGCTCTTGTCTTCCCTTCCAACCCCTCTCTACTCTTTTCTCCCCCCGACCCCCCGACCCCCCGACCTTTCTCTGTCTCTACTACTCTCTTGACTCCCATCCCCATGCCCTGAATAAACTCTATTCAATACTATACTATACCATCGTGTGGCTGGTCCCTCAGGGGGAAGGGATGCCTCAGCATGGTCCCACAGAGGTACCCCCTTCCCCCACACCTCACCATACCACCATAGAACAGATCCCCCATCTCTTTCTATAAGCACATGAAAGATGACCTTAAGCTGGGCCATGTGCAGAGAGAGAGGAGAGGCAGGAGACCGGGAGACCAGCAGCTTGAAGGGTAAAAAGGACCAGCACAGACAAAATGGCTGGATTATATAGGATGAGAAG
This sequence comes from Rattus norvegicus, assembly GCF_021556685.1. NCBI lineage: Eukaryota > Metazoa > Chordata > Mammalia > Rodentia > Muridae > Rattus > Rattus norvegicus. The sequence continues at coordinate 78,463,832 of NC_141547.1, forward strand.
GAGGATAGCAGCCCAGCCCTTGGAGTTCAGGGTAGGGGACCTATACCCTTTAACCAGTAGGAGCCGAGAGATGCTGGGAGAACCCGGTGACCAGGTCCACTTTGATATGTTTAAATAGGTACCTCAGTTATGGTTTGCCTCAGATTTGAGATCTACCACTCTGTGTGTGTGTGTGTGTGTGTGTGTGTGTGTGTGTGTTGTGTGGTGCATGCGTGTGAGTATGTGAATGTAGGGATGTATATGCTAGTACATATATGTAGAAGCCAAAGGAGGCCATCCAGTGTTTTCCTCTATTCCTTGGCACCTTATTTATTTTGAGACAAGATCTCTTTCTGAACCCAAAACTCACTGTTTTGATTAGACCAGCTGGCCATCAAGCTCCCATTTTTGTTTGTTTCTGCCTTGTGTGCCAGAGCACATGTTGGGTGCTGTGTTTTATAGAAAAGAAGGAGAACCAGGGATATGTTTTGTAGATCAAGGTATGGTGAGGTGGAAGGAATGTCTCTGCAGGCCCAGGCTAAAGCATCCCTTCCCCCTGAGGTACCAGGGATATAGTAAGGAATAGCGTTTATTTAGGGCATGGGAAGGAGAGTTAAGGAGGGAGTAGACACAGAGAAAGGCAAAGAGGGAGGGGGGAGAAGGAGAGGAGGAGGAGGAGGGGGAGGAGAGGAGGAGGAGGAGGAAGAGAGAGTAGAGAGGCTGGTCAGGAACAGGTGTAGAGAGAGGGGGAGAGAAGGAGAGGAAGCAGGGAGAGAAAGGGAAAAGGGTAAGAGGATAAGAGAGTGAGGGGGGGGCAAGCAACCCCATTTATAGTGAGTCCTGCATACCTGGCTGTTGCCAAGTAACTGTGGAGTGGGGCCTAGAAAGAATGCTAACATGGGGGAGCAGCATGGGGGAGCAGCATGCACAGGATTACAAGCAGGTGTGGCTATGTGCAAAATGGGCCCTGAGGATTTGAACTCATGTTCCCTTGCTTGTATAGCAAGTATTCTTGTCCACTAATCCTTCTCCCTAGGCTTTCTACCTTACTTTCTGAGGCAGGATCTCTCCCTGAGCCTGGAGTTCATCTATCTGCCAAGGCTGGCCCTGGGGTTATAGCTGTGTGACATTTCTGCACCTGGCAGTTTGTGCGGCTGCGGTGTGGAAACTGACCACACAACTGCTCCGGGGAATAGTCAAGGCAAAGGTTTTCATTGTAGATATCAGAGAGAACAGCCGGAGGCATCTGGAAGAGTCCAGAGCAGGCAGAAAGGAGTAAACTGAACATGGCTAGCAGACTGGACATGGCCTGGGCTCTGTGAGAGGAGAGAATAGCAGAGGAAAGAGAACAGGGAAAACACACTGAGGGAAGGAGAGAGAGGGAGAGAGAGAGAGAGAGAGAGAGAGAGAGAGAGAGAGAGAGAGAGAGAGAGAGAGAGAAAGAGGAGGAGGAGAGAAAAGAAGAGAAGAGAAGAGAAGAGAAGAGAAGAGAAGAGAAGAGAAGAGAAGAGAAGAGAAGAGAAGAGAAGAGAAGAGAAGAGAAGAGAGGAGAAGAGAAGAGAGGAGAAGGAGAAACACAGGAGAATGAGTAGCTGTGGAATGGAAAGCCTTGAGCTGGAGGAGTTTAGGGGAGGGGAGGAGGTAGGAAAGGGAGATGAGAGCTTAGACTTTGAAACGGTGACACCAAGGGAGCCAGCGCAGCCTTTGATATTCTGATAGGTACCACAGGTGGCTGTTTGTCCCTTCTGCCAGAAGGTAAGGAAATGACTCCATTAGTTCCTGAGGAATGCTGGGTCTTTATCTAGCCTGTAGACATCCTACAGTCCAGGTTGAGCTCCTTTCTGGATATTTGGACTGCCTTTTGGAGTTTCCTTAGGACCCAACACTGGGGAACTGAACTCAGGCCCTCACACAGGAAGCACTTTATTAACTGAGACACACTCAAACACACACACACACACACACACACACACACACACACACACACACACTTCACTGTATTTTTAATTTTGTATCTTCATTTTTTAAACATTTATTTTGTGTATGTGAAGGGTGTGTGGAGTCAGCGGTTCTTGCCTTCCACCATGTGGGTTCCAAGCATTTTTCTCTGCAGACACCTTCCCCCTTAGCCGTCTCACCAACCACTGGCTTGTTTTTAAAATGCTTCCTGCTGGAATTGAGGACAGAGGTCTACAGGTGAGAAGACAGATGTCCATGCCGCTACTTTAGAAAAGCTTGAGAACACCAGGGGATTCTTGGGTGTGGAGAGGGGTGGGCTAGGAGCTGTGGGCCTCGGGTCATGAGCCCAAAGGAATGAAGCAGGATTTCGTTTTACTGTTTTCCATAAATAGTATGTTCTTAGCATGTTAAGTGGCACACACATGTGTCCCACCTGGTGGGTTACCTGGCATGGAGAAGTGTTATGATTAGGTAAAAGATAGAAGGTGGGGACTGGGAGCAATGGAGTCTTAAATGCAGCTCAAGTCTGGTCTTGTCTGAGCAGCCAGGCAAGCTATGGTAAAGTCATAAAACCTCCACTTTCACAATAGGTCTCCATTTTTAAATTACGGAATGTCTTTTTTTTTTTTTTTCGGAGCTGGGGACCGAACCCAGGGCCTTGTGCTTCGTAGGCAAGCGCTCTAGCACTGAGCTACATCCCCGAGCCACATCCCCAGCCCCACGGAATGTCTTAACCTTAGGGCAGAAGGTTTTATGTGACAGTCAGCAGGACTCAGTCCAGGACCTGCTGTTGCCAGGGAGTTAGAGATGAGATAAGCAGGAGAATTGATGCTGTGTCTGTGGTCACTGTGCCTCCTGATGGTCAGAATGCCCCTTGGTGGTTAATGTCCTTGAAGATTTTACAATGTTACAGACCTCCGAATCAGAAAAATAAAGGCTCTGGGCATTTCCCTACACAGGCATTCACGCAGGGACTGCAACCCCAGATGAACTCAGCTTCACGGTGGTATCATTTACTGTGTGATTTTTTTTTTTTACCCTCTCCCCTTTGTGAGCTTCTCTGAGAATCATGAAGAGAAAATAATCCTAAAAGGAAAACGTGGCCCACTATGATTTGGGAGGGACAAAAAGATCACCTTACCTTATGAATATGCCATCCGCCTAAAAATATTCATAAAACCGCCTTGAAAATATAAAATGAGGAGCCCACTGAGCTGCTACCCGACCCGGGAGCAACTACTCCAGTTTCTGTTTGAAATGCTTGGTTTGCTTTGCTAAATAACCTGTGCCTCTCAACTGAATTCTTTCCTCTGAGAGGACAAGAGCCTTGAGAGGCTCACATCAGCACATGCACAGCTGACTTTAGGCTAAACTTCCCTGAAAGGGCGCTGTGCTGCCTTAGGGCCCTGGAAGGGCTAGAGAGGGAAGGGTGGAGCTAGGCTCTATTGAAATGGTCAGTCAGGAGGCATTTTCCAGACTAGGTCACTGGAATAGGCTTTACCAGGATTGAGGGGGGAAAGCTCTGACTTGTTCCAATGATGTTCTTTTGCTTACGAGACTAATGGTAAACAGCTCCACAGAAAAGCCAGTTCCAGGAAAGTGATATAGATAGATATATAGATAGATATAGATATACCCAAAACAAAAGGTCTCCTTGTTTGTCATTTTTATTGACTACTTTAGGACATAGCTACAGGCCCGGAGTAGGAAGATGCTTTGATCTGCAGGAGGGCGGAAGGGGAAACGCAGATCTCAGAGTAAGACAGGCCTCCTGAAAGTTCTTAGCATTTGAAGACCAGACAGATCACCAAGCACATGCTGCAACCAGAGAATTCTAAGGTAGAGAAAGCCTTTCCAAAGAGTTCTTAGGAGTGACCCAGCAGGTTGGTAGGTCTGTAAACTGATAGCCATGGTTCAGATCCAAGGGTACAGACGCTTTGTCAGTGAACAGATGCTCACAGATGCATTAGGAGTTCAAGGTCATCCTCCACTAACATGATGTGTTCAAGGGCAGCCTGGGCTACATGAGGTGTGAGACCTAGTCTCAAAAGAAATAACCCCTCGGTGAAGGAAGCAGGAAATGGTTGCCCCAGCAAGTACAGGAAGTTCTGAGGAAAGAACATGAGAGGCTCTGAAGGAGGAAGAGAAGGGGACAGGCATTACAGTTTACATAGAGTGGTCAGGTGACGGCATGCTGGAGGCAGTGACTTTTGAGTGAAGGTAGAAGTGTGGAGAATAAAAAGAGTGTTCCAGGCAGGTGGGCCAACCTGGGTTAGCATGAGCCCTAGGGCAGCTTGAGAATTTAAGATCAGTCTAAAGGGTTGGGGACACTCTGATGAGACTTAGCAGGACAGAGGTGGGGGTGGAGGGGACTGTGGTGCACAGCGGGAGGTGGAAGGGGTTGTTGAGGCTCCAGTGAGGCCTATGGTGACCTGAGCACAGGTTTGGAGTGGACCTCCCATCCTCACAGGGAGCCACTTTAGAACGTGAAAAGTGGGAAAGCTATCAGACTGGGTGAGAGCAGAGCTCCTAACAGAGGGGACACTGAAGGACAGCCGAAATCCAGCTGTCCGGAGAAACCTGACAAGGTTAGATAATCTCAATGAGTTAGGTAAAGGACTGTGGAGGGCAAGAATAGGCGGTGACGGCAAAAGTCTTCCCGTGATGTGGCTGAGAGCTGAGTGTGAGCTTGTGAGCTTGTGAGCCACTGCTGCTCCCACTGTGCCCGGGGTATACTCGGTGGTGTGGGAGTGTCCTGGAGCCCGGTGATGTACTGCTGTACGCCTGGCAGACTGATCTGCACATTTGTTTGTTTCAAGACGGGGTTTCTCTGTGCAGCCCTGGCTGTCCTGGAACTCACTCTGTAGACCAGGCTGGAACTCAGAGACCCACCTGCCTCTTCCTCCTGCCTCTGACCCATGATCCGCCTCCCCCCGCCTCCCCCCACCCTACCTCCTCCCGCCTCCTGAATCCTGGGATTAAAGGTGTATTCCACTACCACCTGGTTTATCTGCACATTTGATTGAAAAGTAAGTTTTAGTTTTTAAAATGAATACCTTGTGGCTGCATCTGGCTCTGCGTAGCCTCTAGGGGCTGTGCCATTCGATGTTAAAGTACAGTCAAGGCTTGGACAGGTTTAAGTGCAGGTTCTGGCCCTTGAGTGTAAGAGCATGCCACGCTGCATCTCTGACAGGCTCTCAGGCAACGGCTGTATCTGAAGTACAGTGATCTGAACCTCTTCAGGCATCATTGAGGGACAGACGTGGAAGACAGAGAACTCAGCAGCACTGTGTTGGTGGAGGTCAGGGGGTGACACTGAGGGGTCATTGGTTGAAGGTGACCTTCCTCTGCTGCCCTGTGACCAAAACATGCCCAGAAGAATGCGTTCTGGCTTCAAGCCACCCTTGTGGGCAGGGTTTGTGCTTAGAATGAGGACGGCCTAGGGGCTGGGGATTTAGCTCAGTGGTAGAGCGCTTACCTAGGAAGCGCAAGGCCCTGGGTTCGGTCCCCAGCTCCGAAAAAAAGAACCAAAAAAAAAAAAAAAAAGAATGAGGACGGCCCCCCATATTTCAGGTATTTGATTGACTGGTCCGCAGTTCATGGAACTGTGTGGGAAGGGTTAGGATGTGTGGCCTTGTTGGAAGAAGTGTGTCACTGGGGGATGGGGTTTGAGGTTTCAAAAGTCCATGCCAGACCCAGTAAGCTTTCCCTGCCTCAGTTATGCATCAGAGTTGAGCTCTCAGCTACTGCTCCAGTGCCGTGCCTCCTTGTTTACTGCCATGCTCCTGGCTGTGGTGGTCATGGGTTCTAACCTTCTGGAAACATGGGTCCCAAATCAAATACCTTCTTTTTTTGTTTTTTGTTTTTTTGTTTTGTTTTTTTCTTTTTTTTTTTTTCCTTCAGAGCTGGGAACCGAACCCAGGGCCTTGCGCTTGCTAGGCAAGCGCTCTACCACTGAGCTAAATCCCCAACCCCCAAATACCTTCTTTTATAAGTTCCTTTGTTCGTGGTGTTTTGTTATGGCAATGGAAAAGTAACTAAGACAGAGCCCATGACCGTGTCTGGGAGAGGGGGGAGGTGGTGAGGATGGGGATGGGGAGTGGGGTGGAGTATGAAGTGGAGCGGGGGGGGGGGGTAGGGTGGGGGCAGATGGGGGTGGGAGGTGAAGTAGGTTGGGGTGTGGGATGGGATGGGTTGGTGCAGTGGGGTAGGGTGAGGGTGTGGGGTGAGGTGGGGTGGGAATATAGAGTAGAGTGGGGGTGAGGGTGGGGTGGGATAGGCTGTAGGGTGAGGTGGGTCAGGGTGTGGGATAGGGTGGGTATGGGGGTGGGATAGGTAGGGTAGGGGTGGGGTGAAAGTGGGGGTAGGGAGTGGGTTGGTGGTATGGGGTAGGGTGAGAATAGGGGGTGGGGAGGGTGGGATGAGGGTGGGATGGGGGTGAGATGTTGAGGGGATGGGGATGAGGGGTGATGTAGTAGAGTTCGTGACACCAATTCTGTTTGTTAGCCCAGTGCAAATTCCTCCCTCTGCTCCTTTTCAGTGGTGCTGATCTCATCACGGCCATAACCCTTCACCACTGCTCTTGTGTCCTTTGCATGCCTCTCATGGCCGCACTGTGTGCCCTTTCATAGCTTTCTCTTCTCCCTTGCTCCTACTTCCCACTGTAAACCTGGCTGAAGCAGCCAGCAACAGTCATGTCAAGGCCTGGCTGCTGAGCTCTTTAGAAACCTCCTCTGCCAAGTTAAGTGCCCTGTTACCTTTGAGGTAAGCCTCACGCAAAACTTCAAGACACGGGCTAAATATAGATCAGCTCCATGCTGGCATGTTGCATGAAGGATCTTCAGTCCACTTCCAGAGTCCTCGTTCCCATGGAAAAACCTCTTGAAAGTGACCTTTGCTTTCTCACCAGAAGAGTCCACCGAGGTCTGTCCACAGTGTCCTAGAGCTCCTACAACCTCAGACTCTTCCAGATTTCCCAAGGGGCGCAGGGTCAGGCTTATTCAAAGCAGTGCGGACACTCCTGACACCAATCTTCTGCTTCTACATCTATCTGTGTGGCCAGAAAACTTGACAGAAATAGCAGGAGGAAGGAAACATTCATTTTTTTATAAATTTTATTTAGAAGAAACAGACATAAGCATAACTTTTGACTCACAGTCTTGTAGGGCCTCAGTCCGTTGTGCCAGAGTTTGTGATGGCAGGGTGTGTACTGGAGTCACCTGTGTACCGGAGCAGAGCAGGAAGCAAGCAATAAGGCCAGACTACAGCCTTCCAGTCTGCCACTAGAGACTCATCTCCACCAGCTAGGTGTCACTTCCTGGAGGATCAGTAAACCTCCCAGAACAGCACCAGCCTCTGAGGAGCAAGCTGGGGACCAGGTGGCATTGAAAGCCTCAGTCTGTTGGGGGCGGGGGTGGGGGTGGGGCTGGCTCCACAGTTGAGAGCTACCCTTCCAGGTGACCAGGGTCTGATTCCCAGCACCCACATAGGAACTTATCACCATCTGTAACTCTAGCTCCCAGGGTTCCGTTGCCTTCTTCCGGCCTCTGCATACATCAGGGACACATGGTACACAGACATCCATGTAATCAAAACACCCAAACACGTAAAGCAAATTTAAATTTTTGATTGAAGGGCTGGAGAGATGGCTCAGCGGTTAAGAGCACCCGACTGCTCTTCCAGAGGTCATGAGTTCAATTCCCAGCAACCACATGGTGGCTCACAACCATCTGTAAAGAGATCCGATGCCCTCTTCTGGTGTATCTGAAGACAGCTACAGTGTACTTATATATAATAAATAAATAAATCTTTAAAATAAATAAATAAATAAATAAGGAAACATCACGATCAAGTAAAAAAAAAATTTTTTTGATTGAAAATACAAGCCCCTGAGAAATGATTTGGGTTCCAGCCATACCCAGCCCTATGCTGGGCCCAAGCCTCCCACTGAACCGCACAAATCTCACAGTGGCTTAGCTTCCGTTAGATCAGCGGACCTAAGTCTTCACTCCATTCTTTGAAGCCACAACCAGGGGTACGGGAGCAAGACCCTTCATTGCATGTATCCCTCCGGAACATTCTAGTCAAGGCCCGCATGCTCCTTCCCACTCTCCACTTTCTCTGAACAAGTGTTCTGAACTCTAAGGACCACCGAGATCCCATCCCTGCTTGGGATCTCCAGATACAGCCTTGTCCCCAGCTCAGTTCTCTTCCTGTAGCCCTGGCCTGTCCCATTAACCTTTCCTGTGTTGCTAAGTCCTCTTCCTGGTATGATCTTTTCTAAAAAACTCTTTACATATGTGTGCATATTTGTATTTACATGTGAGACTATGTGTGTGGGGTGATGCACCCGTGAGCACACACATAGAGCAGGAGAAAGCATCAGGTATCTGACTCTAGCATCCTTCATCTGTCTGAGCGATTGCATCTCCCAGAACCTGGGGATCATATTTTCTGGACTGGACTAGAATTCAACAAGCCTCAGTGGTTCTCCTGCCTCAGTCCTCCTCTGAGTTGAGGTTATGAACAGGGCACATGAAGGACACTCAGCTCACTTTATGAACACTAAGATCTCAACTCTGTCTCTAATACTGCACAACGAGCGCTGTCAACCACTAAGCTATCTCGCTAGCCCCTCCCGGTGCCATCTTGTGTAGCCAGGTTCCTCAGCGGATAACCGTGGGCTCATGAGTCATGCACTATAGGCCCTTTCTCCAGGGTATCCTAGGGAAGTGCTCCACATAAGCTGCCTGCCTGCCTGGTCCCACACAGCCCACTGTGGACAGTTGGCAGCTCAGTGTCAGCCCCACGCTGCCAGACACAGTTGACAACCTAAGGAAGATCTCACTGCTGGGGCAGCTCACTGCTTTGCGTCTTGGGCTAAGCCGGTCATATCTTGCTTCTTCCTGCCCAAAGACAGCCTTGGTGATAGTTGTACCCCCTCCCCAACTCAATGCTCACTTCATGCAGTGACAATGGTCTTCTCAAGACGGGCAGTGTTGGCACAGTCTCCTTCAGCCCACTCTGGGTGCCGAGACAGACATAGAATAACCACTCCTCTCCTATCTCCTCTGTTGACCAAGGCAGTGGTCCACGGGCAAGGATTGTGTTCTTGCCTTTGGATGCTGCCAAAGCATCACCTCTCTAGGCATCTTATTCTTAGTCAAAGAGCAGAGCGCCGAATACATGCTGGCCGCCAGCCAGTCAGAGGGAAGGCAGCATCCCTGGTCTCCCCTTCCCACAGTCTACCTCTGGCCCTGGCGAGGAGGTGAAGAGCAGGTTAAATAACAGCCCCAGTTTCTGCATCTGTGAGCCGTGCCACCCTAAGAGAGGACCTGCCTGACCTTCGGGAACCTCCCTGCATTTTAGTCAGGGTGAGGAAACACCATGATTAAATGCAGTTTAGGGAGAAAAGTGTTTATTGGCATACAACTCCATCACTGAGGGAAGTCAGGGCAGGAACTGAAGCAGAGGCCATGGAAGAGCAGAGGCCATGGAAGAGCAGAGGCCATGGAAGAACAATGCTTACTGGGCTGCTTCTTGTGAATTGTTCAGCCTGCTTTCTTATACACAGTAGAGCCACCTGTCTAAGGGAAGAGGTAACAACCACAGTGGCCTGGGCCCTGCCACGTCTATCGCTTTCTAAGAAGATGCCTACAGGCCAACCTTGTGGGGGCATCTTCCATTGTGGTCTCCTGTTCTTAGACAACTCTAGCTTGTGTCAAGCTGATGTAAACCTAGCCAGCACGCCCTATTGCATCCATAACATGGCCAGGTTGTCCTGCCCGTGTCTCCAGGCTGGTGGGAGACCTAATGTCAGTTAAGAAAAAGCTTTCCAGTAAGGAATTGGGCGACAGAGTTTTATGGGCTCTGTCCCAACTTTGCAGCCTTGGGAAGTGTGTTCCTGTTGCTTACCCTCATTTGAAGGAGTGTGGAAGAAAACATACAGGTCTAAGCTCCATAGAAAGCATCTCAGGCAATCCAGCACTGCATAGTGTGTGTGTGTGTGTGTGTGTGTGTGTGTGTGTGTGTGTGTGTGAAGTGTGTGTCTCTATATGTGTTATGCTTCTCTGTGTGTGTGCATGTGCATGTATATGCACACGTGTGTGTGTGAGTGTATATGCATGTGCTTTGTGTGTTTGTGTGTGTGTGTGTAGTATGTGTCTCTGTGTCTGTGTATGTATGTGGTGTTTCTCTGTGTGTCTGTGTGTGCTGTGTGTATCTCTGTGTGTGTGAAGTGTATGTCCCTGTGTCTGTGTGTGTGTGCTGTGTGTCTGTGTGTCTGTGTGTGAAGTGTGTGTCTCTATATGTGTTATGCTTCTCTGTGTGTGTGCATGTGCATGTATATGCACACGTGTGTGTGTGAGTGTATATGCATGTGCTTTGTGTGTTTGTGTGTGTGTGTGTAGTATGTGTCTCTGTGTCTGTGTATGTATGTGGTGTTTCTCTGTGTGTCTGTGTGTGCTGTGTGTATCTCTGTGTGTGTGAAGTGTATGTCCCTGTGTCTGTGTATATGGTATGTTTCTCTCTCTCTCTCTCTCTCTCTCTCTCTCTCTCTCTCTCTCTCTCTCTGTGTGTGTGTGTGTGTGTGTGTGTGTGTGTGTGTATGAAACCACACCTCCTGCACTAGAAGGGTAAAGGTTTCTACCTAGCCAACATCCCAAACACCATGTGGAAAATGAGAAACAGGATGTGTATCACGACAACCTGGGGCTGGAAGAGGCAGGGATGGTGGGATAACGGACACAGCAAAGGTTGGTTTTGACCTTTTGCTCCTATGTATCTGGGAGATTTTTTTATTTTTAATTCTGTGAAGAACTCATCAAACCCAGGCGTGAAAGCTCATATTCTATGGAGAAGCCAGCATTTGAGAGTGTTGTGAGCTGGAGAGAAAGAAAGATCTCTTTCAGTGACCAGAGCATTGCTCCCAAACCAACGGCTTGGCTTCAGGGTGGATGAGGATCTCAGATAAGGAATGGGAATGAGGAGAGAGATGGGTAAGCCAACGGAGGTGTGAGGCTTTTATGCCCTGCCTGGGAGTTGGTGAGATCTGTGAGGATCTCAGTCCTTCCTCTTTAGATTTCTTTAATGACCTAGATTTTTCAGTAGGCATCTTTAGCTTGGAAGAGAAAGGCATGGTCTAGGACAAGCTAACCATGTATTACAGTTCTGGACAAAACATTTCTCAATGACCAATGTGCAGAGCTGACCAGGATCTGACCCAAAGGCCAAGAGGGAAAGGTAGAGATGCTGACCTCTCTCTGCCACAGTCACAGCCGATGCCTGTGGCTGAATGAAGAGTCAGCGTTGGAATCAGAAGCACAAGTTACCTAGGCAACAATTATACTTGCACCAGAGCAGTGCCATCTGTCACAGACCCGCGGTGGGGGGCAGGGCTTCACTGTGCTGTCCAGCTGCAAGGCTGCCAAAATTAATGACCTTTACTCAATCTAAGCCAATGGTGCTGGAGGGCTGCTTTGGGCCTTTCCTCTGGACAGAGGCCACAGTTCTCATTTAACTGCAGACTTCCTCTAGACAGTCCAGGCAGCAGAGTGACCAGGACACTGGCCCTTCACCTCTGCTGCTCCCAGTTCTGCCCCAACTGTTCAAGGCTCCAGGAAAATGGCCCATCCGAGGGTTGGACCCTTCTTTTGGCCTTGAAAAGCTCCATAGTGAGAAGAGCAGGGACTGCTGGGTGCAAATGGGGTTGAGGTATAAACTGCCCCTCTGAGTCACATGGCTACCCTGTTCTTTACCCACCTACTGTTCCCTCTCAGATACTTCTCAAGTTGACCTAGATGCTGACACCATCTCACATAGTAGGGAGGTCCCTGGTATGATTCAAAGATGATTCCAAGGGGCCACATAACACAGTGGGACCCTCCCAGGGGCAGGCTTTAGAAAGGGTCACAACTATGCCTTCTATTGGATCCAGTTGACTAAACGGGGAGGGACAGAGTTGTTGACCGTCCCACTCTGTGTCAGTTTGAGACTGGCCTTATAAAGAGTCATGGAGTCTCCACCTAGAGCAGTTGTCTTGGCTAAAAAGAGCCAAAAGGGACCTGAGAGGAAGGAAGGCCCAAACCAGCACCAGGACAGAGCTAGAGACAGGCATTCGTCCAGTCATCAAAGTCTTCGACAGGTGTGCAGACATCAAGGGCAGGAATGTGAGGCTGGGGGTGGTTGGAGGGGATGGAGTTGTAGACGCTGACAGAGAGGGAGTTCCCAGGTCTCCTGAAGGTAAGTCCAGGTGGGCAGTAAGATGACACTGTGGTAGCAGAAAGGACAAGAGCTGTTACCCATAGTGCGAGGAGGAGGAAGGGGCACATCCTGAAAGGTGTAGGCCAAAGAATGGCCCTATGAACCCTGTGCAGGGGACACTGGAGTCCTTGAGGCCACAGGGCATGCTCAGAGGAAGCCTAGGAGCAAGGCATTTGTCATCTTTTCATGTAAGGCCAGGAGGGCAGGATTCCAGCCTATGGCAGAGTGAGATCCAGGGCAATCCTGAGGTTGTCTGCTAGACCCTCAGAGCTTTCCATCCCCCAGACTTCAGCCTTATAGAACCTCCTCCCATCCCAGGTCCCTTGTAACCTGGTTTTAGTGGAACTGACATGGATAAGGACAAGGGAGGTCTGTTCCTGACTGATCTGCCCACCCCCACCCCCTAGCCAGCAGCTTTTCTTAAGTTCAGTGCTCAGACAGGACCCCAGAGCCAGGAGCCTCCCAAGAGGCCAGGAGCCAGCCTGCTTCTGCTGGGGCTGATCTAAGCAGTCTCCCCCTCCAGCCTCCTTTGTTTGATTTTCCCTATCTGCCATCCTCACACCCTTATTTCCCAGCCAGCCTCCCTGCCTCTTTTTTTTTTAATTTTTAATAAGATTTACTTATTTTATGTATATAAGTCGCTGTCTTCAGACACACCAGAAGAGGACATTGGATCCCATTACAGACGGTGGCGAGCCACCATGTGGTTGCTAGGAATTGAACTCAGGACCTTTCGAAGAGGAGACAGTGCTCTTAACCTCCAAGTCATCATCTCTCCAGCCTGATTCCCTACGTTGTTGTTGTTGTTGTTGTTTGTTGTTGTTGTTGTTGTTGTTTTGGGGATAAAGTCATTGATCAGGAACTCACCAATTAGGCTACCCTGGCTGGCCAGCAAGGACCCTGGTGCTGGGATAACAAGCACATGCTACCACATTCAGCTTTTTCATGTGGGTTTGCGGAATCAAACCCAGATCCTGTGGGGAGCACTTTAGAGACCGAGTCAGATCCTCAGGCCTGGTGCAGGTATTCTGATGTGTGGGAAGTCTAAGTGGATGGGTGTGTCCCTCCACTCTCCGGGTGTTGAATTTGCAGCCTCCCCTTACTTGGCTATTCCAACCTGCTATAATCAACACCCATTTTCATGAGCACAGCCACGGCTTAGTGGGTGGTCTGGACTCAACACTTTCTGAAAAACAAAAAAACAAAAAAACAAAAAAAAATGGAATATAAAAACGTTCCAGACCTCAGCTGAACTACTACCCTCCTGATGCAGATGTTCAGATCTGTCCTCTGTTCCCCTTTCAGGAAGAATGGTGTATCAGCCCTAACTGTCACGTGATCAGCCTTTCAGAGCCTGCACCAGGATTGTCCTCTCCAAAAAGGCCTGGGACCCCCGCAGAGTGCGGGAGCAGAGAAGGACAGGGCCTCTGTGCAGGTTCCTTGGGACCTCTGGTCTGTCAGTCTTCACCTCTAATGAACATAAGTGGGGCAGCCTCTTCTCTTATAGCTGTGAAGCCTGCAGGCTTGTGGGAAACAGATACTCCAGTTGGAAGCACAGTAGAGGGGCTGGGGAGATGACTCAGGGAGTAAAGACCAAGTGGAGCTGAGTGGAGATCCCCCAGAACCTACATAAAAGCCAGGAGTGAGGGCTTGGGAGATGGAGCATCGGTTAAGGTTGGTTCATGTCCTGTCACACCATCCAAAGCCTCTCACAGCCTGCATACACCAGTGTGTCTTTGTGTGGCCAAGGTGTGGCTGGACTGCCATGTGGCTCACTCGTGGGTGCCTATCCCCTCCCTCTGACCCTGAGGCTGGAGCTAACTGAACCCCAAGGCCTGCTCTGCATCCCTGTTGCTGACCCTGCCCCTCCCTCCCTCTAGCTGAAGATGACACAGAACAAACTGCTTGAGGAACTAGACACTAGCAGAGATGCCCGGGTGGAATTCAGTGAGTTCATGGTGTTTGTGGCTGCGCTCACCTCTGCCTGTCACCATCATGCAGTTCCTGAGGGAAGATGCCAAATAATTCAGAAAGATGGTGTCTGGGAGGCAGGAATCCTGACAGAATCCCCAGGCAGGCCTGGCAGTGGTTCTCCAGCCTCCAGAAAGTACTTGCTAGCAGTTTCCTCCTTGGGCTGAGCTGGCTGGTGTCCCTCTGGTTAATAAATGCTTATGAAATGCTTGTGGGCTCAGAGAATCCAGGTGCTTCCTTTAGACCTAGAGGTCTTTGCCTAACAAAGAGACACCTCACTGGAAGGACACGGCAGGCTATATATCAAGCTGTCTGCATCATAACCACATTTTGCTGGACACGTGGTTTTGACACACAACCCAAGCTCTGAAGTTATTAAGATGGCTAGTCGTTGAGTGCTAGCCCCACAGCCACTTGAGATGTTTGTAACTGATGCTGCTTATAACTGTTTTTTGGTTTTTGTTTTTGTTTTTGTTTTTTAAGAAAGACTAGGTGCACCCAGCATCAGACTGAGAGACAGCACATTACAAGGGCGGAGGGGAGTGAGAACAGTCAACAGACCACTGTTCTCACTCAGGTCAGTGTCCTGACGCTGGCTGAAAGCAGACAGTGGCCAGGGTGAGGTGATTTTTGACTTCAAAACTGTCCTCATCCTCTGAGCAGCCAGCACTGAAACCTGTCTAAGCATTCGGAAGAAACCCTGACTTTCAGGAGGGCATGATATGGGGGCTACCCACATTAGGGATGCGATGCAGACATAGCCATAAGAAGGACAGCCTGTGGGTTGGGGGCACACATCTCAAGGAGGATGGCAGATGATGTCAGCATGACACCCTGGGACCTAAAGGATGCAGCAGAGCAGAGCAGAGATCGTTTTTCTTTTCTCATGATGCTTAACACGTAAGTGGCCACGGTGGGTGATGATCTCTCTGCCTGCTGATCTTGGTAGGAGGTGAAAATCTCAAAAGCCGCTGCTAGGGTCAGGGCCTCCCTCACTGTAGAGCCTTACTCAGGCCTGAGGTGAGGACACCTCAGCTGGCTCCCCCGACTCACCCTGGGTACGGGGTTCAACAATTGATAGAGAAAGGTAGGTCACGCAAAGGTCGTACGGGTATTGCAGGAGCCTTTAGGAGGCTTCAGCTGAACCCAACTCTTGGAGACGTCTTCTGGAACTGGGTCACTGAGGGTGGGTTCTATACTTTCCAACTAAGCTCTAGAGGGCTGTTGCATAGAAACTGCAGTGGGCTACCTCTGCAAGCATCCTTCTCTGGCCTCTCTGACTGGGCCTGGCAACTCCTACCCTCTCCTTGTCAAGGCACAGGGCCATCCTCTCTTAGTCTCCTCCTCTTCCTCCTCCTCTTCCTCTTCCTCTTCCTCTTCCTCTTCCTCCTCTTCCTCCTCTTCCTCCTCTTCCTCCTCTTCCTCCTCTTTCTCTTCCTCTTCTTCCTCTTCCTTCCCTTCCTTCTCTTCCTCCTCTTCCTCCTCCTTCTCTTCCTCCTTTTCCTCTTCCTCCTCTTCCTCCTCTTCCTCTTCCTCTTCTTCCTCTTCCTTCCCTTCCTTCTCTTCCTCCTCTTTCTCTTCCTCCTCTTCCTCCTCTTTCTCTTCCTCCTCTTCCTCCTCTTTCTCTTCCTCCTCTTCCTCCTCTTCCTCCTCTTTCTCTTCCTCCTCTTCCTCCTCTTTCTCTTCCTCCTCTTCCTCCTCTTTCTCTTCCTCCTCTTCCTCCTCTTCCTCCTCTTCCTCCTCTTCCTCCTCTTCCTCCTCTTCCTCCTCTTCCTCTTGAGACAGAAACATGTATAACTGACTGGCCTCAAACTCTGTGCATCTGAGGTCAGGCTTGAACGTCTGATCCTCTGGCCTTCACCTACAGTGCTGGGATTACAGGTGTGCTCTATCACACCTAGTTTATGTGACACTAGGGACAGGACCCAGGCTTCATGTATGGCAGGACAGCCCTCAACTGAGCCATACCCATAGTCATTCTGTCCATCTTTCTGCATCTTCCACAGGATGGATTCTGACTGACTGCCCTGATTTAAAGGTCTTTCCTAGAGCTAAGACTCCCATCACTTCGCGGTTGCTCCGGCCATTCTCATCTTGCTGAGAGTCCTATCTTGTTCAAAAAGGGACAATGTGTCTGGTTCTCCCTGCTCCAAGAGACCAGATTCCACTACCCTACTATTCAGAGTCTGTTGGGCTGCTATGTGCAGTAGTTTGAATGAGGACACCCCACTCCACCCACACACACCACAGTTTCATATATTTCAATGCTTGGTCTCCCCAGTTGATGGAATTGTTTGGGAAGGATAAGTAGGTGTGGCTTTGTTGGAGAAAATATGTCATGGGGGAGGTACTGATCTCTCTTCCCCCTCCTTCCCCTCCCCTCCCCCCTTCCTTACCTCCTGCTTCCAAATATAAGCCCTCAGCTACTGCTCCAGCGCCATGCCAGCCTATTGGCATATCTTTCCTACCATGATGGGCTCATACCTCTTGAACTGTGGGTGAAAATAAAGCCTTTCTCCCTTAAGTTGCTTTTGTCAGGGTATTTTATCAAATAACAACAAAGTAACCAAGACAAAAATAGAAGAAAGAGACTCCAATTCCCAGATCCAAGGCTTTGCAATGTGGTTACTCTTTTCTGCTCTGTGGTATTAAGTACTGTGGGGCACTCAAGCATTTCACACATTGCTGTTGGTATAAACTACTGGTCTCCCACTTTACTCCTGGGCTGTAGTCTGTTACTATTTATGGGGGCTTGAATAGGTTTGGTCCCCATAGATTAATGAGTTTCAATATTTAGCCATAGGGAGTGGCACTATTAGGAGGTGTGGACTTATTGGAGTGGGTGTGGCCTTGTTGGAGGAAGTGTGTCATTGTGGAGGCATGGTTTGAAGTCTCCTATGCTCATTCTCTGCCCAGTGTGGAACCAGAGCCTCCTCCTGGCCACCTGCAGAAAACAATTCCCTTCTGCTGCCTGCAGATCAAGATGTAGAACTCTTGGCTCCTCCAGCACCACGTCTCCTTGCGTGCTGCCATGCTTCCTGCCATGATGAAAGTGGACTGGACCTCTGAAATTGCAAGCCAGCCCCAATTAAATTTTTTCCTTTATAAGAGTTACCTTGGGCATGGAGTGGTGGTTCAGTGATTAAAAGCACTGACTGCTCTTCCAGAGGTCCTGAGTTCAAATCCCAGCAACCACATAATGGCTTACAACCATCTGTAATGGGGTCTGATATCCTCTTCTGGTGTGTCTGAAGACAGCGATGGTGTACTTATATATAATAAATAAGTAAATTTAAAAGATAATAGTTGCCTTGGTCATGGTGTCTCTTCACAGCAACGAAACACTAAGACGCTGTTATGCTGTAATTGTTATTTTGATGATCAAATTGTCACTAAGTAGAAAGCCACTGAAAAGCTCTCAGGGAGAACTTTCCCTCGGGATGGAGACCCTCCAACTTTAAAGACCAGACCGAGACACCACAGGATGCAATCAGCAAGAGGATTTGGTTTATTGTCGGGATACACAGGCACAGGCACCTGCGGGCGCTACAGTCACTCGGGGGACTGGCGCGCCCCACGGAACCAAGGATGGGCTTTTATAGGATTTTGGGGAGCAGAAGCAAGCATACAGAAGCAGATGCATGGTTACAGGGATATAATTGGTGGATTCTAATATGGCAAGGGTTTAGCCCGGGGGCAAGTTTCCTAGCTACCTTCCTGAAACATAACGGCTGACTCGGCCCCCCAAGGGTTCAGCCCGGGGGCAAGTTTCTTAGCTACCTTCTTGGAACATAACGACTGACTCGGCCCCCCACCAGGGTGTGGGACCTCTCCCGGGGCTTTTTTTCATTGTCAGGTGCTCAACCGAAGTCGTCCTGTTGCCAGGCCTTCAACCAAACACATCCTGCTTGGCAGCTGCTGTGTACTCAGTGTTCTAACCTTTCCCTGAACCAGTCATCTTAAGTACAGCCTTGCAAAATGGCGTTACTGCTGCTAAGCTGGGGTCTTTCATTCCCCCATTTTTTGCTAACTTTGAGTGAAATCTTTCACTCGACTTGGTCAAGAAATTTCTGTCTGGTGGGGGCTTATTCCCCCACTGACTCTAGGCCACAAAAGGGCTAGGAGGAGCCACGTAGGAGTTTTAACTTTAAGGGGTTTGGAGTGTGCTGAACTCTCCATGTCTGGGGTGTAGTGTTGTGATTAGTCAATTTCTCAGACCGGACTGCCTTGAGGTGTGGTGCGTGGATCTAAGCCGAGACTCCGTCTACCTTTAGGGCGGTCAGGGTAGTCAGGAGGACGGTGTAGGGTCCTTTCCACCGTGGCTCGAGATTCTTGGTCTGGTGTCTGTGCACCCACACGGTGTCTCCAATCTGGAACAGGTGTGGCACCACCGGATGTTCAAGCTTGTCCTGGTAAGCAGCGGCCAAAGGTCTCCAGACGTCTCTCTGCACAATCTGTAGGGCCTGTAAATGGGCCCTCAGAGAAGGGCTGTCAGCAAAATCAGCAATGTTTGAATCAAAGAAATGGACAAATGGGGGTGGTGTTCTATATATTATTTCAAAAGGAGTTAGACCATGGGGGCCCGGGGTATTCCGGGCCCGATATAGAACTAGGGGAAGGAGGGCCACCCAATCCTTTGAGCCAGTTGTAAGCGTATGTTTGGATAAAGTCTCCTTAATTGTTCTATTCATGTGTTCTACCTGACCTGAACTCTGGGGTCTATAGGCACAATGTAATTTCTAATCAATCCCCAACAATTTGGCCACCAACTGACTTACTTGGGAGACGAAAGCGGGCCCGTTGTCTGACCCCAACGCTTGAGGCATGTCATACCTGGGAAAGATTTCCTCGAGGAGCTTCTTGGTGACCATTTTTGTAGTCTCGTGCTTCGTGGGGAAGGCTTTGACCCATCCTGAGAAGGTGTCTATAAACACTAGGAGATACTTGTATCCATATATACCTGGTTTAATTTCAGTAAAATCAATTTCCCAATGGATGTCGGGACGGTGTCCCCTAGGACGAACTCCTTGTCCAATCATGGTCCTTCCCAGGTTAACCTGAGCACACGCTTTGTAACTCTCAGTCACCTTTTGTATCGCTTTGTCCCAATTAAAAAAAAAACAGATTTATCTCTTCTCGATCTAGTAAGGTTTTTATCTTCTTATGTAAAAAGGAGATCAATTCAAAAGTCCTTTGTAGACCCACTGTTTTAGTTGAGGGTGGTAGATGGCCCCCATTTTTTTAGGAGCTCTATGTCCTCATGGGCATAAACCCAACTGGTTTGTCCCACTGGTGGGGGCGTGGGTTGGTCTGGGCTATTTAAGGGCAAGATTTGTTTGCTCATGGCCGCTTTTCGCGCCGTGGCATCGGCCAGCCGGTTTCCTCGTGTCTCTGGGTTGTGTCCTTTCTGGTGTCCTGGACAATATATAATACTCAGTCTTTTGGGCAAGAATAGGGCTTCTAAGAGGGCCAGAATTTTAGCCATATCTTTACCCTCAGATGTGAGCAGCCCCCGCCTCCGGTAGATCTCCCCGTGGATGTGTGCCGTGGCAAAGGCATAACGGCTGTCTGTATATATATTTAGCCTCTTACCTTTTGTCATCTTGAACGCCTGAGTCAAGGCGATGAGTTCAGCCCGTTGTGCGGAGGTACCAGCAGGCAGGGCTTTCGCCCAAATCACTTTGTCTTCCGTAGTGACCGCAGCTCCAGCCTTTCACTCTCCCTCTGCCAAGAAGCTGTTGTCATCCGTGTACCATGTGTGGTCAGCATTCTGAAGAGGCTGGTCCGATAGGTCCGGCCTGGTTCCATGTACTTCTGCGAGGATTTGTAGGCAGTCATGCTGTTTTGCCTCCTCTGGTAGAGGAAGCAAGGTGGCAGGATTGAGGGCGACTACGGGCCCAAACTGAACCCGTTCTGCATCCAGTAACAAGGCTTGGTGTGAGAATTAGAGAGCCAGCGGTCTGGGGGCTGCTTTACCAAGGCCTCCACTGCGTGGGGTGCTAGGATGGTGAGTGGCTGTCCCAAAGTCAATTTTCCAGCGTCCTTGATCAGGACAGCAATAGCAGCCACCATCTTTAGGCACGGTGGCCAGCCGGAGGCCACAGGGTCCAATTTCTTAGACAGGTAGGCCACAGGGCGTTTTCAGAGTCCCAACCTTTGTGTTAGGACCCCTTTAGCATACCCCTGTTTCTCATCGATGAACAGTTACTGAGCAAATTGTAAGGGTTTGGAACAGTCGGATGAATATCTTTTATCCTCTTGTTGACCTTTCTCAAGTCTTGTATTGGCCTATAATCTCCAGTGACGGGTTTCTTAACAGGCAGAAGAGGCGTATTCCAAGGCGACCGGCAGGGGACTAGGATGCCTTGATCTAGAAGCCTCGTAATGTGAAGCCTTATACCTTGATAAGCTTCATGTGACAGGGGGTATTGTTTTATGGAGACTGGAGTTGTAATTAAGGGGGGCTGTTGGAGCGCCAACCCCATCCCACCAGTCTCTGCCCAAGCCAGTGTCCTGTCCCGGTTCATAGGGTTAGAACTTGAAGGGGAGTTCCGTGGGGGCCAGTTATTTGGGCCCCTCTTTCCTCAAAATGAATTTGTGCTTTTAGTTTGGTGAGCAGGTCACGGCCCAGCAGAGGGTACGGGCAGTCCGGAACATGTAAGAAGGAATGGGTCACCTTACCGGTAGCCAGCTGAACCCGGCGTTCCGTAGTCCATCGGTATTGTTTCTCACCAGTAGCTCTTTGTACCCAGGCCGTCCGGTCGCTGAGTTGTCCTGAAGCTTGGGTGAGGACTGAATGCTGGGCTCCTGTGTCTACCAGGAAAGTAACCGGCTGCCCCCCAACTTTAAGCGTTACCCTGGGCTCAGGGGGGGGCTCCTGGCCCTGACCTCCCTAATCTTTATCTAGAGCCAAGAGGGAGGTTCGTGGTCGAGGCTTTCGGGGTCCGCCAGGCTTCTTGGGGCACTCTCTGGCCCGGTGCCCTTTCTCTTTGTAATAGGCACATTGATCTTTATCCAGCTTCAGCCCCTTTCGAGCTCCCCTCTATCTCCCTTCCTTTCTTGGTCCTGAACTACGGCGGCCAAGATTCGACTCAATTCTTTCTCTTATTAAAAATCTTTTCAGCTTCTTTAAGTAAATCCTGTAATGTATAGCCCTGCAAATTTTCTAACCTCTGTAACTTAGTCCTGATATCTGGAGCAGCCTGCCAGATGAAGGACATAGAGACACTCGTCATTTGTCCTGGGTCATCTGGGTCATAGGGAGTGTACATACGGTAGGCCTCCTTAAGTCTCTCTAGAAAGGCGGAGGGAGTTTCCCCTGCTTCCTGTAATACCTGTTTTACCTGAGCCAAATTAGTAGGGCGTCGTATAGCCCCTCGGAGACCCGCTAGAAGCAACTGGCGATAAAGGCGTAGGTGTCCCTTACCTTCAGCTGTATTAAAATCCCAGTTTGGTCTCTTAAGTGGGAATGCAGCATCAATTTTTTTAGGCAGCTGGGTGGGACGCCCATCATCTCCCAGAACATGCTTTCTGGCCTCTAGGAACACTCTTTGTTTTTTTTCTGAGGTTAAGAGGGCCTGTAAGAGCTGTTGGCAGTCATCCCAAGTAGGCTGGTGGGTAAGTAAAACAGATTCTATTAGGTCGGTGAGTGCCACCGGATCTTTGGAGAAAGAAGGGTTGTTTTGTTTCCAATTGTAAATGTCAGCTGCTGAAAACGGCCAGTATTGGGTCTGGCCACCGGTTCCCTGTCTAAGTGGGAAAGCCTGGGAGGTTGTATCTGGCACCACCTCGTGCTTATTGCGCAATCTCCCTGCGACAGGGGAGAAATCCTTATCAGACTGTGGCCCGGCAACTGATCTGGCCGGCGGCTCTGCCTCCTCCGTTTTAGCCGGGCCTGTCAGAGAGAAGATCTATGAGAGGGGAGTTTGGGTCTGCCGGGAGGACAGGTTTCTTAGAAGGCTCTGATTTCACAAAGGTAGAGAGAGGAAGACGTGGCCGGCGGACCGGGCGGGGCCGAGGGGACAGGCTGGGGGTTGAGGGGAGGCCAATTCGGGTCCACGAAGGGTTCCGCCCGGGGGGGGGGGTTAAGGCGAGACTCTCTCAAGTGATAATATAAGAAACCTGGTCAGGATGTCCGTGGACGACCCAATCTTTAACCTGTAAAATAATGATCTTATTAAATGTGTCATTCACTGGCCATCCCGCTCCGAAAGTGGGCCACTCGGATGTGCAGAGAGTCTGCCATTTTCTTTTTTTTTTTTCTTAACCTCGACGGACTGGTTGTGTGCCCGGTCGTGGACGTCTTTCTAATGATCAAGAGTGAAACTTAGGGGCGTTGTTAGGGACTGTCCCATGTTAGTTCTAAGGAAGATTAGAACACAGAGAAAACAAACAACACCAACAGTCAAACAAACAACAGACAGGCGTGCTGCACGGCTTTGGTACCAAACTGAAAGCAAAAAGTCAGATGGAGGTGGCAAAGGTCCGGGGCCCTCTGAAAGCCAAAAATACAGACAGAGGTGCCGTTAGTCCGGATCTTTCTCCTCTCCCAGATTGGGCCCCGAAAAGTCGGGCCCCTAACACCCTTGGAACGTCTTCCAGGGCTGCGGGGCGAGAAGTCCGAGCTCGTCAGCTCCTTCTTCGTCCCGCCCAAATTCCAAACAACCTGGCTGAGCGCTCACAGAACAGACCTGGCTGAGCGCTCACAGAACCTGGCTGAGCACTCACAGAACAGACCTGGCTGAGCGCTTACAGAACAGACCTGGCTGAGCGCTCACAGAACAGACTTGGCTGAGCGCTCACAGAACAGACAGAATAAGGCAGAACGAGACAAAATTAGACAGACAGACAGACGTCGGCCGGCTTACCTCCCAGTGGGTGGTCGGTGGTCCCTGGGTGGAGGATCTCCTTTCCCGGCCAATGCACCAAATGAAAAGCTCTCAGGGAGAACTTTCCCTCGGGATGGAGACCCTCCAACTTTAAAGACCAGACCGAGACACCACAGGATGCAATCAGCAAGAGGATTTGGTTTATTGTCGGGATACACAGGCACAGGCACCTGCGGGCGCTACAGTCACTCGGGGGACTGGCGCGCCCCACGAAACCAAGGATGGGCTTTTATAGGATTTTGGGGAGCAGAAGCAAGCATACAGAAGCAGATGCATGGTTACAGGGATATAATTGGTGGATTCTAATATGGCAAGGGTTTAGCCTGGGGGCAAGTTTCCTAGCTACCTTCCTGAAACATAACGGCTGACTCGGCCCCCCAAGGGTTCAGCCCGGGGGCAAGTTTCTTAGCTACCTTCTTAGAACATAACGACTGACTCGGCCCCCCACCAGGGTGTGGGACCTCTCCCGGGGCTTTTTTTCATTGTCAGGTGCTCAACCGAAGTCGTCCTGTTGCCAGGCCTTCAACCAAACACATCCTGCTTGGCAGCTGCTGTGTACTCAGTGTTCTAACCTTTCCCTGAACCAGTCATCTTAAGTACAGCCTTGCAAAATGGCGTTACTGCTGCTAAGCTGGGGTCTTTCACCACTTAATCTGTTATCTCTATGCTCTTACCTGAGCCCAACATTCCTTGACATGCTTTCCTTGCCCTGTCTCTAGGACAGGCCTTTTCTCCAAGCACTCCCGAGTCCCTTTAGTGAAATGTGGTATCTGAAAGCCAAGATCTTAGAAGTAGGTGTGCTCCTGGTCCCTCTCAGTGAACAGAAGCAATGGACAGTTGTAGGTTTATGCATAAGCTTCTATGCGCACCCAGAGTTCTATATTCCTTACATATATTGAATTCCAAAACTCACCACTGAACCTTCAATCCTAAGCAACATCACAGGGTTCATTCTCTGTGATGACACCCCTTTGTCCTGAATGTAGCAAAGAGAAATAGGCAAGAATAAGCCAGAGAGAACCTAGAAAGCCTGTTTCTAAGGCTTTCTAGATGTTTCTAAAAGGCAAATATGCCACACAAGGACACTGGATTAGGGAAGCAGCATTTTTAAAAAACATGCTAGGGTACTCTAAGTGCATTTACACTTGCATGCCAGGAGAGGGCATTGGATCCCATGGTTGCGAGCCACCATGTGGTTTCTGGGAATTGAACTCAGGATTCCAGAAGAAAGCAGCCAGTGCTCGAAACGGCCAACCTGTTTCTCCAGCCCAGGAAGTAGCTTTCTTAAGAGCAGTTAACATTTCTTTTTCTTTTTTTTTTTAAATCTTGGGCTATGAAAGGCTGACATTCACTGTCTCTGTGGCAAGAACCTCCCTGATGTGTTTCAGGTTCCCAGTGATGGGCTCCAGTCAGCTGACCCAGATGGCCTGAAGCAACTTGTAGTTTTCTCTGCTGTGTCGCTCAAAGGTGTTTTTCTTCTTCTCTAATTCCTAATTCCCAGAGGGGAAAGAGATCTTGTGAATTCTACCCTGGAAGAGGATGCGTTTAACACCTAACAACACTCCAGCTGTCCCCACCACCCGGTCTTTTGCAGGACGTGTGTGAGTGCCCACCTGGGTGTGAGTTCGTCAATAGTAAGAATTCCAAGCCTTTCTCAACTGTTCCATACTGCGGATCTGCTTTACGCCTCCTGATAATGGGGTTCAGGCCATTTGGACAAAGTATCCACTACAAACCCCATGAAGACAAGGCCATCTCCACTTTATGCCTGTCTTCACGTGACAGTGTTGAAGAATAAGACCCTAAGTTTCCCAGAGACCTGCCAGACTGTACGGGTCTAGGAGAAGCCACCTTGGATGTTTCTAAGAATTTTAAGAATTTTATTCCTTTTTTTTTTTTCCCTGATAGCATCTTGGTGTACTCCATGCTTGGGAGGGATTATCGATTATTTCTTTTGTGAGGACGCCAAGATGACCACTCAGTAGGATGACTTTTGCATTCCACTGTTCTTGCTTTTGCTTACAATTTATTTTGCTGTCATTGGTAAAGGGAAAGAAGCAGGTAGGAGGCTTACTGGGTGGTGCTGGGTACCCCGTAAGAAAGCTGTGAACTCACTGTGAACTATGGACAGAGCAGTGTGTAGAATGGTCTTCCCACAAGGTGGCCTTCTAGAAAGAATTACATAAACTGTGATAAGTGAACACACTTGAAAGCAAGGCCATGAAGGCAATGTCTGGGCATGTCCACATTGTCTCTGTGAGAAAGACGAATAGGAGAAATGTTCTTGTTCTTTTTACAAAACCAAAGAGGATAACACCAGGTGTATTTCCTGTACTCGTATTTGCTTAAATTAATTGTAAACATCACCTCATATTTTGCTTACTTTAATAATTAAAACGGGAAGTGCTTTGTACCACTCTGGAGCGCAAACACCCGGAGTCCCCCAGTCCCTAGGCAGGTCTTTGGAATATCCTTCCATCTACGGAGGTTTAGCCTTGGCTGACTACAGGGCAGGTGGAGAAACAGGTAACCTGGCTATGAGGGAATGCATAAAGGTCTCTATGGGCATCCTTAGCTCTGCTTTAGAGTATTTCTCTTCCACTACCATTTATCAATTTACCATTGATCTACCTATCAATCAGTCATATACTGATTTGTCTGTCTGCTTGTTTGTTTCTTTAAGACAGGGTCTCACTACTCGACCTCGGCTGGGCTGAAACTGACCAGGTTGGCCTTGAACTTAAGAGATTTGTCTACCTCTGTCTTTTGAGTGTTGTGACTAAAGGCTTGTGCCACTAATAGTCTAATCTATTTATTATCTATTATCTATCTTGACGTCATCTACCCATCTTTCTATCAATCATCTAATCATCTGTCATCCTCTTTGGACTAGTAACATGTGCAAACTCTGCCAGCACACACTATGAACACAGACAGCAACCCTTTGGTCTCTTCTGGGCATGTGGATAATAAGATTGGCTGGGTGGTAAGGGGCATGACGCATTTAGGAGGCGCCGGAAGCAGGGACCGCGGAAGGTAACGCAATCGCTTAGCACCGGAAGCGGCCAGGCGGGCCATGGAGGAAGGACCCGCGATCGGAACCCTGTCTCGAGAGGTCTCGACTGAGGAGGCCGAGCCGTTGGGCGCCGCGTGGAGCGGGGACAGCGGCCACGTATCGCAGAGCCACAGCAGCGCGTCCGGACCTTGGGAAGATGACGGCACCGAGGACGCGCCAGGCCGCGACCTGCCGCTGCTGCGCCGCGCCGCCTTGGGCTACGCCTCCAGCTTGCTGCCTGCCACCGGGCCGCGGCCGGAGGTGGAGGCGCTGGACGCCAGCCTGGAGGACCTGCTCGCCAAGGTGGACGAGTTCGTGGGCATGCTGGACATGATTCGCGGAGACTCGTCTCATGTGGTGAGCGAGGGTGTGCCTCGGATCCACGCTAAAGCCGCCGAGATGAGGCGCATCTACGGCAGAATCGACAAACTAGAGGCCTTCGTGAGGATGATCGGTAGTAGCGTGGCCAGAATGGAGGAGCAAGTCACCAAGGCCGAAGCCGAACTGGGGACCTTTCCCCGAGCCTTTCGGAGGCTGCTGCATACCATCAGCGTTCCCGCTCTCTTTAAGTCGGCGCCCACCGCGCCCCAGCGCGCAGTGTACGAGCCGCCAGTCCTGTTTCGGACAGAGGATCACTTCCCTGGCAGCGGTGACAGACCGCAACTCTGAGCGTGAAGCTCTACCACAGGAGGACTCCAGTGAGACTCTTGTCCAGACTGTTAATTGGCATACATGATACCGCCTTGTGAAATGTTAAAGTTTATTTTCTGCAAGCGACTTGACATCGATGTCAAGAGTGTAGATCCTTATGTCTTCCAGTGCTGATTCGAAAGCTCTTTGGTCGGGGCCTGGGGAAGCCAATTGAATTAATTTATCTGTGCAATATGGCAGAGCTGTTATTTTATGGCCTTTATTACAGTGAACAGTGTTACCTTGTTAAGATTTATATATTTATATGATCAAAAGTGACCAAGAAATTAAAGCTGTATTCTTAAATCGTAACAGTGGTTCAGTTTTCTGTAGCATTCTGGGAAAGATGGCAGATTCAATATTATGTTCAGTTTTCCATAGCGTGGAAACGCAATCGCTTAGCACCGGAAGCGGCCAGGCGGGCCATGGAGGAAGGACCCGCGTTGTAAACCAACGGAAACAAGATAGCAAACTGGGCGTTTTGTGCAGAGAGTTCTGAAGTTGTATTTGACAGTATGACTCAGACTTAGTTTATCAAAACAAGCATATTAATGTATGGTTGTCAGTGGTCTATAACACATTCATTAAAATGTTAAATTTCTTTGGCAGATATTTCCTTCTGGAAATTATTTACCGTAGTCTGTTTAGAAATGAACTTGTCATTCATGGTTTTAATAGTCGAGTAAGAAAAGGCAACTTCCTTCTTCTGAAGGTTTGGGTGAAAAGCCAACCTCGATGCTGTTTTCACAGTTCTGCGATTCTTCCCCGCTGAGTCTTTTGGAGCAGTAGGAGGGTTTTGTTCTTTAACTTCCGGGCACACAGAATGTTTGAACAACAAACTCCTATTCCCTAAGTTCGTTCTCCCAGGTAGTAGCCCCAAGTAAGGTACTCAGCTAAGTCTGTTGCTGTCTGTCAGGGTAAAATCAGTAATGGAGCCAGGTGTGGTAGCACACATTTGCAATCCTAGCATTCAGTCAGAGGCAGGCTATAGAGTGTGTTCCAGGTCAGCTTGGGGAGCTAGCTAAGAA
The DNA here is from genome assembly GCF_021556685.1 of Rattus norvegicus. Classification (NCBI taxonomy): domain Eukaryota; kingdom Metazoa; phylum Chordata; class Mammalia; order Rodentia; family Muridae; genus Rattus; species Rattus norvegicus. The sequence goes on from NC_141547.1 coordinate 78,491,662, forward strand.
GACCATATATTAGGAAGTAAATGACTTAGCCAGGTATCATGGTACATGCCTTTAATCCCAATACTCAGGCAAAGTGGATCTCTTAGTTTGAGGCCAACCTGGTCTACATATTCCAGGACAGCCAGGGTTGCAACCCTCAGATAGATAGATAGATAGATAGATAGATAGATAGATAGATAGATAGATAGATAGACAGATAAAGGTGGTAATATAATCTCTTTGGCTTTTTGTGGACTTTCTGTGTTGTATGGTGGCATTTTTTCATTTGGTTTGTAGTTCAAGAAACAGCTAAGTTTAAAAGCTGAAGGGACAAGTGACCCACATTTACTGTTCAGAATATAGTGGGTGCTATTAGAAATTATTAATATGGGGCTGGGGATTTAGCTCAGTGGTAGAGCGCTTACCTAGGAAGCGCAAGGCCCTGGGTTTGGTCCCCAGCTCCGAAAAAAAGAACCAAAAAAAAAAAAAAAAAGAAATTATTAATACATTTTATGACAGTCAGTGAGTGTGAGAATAGAGTTCCAGGCCAGCCTGTACAAGAGTAGCGCCCTGTCTCAACACCAAAAAAGATTGCTTACGTAAGGAGTTGCTTAGCACTTAAGAGCATGGTTCTTCCCCACTTCATTTTGGTTTCGGTTTTTTTTTTTTTTTTTTTGGTTCTTTTTTTCGGAGCTGGGGACCGAACCCAAGGCCTTGCGCTTCCTAGGTAAGCGCTCTACCACTGAGCTAAATCCCCAGCCCCTTGGTTTCGGTTTTCAAGACAGGGTTTCTCTGTGTAGCCTTGGATGTCCTCCTGGAACTGGTACTGTCAACCAGGCTGGCCTCGAACTCAGAGACCCTCCTGCCTCTGCCTCCCAAGTTCTGGGGTTAAAGACATACAATCCACTGCCCGGATAGCCCAGTTGAGTTTTGTGAGAGCTCACAGTGGTCTGTAGCTACAGCTCTTCTCTTAAGTTGTTCACACCAGGCCTTTAATACCAGGACTCAGGAGGCAAAGGTAGGCGGATCTGAGTTTGAGGCCAGCCTGTCCCACAGAGCAAGTTCCAGAACAGCCTGGACTACACAGAGAAACCTTGTCTTGAAATACACAGCAAAAAGTTATTTACATATCTGTTCAAAAAGTTTTTAAGGGCTGGAGAGATGGTTCGGTGGTTAAGAGCACTGACTGCTCTTCCAGAGGTCCTGAGTTCAAATCCCATCAACCACATGGTGGCTTACGACCATCTGTAATGAGGTCTGATGCCCTCTTCTGGTGTGTCTGAAGACAGCTACAGTGTACTTAGAATAAATAAATAAATTAAATAAATAAATCTTTAGAAAAAAATTTTTTAAATATCTATTTATTTGTTATGTATACATCATGTAGCTTTCTGCCTGCATGTGCACCTACAGGCCAGAAGAGGGCATCAGACCTCATTACAGATGGTTGTGAGCCACCATGTGGTTGCTGGGAATTGAACTCAAGACCTCTGGAAGAGCAGTCAGTGCTCTTAACCGCTGAGCCATCTCTCCAGCCCCTTTAAAAAGTTTTTAAGCATGCTTAAGACAGAGTAATAGGAGAAATTATAAAACTTTTGAATCTGAGATTTAATATCTGTACAGTAAAACTCTTAAATTCCAGAGGACATAAATGTGGTATAAAGTAACACAATGATTATGTTATTTATATATTTACTTAGAAAACCATAAGCTAGGCTGAGGAAAAAGTGGTGAGCACTAGGGAATATTTTAAAGCCAATCAAAACCTTCAGAGAATACATGGAGAAGCCCTGGTCCAGATGATAACATGCATACTTACCTGTGAACCTTATTTCCAAAACATCTGGGCGCCTGGCATCCAAGCCAGTGGGTGCCTCTGGGGTTTCTAAGTAGAGATTTGTAGCCTTACTTAATGTGAGCAGTTGTTGGCCTCCATGGTACCGGACATTAGATGAAAGTTCTTTGACTACCTCAAACATGAAGGTTGTAGCCAGATGCGAGTCTTCCCTGTAGTCCCAGCACTCAGGAGGCATAGGCAGGACGAACTCCAGTTTGCAGCCAACTTGAGGTGCATGGTGAGCTCCAGGGTAGGCTGGGAGTAAGATCCTGCCTGTAAAAACAAGGAACATAGGCGCTTCTGTACTGCTCGGCAGTGCTGCCTTCTGGCCTGGCTCCCTCTTCCAACTCTGGATCTTTGAAAACTTTCTTCTATGTCTTGCCAAGTTAATAACACGTAGAAAAAGGCTTCCTAGCCCATCCATTAAATATAGGCTCAGGGTTGGAGAGATGGCTCAGTGATTAAGAACACTGGCTGTGGGGTTGGGGATTTAGCTCAGTGGTAGAGTGCTTGCCTAGCAAGCACAAGGCAATGGGTTCGGTCCCCAGCTCCAAAAAAAAAGAAAATGGAAAAAAAAAAAAAAAAAACCACTGGCTGTTCTTCCAGAGAACACTAGTTCAATTCCCAGCAACCCTGTAGAGGCTCACAGTTAATTACCTGTAATTCCAATTCTGAAGGCACCAGGTGTGTACACAATGAAACGAAACAACACTCGTGCCCATAAAAAATAAAACTAAACCTTGGCTGCTTGGCTCTGGAGCATCCCCACTTGATATAAATGAATAGGACTCTCAGAACTTGGGATGGGCATCCCACCAGTCAGTCACTCTTGGATCAGTCTGTTTTGCTTGCAAAAGTATACCTGTTAAGATTACCAGGATATAGGATGTTTCTCAACTGATAGAAGCCTCTGGCAACCCCGACTGAATTTACACGTATGATATGCTGGCCACTAAGGAGACAACAAGCAGTCTGTGACTGTTTCCCACACCAGAATTTTTCAGGGTTCAACCTTGAAACTGTTCCTAGTGTCTAGTGAGCCTGCTGATTGGCAGGGAGTAATCAGTACTCCTGAAAAGGCCAGTCGGCATGTGGTTTCATGACTGTTCACCTGACACCATGTGTAAACCACCGTGCATGGCTGTAAGCCATTAAAACAGTTGTTCTTGAGACATGAGAGGCACAAAAGGGCTGGGGAGATGACGGTGGGTAATGTGCTTGCTATGCAAGCTGGCGACCTCAGTTTACCTCTTCAGCTAGGCCTGGTGACATGCATCTGGCACTGAGGGACAGAATCAAGTGGATCCCAGGGCATCTCCAGCTGCATTCCTACAGAAACGGCTCAAGGGCCCAGTACGAGACCTTGTCTCGAAAGAAAAAAAAATGGAGACGTGAGTGAGGATACTCTGGCTTCCACTCAGGCAAGCTCCCACATGTGTGAGCCCTTGTACACGTGCACACATGTGTATGTGAACACACATACACAAGGGTTGGGGGTCAAAACCAAACAGTAGAAAACGCTAATAATGGCCTCGAATTTGAAGTTTGTAACTAGCTTGCCTGCATAACCTTGGGCCTCATGGGAAGGTGCAGGGCCAGTTCCTAAGGATTTTTTTTTTCCCTGTTCAAAGTGACAAGTAGAAAACGGAGCTCAGGATGCCTGGCAGGGAGTGAGAATAGGTCAGTAGGTCACAAGAGTGAATCACAAAAGAAAAAAAAAAGGGAGTCCTACTTTGGGGTCTTACCTGACTAATGACTAACTTTCTGAACTTGCTCACAGCAGTATCTTCTGGAGTTCCGTGGTTTAGAGTGGCCTGTTATTCACAGAGAAAGGTGGTATCTAAGTTATCACTGGAGTGCCTCCCGGTGCACCCCTCCCCCATCCCATCTGCACCACCACTCTTCCCTAGCCAGGCAGCATGTTGATCCAGCAGCTCAGCAGCCCTGGGTGGTCTCCTGCTTTTTCCTGCTGTCCACTCTGTGCACACAGTCAAGGGCCTTTAGAACTCTGAGTCTGGCTGGGGAGATGGCTGTGTTTGTCAAGTGCTTGAGCTGTGCACACGAGGACCTGAGTTTGATTCCACAGAAGAAAACCCGGGTCTGATGGTGTGCACTTGTCATCCCAGTATCAGAAAGGCAGAGGCAGGAGGATTCCTGGGGCTTGCTGGCCAGCCAGCCTAGCCTATTGGGTGCACTATGAGAGACTCTATTTCAAAAGAAACAAAACCAAGGTGGACAGTGTCTCTTGAGGAATGGCACCAAAGGCTGTCTTCTGTCTTCTCTGTGCATAGACATACACACACACACACACACACACACACACACACACACACACACATGCACATATGCACATACACACACATACATGTACCACTCCTACCCCAACCTCCCTAAAAACCCTTGAGTCAAACGCATCAGCCTTTACCCAGTGCTCTCATTAATAGATTTGGAAATAAATGGAATAAAACTAGAAATTTGTCGGGTGCACTGACGGTTCCCATAGGACTCATTCTCCATCCCCACAAATTTGCAACAACCTTCTTACCTACTTTCTGTTTGATCCTGACCTGGAAGCAACCCAGGAAGTCCTGCGTAATAGCAGCTGTGGTATTATCCAACTAGCCTGCCTCATCACCTGTAGGCATGACTAAAGATGCTCCCCAGGTCCTGCTTGGCTTGCCTGGACTCTCAGCAGAGTCCAGAAACATTCAGATGTCCGTCAAATGACTAGCAGTCAGACTGACCCAGTGAGCGAGCTATATGATAGCTGGGTACTCTCTCAAAATAGAAAAGTAAATGAAGTCATATTCTTGCTAGGAAACCAATACTATGGGCAAGCCAAGAACACGGATAATATGCGGTTCCTAGCTCAAGAACACGGCTGACTAATAGCTGAGATTGAATGCCAACTTAGTCCAAACCATGGCTCCAAGACTACACCAGGCAAACACAGCACAAGCACTCCTAGGGAAACAATATGAGCTTTGTAGGAACACCAGACATAGGTAGGGCCCGGACATAAGGGCTGGGTACGTGTGGAATTAACCTTTTCTAAGACCTTAAACATGCTAAGATGCTGTAGAGAACTTTTTCCAAAGTGGCTTAAACCATCAGTCCCATCAGTCGGGAGTGAGAGCATTCTTTTAGGCACTTCATCCATCAAAGGGGGAGGGGATTCTTCCCGTGGCGTGAAGCCAGCTGGGGGTTGGGGGATGAGGTGGGGACAAGATGAGACGGTGGTTATGTAAATAAGTCATCTGTGGACCATCTGGCTGCAGGATAGCTTCTTCCCAGCAGGGGTCGCTACAGGCTCAGGGAAGACGTGAAAACAGCGCCTCTCGCCATGGCCTTAAGGAAATGAAACTCCAAGATTTGCAGAGGGAATTCAATCACTCTGGACCTCCGTGACAGGCACACAGAGCACAAACACAGAATAAGCGGAAGCCAAGGCACAGTGTCTGTTCCTCTTGCGTGGCGTGGTGAGTGGAGAGAGGCAGAGGCTGCGTGAAAAACATTTGGGACCATACGGTAAGCACCACGATCGCCGTGCTCCCCACCCTGTACTGTCCTCATAGCCCTGACCTTCCTCCAAGAGAAGCAGGGCCATTTACTTACTTATTCCTTGTCTCCTGGTTAAGGGAAGGTCTTGAATTTTGTTCCCTTTGTCCATTCTGAACGAGTGGCACCTAGGGCTAAGCCAATGATCAGAGCAGGCACTATCAATGTACCTGGAATGAATGGAAGGGGACAATGGGGACGAGATGGCAGCTGACAGGGAGGTGGAGAGGGTGCCTGGTACCTCTGAGACGCTTGGTCCTCAGCGTGTATCCTGGCCTCGACTTTGGAGGCCTCTCCTTCTAACCGCCTCCTTTGTGTCCTTGGATTGTAGCCTTGTCTTGTCCAGCCTGATGTGTGAGTTCCTTAAAGGAACCAGTATCCGTCTTATCCCTCCTGCCACCCCAGTTCTCCTGCTCCACCTCTCTGCCACACTGTATCACTCAGGCTTCTCCAGGAAGGCTGACCAAGAGGACGTGCACACGGCTCTATGAGAAGGGGTTATTGGGTGAACTGGCTCTTGTGGTTGCCAGGGCTGAGAAAGCCCCAACAGGCTGAAGGCAGGCTAGAAGTGACTTTGCCCAAGTCCAGTCCACCAGGCCATCAGAAGGTGGCTGAGCTCAAGAGCCTGTCTCTATAAAGGCCTACAGAAGGGGACATCTTATTCGGCAGGAGCAAAGTACCCAGTGTTACTCTAGGGTGGTTCAGGGTGGACAGAGCCATTGGCAAGTGGTGTCACCTATACTGAGCCCCAAGCAGGGACCAAAGGCATGCAGAACATGACAGGGATCAGAGCCCAAGAATAAGCACATTGAAGGGCCCTGAGGTGGTCACAAGAGTAATATCCTGCCTCTCCATTAGATCTCTTCCTCTTCCTCCTCTTCTTCCTCCTCTTCTCCTCCCTCCTCTTCCTCCTCCTCTTCTCCCTCCTCCTCCTCCTCTTCCTCCTCCTCTTCATCCTCTTTCTCATCTTCCTCTTCTCTCCCCATTCAAACTGGTCAAATAAAGGCTGGAGCCTGTGATTGGGCAGTGGAAGGGAAAGGTGGGGCTGGAGGTTTTAAGAAGAGTAGAGGAGGGGCTGGAGAGATGGCTCAGTGGATAAGAGCACCGACTGCTCTTCCAGAGGTCCTGAGTTCAATTCCCAGCAACCACGTGGTGGCTCACAACCATCTGTAACGGGATCTGATGCCCTCTTCAGGTGTGGATGAAGACAGCTACAGTGAACTTACATATAAATAAATAAATCTTAAAAAAAAAAAGAAGAAGAAGAGTAGGGGATGACAGAGAAGAAAAAGAAATGGAAGAAAAATGGAGCAAAACCACATGGCCTGGGAAAGCCACAAGTAACAAGGGATCTCCTAGCTGGGGAATAGATTAGTGTAGTGGTCAATCTGCCCAATCTAGACATATAACTTATAAGAACCGAGTTGTGTGTTTTTGTAGAGGCTTATTGGGGTTGGACATTTACTACAACAGAAAAGAGGAAAGAAAAAGCAGCAGTGGTCAAGTAGGGGTGGGTGCAAAGCATCTGTGTTCAGGTCGCTCTGCCTCTCTTGTTTGTAAAGTCCCTGAAGGAGAGAACCAGGTGAGGAGTCACAGAGCTTATCTGGTGCAGACCTCACTTCTCACTAGCACCAATGGCAGACACCACCCAGGACTCTGCCAAGGCTGTGGATTATCCACTAGCCCAGGAGTGTCTGGCTCCATTAATGCCTTAGGAGGCCAGGCATGCTACCTATGGCCACCAAGGGTCAGTGTGGTGTAGCGTTGCTCAGCAACGAGGTCTTAAGAGGTTCAGCTCCCTGGACCTCTGTTTCCTCCTCTGGAAACAATGAGGGAGAATCTATGAGTTCAAAGTCTCCTGAGGGCATGCTGAGCCCCACCCTGTGCTGGGCTAAGAGGTCCTTTCTCTCACTGTCCTCTTCCTGTATAGCTGAAACTGGGTCAGTTTTTTTTTTTTTTTTTTTTTTTTTTTTTTTTTTTTTTTTTTTTTTCGGAGCTGGGGACCGAACCCAGGGCCTTGCGCTTCCTAGGTAAGCGCTCTACCACTGAGCTAAATCCCCAGCCCCCTGGGTCAGTTTTAATGACCAGCTACTGCTAGTCCCTCTTCACAGTCCGTGGAGATGCTAGAGGACTGTGTTCTCTGAGGAAGCCCCAACCAGCTCCTAGGAAGGGCAATAGGGAGAAGCTGGGGGAGGTGAGACCCCTGGTGGACATCCTGGTCATTGCAGTGAGGACTGATCAAAGCTCCGCTTCTCCAGCCCAGTAGACCTCCAACACAGAGGGAGGCTAGCCATCCCCTCTGAACGCTGGAATCTTCATACACAGCTCTTTGGCGGCGCGACCTTCAGTGATTGTCTCCGTAGCCAAAGTGATAAAAAACACAGCCATACTTCAGAGAGAGAAGCGGACCACGCACATCACAGTGTGGACCAGGCCTGCGCTCAAGCAGGTCTAGGTAGGCTCCGTGACTCATCTGTCACTTATCAGCTATGAAATTGACCACGTGACCGATGTTCTCCGATCAGCAGCAACTCTGTCAGAGGGTCTGCCAAAGCCCACCTCCGAGGCTCATGGAGGAGCTGCCCACTTCACGAGCTGTGCACAGAACCTCCCGGGCTGCTCTCAATACCCACTGGTTTTGTTTGTCTGTGTCCTGGAGTGGGAGGCAGCAGGGAGGAAGCTGGGAGCTGCGTCACCCAGCAGTCTACCTGTAAAGTTTGCATGCTACATGTGTGCGTGCCTGTGGTGCCACCCAGAGCCAGAGGCCTGTCAACGGCTGCAGATAGATGGCAGGTGTGCACACTCTCTGTTCATGCCAAGCTGCCTCCCCTTCATAAAGACCTGGTTCTTGTTGGCTACTCTCCTGCTCCTCCCCCCCATCTCCCTCCCCCCACCCCAGCCAAGCTCAGTGATCTATTCTAAGCAGGCTGCTGTCCCTGGGCACACTCAGGCCTTCTGTTTGTCCATAGCCAGCCTGTGAAACTCTCATAATGTAGCCTTGTTCTCCTTACCACACAGCAGCCCGCTGCTCAGAGCCTGCCTGGGGAGGAGGCCGTGCCAGCTGCACAGAGCTGGTTTCCAGGAAGACATAAGCACTGTGTGTGGCCAGAGATGGAGCCACCTCTCTGTTGGCAACCCCTTCAAATTAGGGTCAATTGGTTACAGGCAAAAGGCATTTTCAACAAGCAGAGAAAGCAGGCTTCTCACTGAGCTCCAATACACTAAAGGTTCAGGGCCTTTGCGAAGGACCGTCTGTCCCTTATGGGACAACCTCATCCTTCTTCAAGACTAAGCTGAAGTTGCCCTGTTTCCTGCTTAGTGGGCATTCACAGCTGAAGGCCTCTCACTCTGGCATCTTGCCCTGTTGGTTTTCCCTATGTGTATTTTCTGTTTTATCTCTAGGCTCTCCTGTGTGTGCCCAACCTGAGCCCTGGGGCTGTTTGCATCCAGGAGAGCCACCATTGCAGTTTGACACATTTGTAAACCACAATATCAAATCACAGTATCAAAGGTAGGACATTTCTGCAAGAAGAAGGCCTCAAGAGAAGAAGAAGGACCTATAGAGGTCCACTTCCCCAGGGTCTAGTATAATACCAGGCTCAGAGAAAGCCATGGCCACAACTGGCCACCTGTCAGAAGTTAATCTGACCAAGACTAACCACTCAGTGACCAATTGCTTAACTGATGAGATCAGAGACAGGAACAGGAATGAGATCGAGTCCCCATGCAGCAGGAATCCTTGCCTATAATGGGTTTTTAACCATACAATCAGGTCAGAGGCAGGGCAGATTTCTGGAGCTGATGCCAATCCTAGGCCTGACACAACACTGTACCACGAGTGAGGTCTGAGCAACCACGTCAGGGTGGTGTGCAGGACCTCAGAATCCCTGTGCCTGCTACTCACTGGGCCTGGAACTCTGCCAGCCTGCATGCAAGGAGGCTGCCTCAACGGAAGTGCCTCCTGGGGTGGACAGCCCCATCTACATTCTCCACTACTCTCCCTCTCCCCTCTGTCCAGCTCTTGCCCTGCCCATCTCCATGGAGACAGTAATTCTACCTATTCTCATTACAAAGGGCTTGGGCTAGACCTGGCCTGTCCTGGCTTGCCCATCCTCTGTCCTTGGTATTCAGTAATAGCAGCTCAGGGTACCCACCTAGTGACCATTTCTTGTAGAGTAAACAAAGGACCTGCTACCTATAGAGGTTCATTCTTAGGCTGGTTCGGTCAGAACCTTAGGCACCAAGTACTTAGGCAATGAAGATAGAGTTTGTGGTTTTGTTAGTCTGTTTGGTGTTGGGGCTCAAACTCTGATCTTATGTGTGTCAGGAAAGGGCTCCTCTCTGGTACAGAGATAGCACTGAAGCCTCAAGCCTGCCACTGGTGGTGGCAGGGGTGGGGGCAGGGGAAGGACAAAGCAACAAGTGAGTATTGAGTGAAGGGCTGGGACAGAGGAGGGAGCACAGGAATGTCTGATCCCTGACCAGAGTGGCGGAGAAAGGCCAGGCAAGCAAGCCACACTGGAGCCCCAAGAGACCAACTGTGATTTAGTAAGTAGGGCCACTAACAGGTATTCTGTGTGACAGACTGTGAAGGGGCAGGGCATGTGGAGCTGGCCTCAAGTGTACAGGGTCTGGATTTGGTCCGAGTCAGTAACTAGTGTCAGCAATAAAGATCAGGGGCACAGGTTGCGCTCTCTGTCTCTCTGTCTCTGTCTCTGTCTCTGTCTCTGTCTCTGTCTCTGTCTCTGTCTCTCTCTCTCTCTCTCTCTCTCTCTCTCTCTCTCTCAGTTGTAGTTTTGGTTTTGGTTTTTTTTGAGACATGGCTCTCTATGTAACCTTGGCTGTCCTGGAACTAGGCTGACCTTGAACTCACAGAGATCCGCCTGCCTCTGCCTTCTAAGTGTGGGAATAAAGGTGTGTACCACTACTGCCTGGGTTGAGCACATGCTTTATTTGATTCGAAGGGCACATTTCCCAGAGGCAGAAGCAGAAGGGAGATTCCCCTTCCTAGGCATATGTAAGCCAAGCAATGGGAAGAGATGAAGGGTTTGCGGAAGAAGAAGACTACCAAATCTTTTGACCCAGAGAGTCTAGAGAAGTCTGTGACTGAAAACTGCCTCACGCAGGCCCAGAGGTATTCGGCTGGCAAGATTGGCTTGACTTAATATGCTACAAATATGTACAATGATAGTCATTACCGTGTTTTCACCGTAATAGGAAAAACTGTCTCGGAAATCCCATGTTCACAAAGTCATCCGATCGGTCAGCACCCCTGTACGCAACTGACATGAGCTCCATGTCTGTAACAAAGGAAGACTGGAGACTACCCGAATGTTCATCGCACAGGGGTGGTCTCTCTTCCAGCAGCCTCTAAAAGATACACACAAAATAGACTGTTTCCAGATGAAGGAATTACAGCTAACTTTTGTCAGGTCTTCACCTTTTTTCTGTTTTCTGTTCTGTCTTCAATAGCATTTTTAATGTGAATACTTTCAAGGACAGATGAACACTAGGGTGATTTAAAAAAAAAAAGTCCCTCATTTGCCAAGCTCCAAGAGTGATTTTAGAAGCAAAGCTGCACCGTGGCAGCCCATCAAAGCATCTTCCGGCATCTGGCTGCTGTTGTACCACAGTAACCCAGCTTGTTTGGGAAAGTAAATCATTTTCTCTAGGGCGAGCCTGATGCCACCAGCCCTGCCCTCCAAGATGGCTTCCATAGTTGGCTCAGGATGCATGGTTCTGCCCTTATCTGGGCTCCCAAACTGTTCTCACCCGGCCCTTCCCACGTTCCATTTCTTTCTGCTGCTACAGATAACGGATTCTCTGCTGGGAAGAATCCACCTTTGAATTTGGCTCCCAAAACAAACAATCGCTGTCAGGGTTGGAGGAGGGAGAGAGGGAACAACCTGTTTGAAATTGTTCAAGGCTGTGAAACGAAGTTCTTCTGTTCTCTTGGACAGCCAAGGCTGGACTGCTATCTGCCATCATGACGGTTCATCTCCCAGGGAAGTAGGGGGCTTCCTGGTGACTACTGGAGATATGTAAGGCCAGGTGGGCTGCCCCTTGCCATGACTCATCCTGGAGATCAGAGCTTGCCTGGCGTGGGTAGATGCTGTGGTCTTCACCATCCAGGTGGAGAACAGGGCTATGCAGGGGTCTCACAGTGACTCCCACAAACAGAATACTCTAATCTGATCCTGCTTCCCCCAGAATCTCTCACTCCCACCCATTCAGAGAGAAGGGTATAGGATTCTGCAGAGACACTAAGATTGGCTGGAGGAGGGAGAGGACTCCGGTGTGGGACAGGTAGGACGTTTGCTGGAGGAAGGAGAAGAGTGCCCCAGGCTCTCTAGTGACAGCATGAATCTGTGATCAGTAGGGTGTATCTGTGGATGCATGATGAATTTGTTGATGGTGAATGGATGGATAGAAGATGGATGGATAATGAATGGATGGATGCTATATCTGTGGGTGGATGGGTAGATGATGGATGGATGAACATACGGACAGATGGACAGACAGATGTATGGATAGATTTGTGGGTGGAAAGATGGGAGCTCAGCTGTGGTGGGGAAAGCACAGGCTTCAGAGCATCCCAGAAGGACAGCCCACCTGTCTCCAGTCCTGCCCGATGGAGAAAGAGCAGGGAACAGGAGCCCTCAAGTCATTGTCCTATGAAACAGTGCTGTGTCACTGAGTGCCCACTCAGCCACTGGCACTGGTCCACACATACCTGCTGAGCACACTCACACCCAGCTAACATCTGTCTGAGGGGCAGACTGTGGCTCCTGACATCAGCCACAACACCCTGAGCAGGATGACCACAAACAGGAGTCTTCTTTCTTTTTTTGCTCAAGACTGTTTCCAATAGCTCATGCCCTACTGTGTCCTGTTTCACAGAGACACCTATAAACACCATCACTCACATGTAGGAGGCTCCAAGCTTCAAGGATGAAGAAGGGCCAGACTCCAAGGAGAGGGCCTGGTTCTTACTTAAGGCCTGGTTCTAACCTAGAGCATGGTTCTAGCCCAAGGGCTGAGTCTTACCTACCATGTGCTCTTGTCAGTGGGGCAGCAAAGATGAGGACACACCTCCTCACTGTCACCTTCAGCCAACGGAAAAGTTCCCTTAATCTTTTAGGGACTTTGACTCGGGTGATTCTGGGATTGTTGTCTTCCTCAAAGAAAAGGATTTTAGGACAAGCTTGATATGAATCAGAGCTAAAGTTTGGGAAAAGGAGAAAGAAAGGAACTCAGGGAAAGAGTGAGTCATCTGAGAGTACAAGTGTGGGCTTCTCAGAGAAGGGTCTGAGTTTATTTAAAAAAAACATTTCCAAAACCCTTTCTCTTTTTAATACATCTTGATTTACTCTTTCACAATTTCATAATACAAACATGCACACATTAAAATAAGCAGAGAGAAATAGATAGATAGATAGATAGATAGATAGATAGATAGATGGTAGAGATAGATAGATGATAGAGATAGATAGATAGATGATAGAGATAGATAGATAGATGATAGAGATAGATAGATAGATAGATGATAGAGATAGACAAATAGACAGACAGACAGACAGACAGATAGACAGATAGATGGTTTAGTGTGTGAGAGTGGATGAATTGGTAAATAGGTGGGCAGGTTAGTAAATATGTAAGTGGATGAAGGAATTGATGGTTGGTGGATACATGAAGAGATCAAAGATATAGATAAGTAGATAGACAGACAGACAGACAGACAGACAGATACATACATACATACTACATACATACATACATACATACATACATACATACATACGTATGTACATAATGTTTTAAATGGCTTAAATTGGAGTTGAAGAGGTGACTTGGAAATTATAGGCACTGGCTGGTCTTGCAGAGGTCCCCAGGCTGCTCACAACTACCCGTAACTCCAGTGTCAGTATCTGACATCCCCTTCTGGTCTCCTTGGGCATGCATATGTACGTATGCTACATACACGCACTGATGCTGTACAGCAGATGCTTTATTCACGGAGCCATTTTCCCAGCCTCTATCCACTTATTTGCTGGGAAAATGCATTTGTAGACACCCTTCACAAAAACATGTAACCTGTTAAAAGGCATTTCACAGCATCACAGACACAGCAAGAGTTCACTCAACTGTGGGGCTCTGAGCTGCTCCCTTAAGAACGCTTCATCACAGGACAGTTAGCAAAAGTGCCCCAGAGTGATACAGAGGATGCGAAACTGGAAACCCCAGGATATACAAGGATTCACACTCTACGTCCAATCTCTTAAAGAGGTGCAGCCAGAGTCTCCAAAGGATCCAACAGCAGGGAAAACCCATCCTCGGGTTTTTAATGAAAGATACAAGTGGGTCTGTAAATCACCAGAACACTGCACAGGATACAATCACAAACATGGTAACAGAGGCTCTTTCAGCTGTGGTACAATGAGTCATTTTCTTCTTTTCTTCTTTATCTTTTCTCCTTACATTTTTACAAAGCAGTGGTGCAACTCTTTTATAGAAAACTTTTATCTTTGATAATTTATGCATGTATATATTTTGATCAGTTCATCCTTACCCCTCTCAGATACCCCCACCATGTCCCCTTCCTACTTTATGTGCCCTACCCTCTCTCTCCTCTCTCTCCTCTCTCTCTCTCTCTCTCTCTCTCTCTCTCTCTCTCTCTCTCTTTCTTTTTTATTTTTTTATTTTTTTTTTTTGGTTCTTTTTTTCGGAGCTGGGGACTGAATCTTTTTCTTTTTTAAACGTTGGTAACTCACCAACATTATCGAGTCCTTCCTGCCGGAGTATTCACTAACATTGTCTTGATCTCAGGTAGGTGCCCACCCCCTCCCCTCTCCAGCTCTTCCCTTCCCTTTTACCCCTCCTCCACAGTGTTCCCTGAACCTTGACTGTTTGCTGTAGATGTCCTATTCAGGACAGCGCTTGTAAGGAGAGAGTATTTTCTTGGCTTAACAAAAATGGAAGCTCATCAAAATATGAAAACAGGGTTGCTTGCCTTTTTCTTTTCTTTTCCTTATCTTCCCCTACCCCCCTCTCTCCCTCCCTCCCTCCCTCCTTCTCCCCCTCTCTCTCATTTAAAGATAGTGCTAACTATCTTAGAACTTGATGGCCTGAAATTCATAGAGATCCACCTGCCTCTGCCTCCACAGTGCTGGGATTAAAGGTGTGAACAACCACATCCGGCTATTTTTGAAAATGTGGTTTGTGTTGAATAAATTCTATGTGCTTGAAGTTTTTTGTTTTTTGTTTTTTTTTTTGTTTTTGTTTTTTCCCCGGAGCTGGGGACCGAACCCAGGGCCTTGCGCTTGCTAGGCAAGCGCTCTACCACTGAGCTAAATCCCCAACCCCAGTACTGTTTATTCTTAAAAGGCACAGGAACACTGTTTCATCCACGGACATGGGGTGTGTCCAAGTCAGAGAGGCCCCTAGCTCCTCAGACATCTCTCTCCTCACTCCAGCTCCTCAGACACCTCACTCCTCCCCTTTTATTTTCCTCTAGTGTTTTGAGATGCCCACTGAGTGACTGTATGTGTAAGCTCTGTACTGCACCAGAACACTCCAGAGCATCTTTCCTGACTTTAACTGATAACCCTTTCTTTGCCTCTTTCCCACTGCCCTGTGGCAGGCTCCATTTGCAGATGCTGGAGACATCAGTGAGCTCCCTGGTGATGCTGTGGGTCTCGGTCCGGGAGCTCAGGCCCTTGGCTGGTGCCTCCTCTCTTATCTCACAGAGCCACCTCAGGGGAGGAGGAACTGGAAGATAGACAGAAAGAGTGCTGGTTGGATTCCCGGAAACATCTTGCTGGAAACATCACAGCAGAGCAATGGCACAGCCCATCAGCCTCACAACAATACCAAAGGAAAGGGGCTCAGGCTTCTCCCTGGGGCAGAATATCCTGTCTGAGCCCTGGCCTTTCCAGTCTTCCCTGAACTCCGAGGAAGCTCCCAGGCTCTGTGAGGCCTGAGGAAGGGTTCAGTACTGTCTTCTCTGAAGGTCCTTTCCAGAGTGGGTGGGCGATAGGCGTCTCTCCTGCCACTGCCCTGTGAGGCACTTTACATCCTGTTGGGCTCCCCAGATTTGCAGGGAATCAATGGTCAGTTTGCAATATAAACTAAGACTGAGCAGCATGCCAGGGGCAATGAGGGCCCACAGCATAGTACAGGGCCTGAGGTGCCTTTGGACCCAGAAGCCCTGCCTAAAAGGATGCTTCTGGGAGGTTTGACCTTCCTCGGGGACATGGGTAGACTATGAAGGAACAGCTCTCTGATGATGTCTGGGTGATGGAGGGTGGGAGAGATCAGCTCTGGAGCCATGCTGAAAATCTAGAATGTTCCACAGCCACACTGGTACTTTAGACCTAGACTGATAGCATCCTGAGGAACCAGAGTCATGGCTGCTTGTGTGCTGGCTCTGTGCTTGCTTTCCCACCATGTCCTTGTCATAGTAACCTAAGTGTGCGCAGTCGAACAGAGGTGCTCAGCTCTCCATGCTTGCATTCCCCATGTTGTATGCAGGACGCTCAATACTGTGTCCGCAGTGCTGTGTTCTGAAGGTGTACACAGAGGGAAGGATGCTGTGAGGCAGAGCTGTATGCATTTACTTGTGAGGAGGATATACAGGGGGCTTCCAACGGGACAGGGACAGGTAAACCAAGAGGTGCCTCCCACCACCTGCCCAGCCTTGGCAGGGCTGACCAGGCCCAGACCCAGAGCCTCTGGTGTTTAGGGCAAGCTGCTTTAAGGTGTTCCATAAGGCTTACCCCTCCCTGTAACATGCTCCCAAACTCCTCCTAAGTGTCTCTCTCATCTCTTTCTGCCTCTGTCCCTGTTTCTGTGTTTCTCACCACCTCCATTTCTCCCCATCTCTGTCTCTCATTCACCTCCCTGAGGTGCTGGCAGGCTGCAGTCCTGTCAGGCTTTTCCGGTAGACACAGCCTCTCTGTCCTCACCCCTGTTGGAGGAGGGTGGGCTCCTCCCTTGTTGGTGATGTAGCTCCCTGTCGCTTCCTTTTATGGGGCTTTAATGAGCCCATTCAGTCAGATGCAGCAGCAGCAGGGTGTGGGGACAGACACAATAATTAGAGAGGGTGCCAGTAGCCAGCATGACTGGCACCACAGCACTCAGTCATAAATGAAAAGGGAACCTTGTCATAGGCCCTGAGGTATGTCCTTTTGGGTCCCAGAGTAAGGTCTGAGCCTCTGTGGTCTCTATAAGACTGCCACTCTCAGGCTTCTGGGAGCCAAGATCACACAGCACAGCAAGCCTTTGTGCCAGCCCAACCCTTAGGCTGTTCAGGTCGCGGAGAGGCAGATAGCTGAGCCACCAGGCCCAGAAGCCAAGCTGGCTATCCACCAGTGGGACATCAAACTTCCCTCGACTCTTCCTTACTCCCAAGAATCTGGAGTTTGTCACTTCCTACAGTCAAGTTTTTTTGTTTTTTTGTTGTTTTTTTTTTTTTCACGGAGAACAGCCTGGAGCCTGATGAGATACTGTGGGTCTCTCCATCTTGCCTTCCGTGTGCCCTTACTCGCCTCAGCCCTACCCTCAACAGCACCATGACACTTGCTGCGCTGGAGCCTGAGGGCACAGAAACCAGCTAAGAATCCCTGAAAGGCCCAGCCAAAGGCCACTTCCTTAGGACAGCCCTGAACCCCTGGCCCTGAGCCCTGACCCTCATGTTTTGCCTTTCTGCCCGTCTTGGTGGCATTCACTCAATGTGTGAGTCACTGACCTCCACTGACATGTTTCTTCTGAAGCCACAGCATCCAGCATGGACAGCAAGATACCTCATAAGTAATGGGGCTTGTGCATGGGAGTAGGGCAGTAAGAAGGCCCTCAAGGCTGCCTTGAGCCAGTGGACTCCTGGGAGATCAGCCAAGGAGGCCTCTGGAGACCAGGGAGTGGCCTGGCCTTGGTCTCTGAGGATGCTGCTTACAGCTACTAAGAAAACCTCATGTGGTCCTAACCTCCTCTGGGATGGTTCTTTTTTTTTTTTTTTTTTTTTTTCCGGAGCTGGGGACCGAACCCAGGGCCTTGTGCTTCCTAGGCAAGCGCTCTACCACTGAGCTAAATCCCCAACCCCGGGATGGTTCTTTTTTAAGGCTTTGCTACCCTAGAGCCCAAAGGCTCTCCAGCTCAAACAGGTGGGGAAACTGAGGCTTGACAAACCGTTTTTCCACAGAACTGGGCATTCAAATCTCTGCCTCCTCCTGAAGCTGGCAGTCACCCTTCATCAATCCCAAAAATAGATTAGTAATTGGCAGCAGACCTCTCGGCTTTAGCTGTTGAAAACACATCCTCCATCCAGCTTTCAGGGACCCAGGGAGGCAAAAGTTCCAATCAAGTGGGAAACTGAGCCTCAGAGCCCGTCTACCTCACCCTGAGCTGGGAATGAAGCTGGGCCTGCTTCCTGGCAGGCTTTGTCAGGGCAGCTGAGCAGGGACAGGGCTGTCATCCACCAGTGATGCTGTAGTTCTGGGACTGGCCTACAAACATGTTGGGTGGCCTGGTCCTCAGGGCAGAGTGACAGATTCAGGAAGGGCAGGGTGCAATGCAGCCAGCTCCCTCCCACCACCCTTCTGGAGCCAGCAAGGAGGTCTCTAGCGTCATCCTGCCAGGGTCCGCCCTCTCTGACCTGTTTTCCTGGCAGCTATGGCTCAGGGTGGGTCGGCCCAGCCCTGGGTGTCCTGCCAAAGTCAAGGTGGCTGTGGGGTCAGACTCAGTGTCCTCTGGCCTCCCTCCTCCCTGCCTTTGCTCCCACTGTGGCTCAACTGTGAGGAGACGTTCTCCCATCCATCTGTCACCCACTGCCGAGCAGCATCTCTGCAAACTAGCCCTGAAGCTCGCAGACAAGCAGATCCCCCACTGTAGCTCCCTGTACGTCCATGAAAGGCTTAGCTGTCTCTTAATCCAACTACTTAGAGATCCTCAGTCCCGCACAGGAATCCTGACTTTTGCTCTGTCATGGGGTGTCATAAGTGACTGCCCTCTGAGCCAAGCAATGGCCTTTCGGGCGAGTTCAGCCACACCCCGACACACCACAAAGGTCATCCCCGCTAGCCTATATTGACATGTGCACTCCCCCAGAGAGGGACAGAGTAAAGCTGAGGTTCTCCCCGGAGCATTCAGCTGCTTCCAGTCAGATCAAAGTTAGCCTTGGATGGGGGCTGTGCGTGTAGAGCCTGAGGGTGATTAGAATGGAGGCTTCATCTACACAGCAATGTGGAAGCCGTGCTCTGAGTGGAATAACATGTTTCAGATGCAGCAGATTGGGGCAGGGGTGCCCACGCCCCTGTAAGTAGGCTCTGTAAGGAACCCCGATCCAGTCATTGGGATCGGGGACTAGAGGGAACTTAGGCAGCACCATGCCTCAAGTTTTTTGCTGGAACCTCAGAGGAGGGGTAGACATTGCTTTATGCTTCCCCCAAGGAATCTGAGCTCCACAGGGTCACTTTCAATAGAGGCAGATGGTGGCGTGGTACTCTGTGACTCAAGACGCTTGCAAGATAGAGAGAATGGGTCCACTCAGGGTGTCCCACAGCCGCCCCTAAAAGGAGGATAACCAATGACACCAGCCACCCTGGAAATTATAGCCTCTTCTGAGATGGGCTATTGGCAGTTGGCTCTCCCTAGCAGCTCAGCGGAGGCCCAAGAAGCTCTGATCTGATTTTGGCAGCAGGTATCAGGTATGGCTCATCTTGGTAGTCATGCCAGGAAGGAGGAAACGGGCACAGAGGGCTCGGGAAAGGGCTCGGGAAACTTGTCCAAGATCACACGGAGAGTACATGGCAGACCCAGGTTAGAGCACTGGCCATCTGGTGCGAGACTCAACTCACCCACCGTGCACAGATGGCTCCTTCGCAAAGAGCTCTCTGCATGTCCTTGAGGATTCACTCCCATTGGAAACCCAGAACCAGAACATGGAGGGCTAGCATGGGGAAAGATTGCTCAGGTCAGGCCTCCCACTGGCTGCATGTCCTCAGAGGAGTCTCTTGAGTTCTCAGAGTCTCAGACGTCTCCTCATATAGGAATAGCAGCAGTGGTCCCTGGGTGTTTTCTAATGCTATATGCAAGGCCCTTTAGACCTGAGGGAAGCAGGCAAGAAGAGGGAAGGCAATTCCTGTCTCACAAGGAGCTGGTGAGGGCCACCCCAAACAAGGGCATTGAAACACCTGTCAGGCTACAGCCAGGGCCCACACACTATGCCTGCTGCTCCTGACTCCTGGGACCGAAACCCTGGGCACTGCTAGTTGTGCCTGAAGGATGATGGGGACTTGAGGGTGACAGAGCTCTGGGTAGAAGGCAGAGCATAAGCAAATAGTTGGGGGAGCAGGTGGATGGCACCAGGAAACCTTGGCGCCCAGGCTGAGATGCCCCTACATGGGAGGCTGCTGGAGGCTTGAGGTTGGAATCCCTGATTTGATTTCCACTGAGGACTCTGTGCTGACTCTAGATCGTCTGTTTTACTTTTTCTTCACAGTTACCATGCTTGCCCAGGTGGAGGGGGTGACATGCGGCTGTGCTAGGAAGGTCCTAAGGTGAAAGGCTATTGCCTATCAGACAGTTTCAGTGTCAGTTCCCGAATTCTTGACCAGCATGGGTTTCAGGTTCACCTGCCAGCTGGACCCGAGGCAGAGGGTATGAAAGAGGAAGTTGGACTTCCTGTGTGAATGTATAAAAAGCTTTTGTTCGTCTGAGGAGTAGAGTAGAAGCAAGTTAGGATGTGAGATGCCTGGAATCCCAGTGCTTGAGGGGCAGAGACAGGAGGATTGCAGCAAATGTGGGGTCAGCCTGGTCTACATAGAGTTGCAGGCCAGTTAGGGCTGCACAGTGAAACCCTGTCTCAAAAACAAACAAAACAAAACACACAGAAACACACACACAAACAAAACAAAAATTAAAAAAAAAAACCCAAATCAAAAAACCCAAAAAACAAAACCCAATGACAACAAAAAACCAAAAACCAAAACCAAACAAACCAAAAATTGAAACCCCTCCCCCCCCAAAAAAAACAAACGAACCAACAAAAGGAACCACCAAAGAAGGATAAACATGCAAAAGCTAAAACTATACCCAACTTAGGCTGTCAGGCGAAGGCACCCTGCCACCCTGCTGGTGCAGGGCCCACTGGGTGGCTTTGCCATGTGAACCGGTTACAGTCGAACTTTTCTGGAAATTCACCTCCAGCACTTTCATTTCCCTCCCGACTGGTACGCTTTCTGTTTCCGATTGGTCATTGTGAAAACAAATCAATGACTGAAAAGTGAAGCAGCGAGCGAGCCCTCGGGAAAAGGAAAATGAAAGTCCTCACGGTTCCTGCTCAGGGCAAAGTCCGCATATGTCCAGACAAGGGCGTAGACCAGGCGCACGTGGAACGCCAACAGGCTCGGGCTTGGGCTGACCCGGCTTTAAGTTCTCCTCTTATAAATAACTCCTCAGCTGACCTTGTTTCTGGTCTCTGGGACTGATCACCTGAGGCCCACCCCAGCTACTGGAGGGACTAAGGATGGACAGAAAGCACCTCTGTTCAGTGAAAACGGATAAAACTTATTCAGAACGGTATGCAGTAAGTACTCAATAAGGGCTATATTGTGCAGTCGACACTCATTGGAAACAAGGACGGGAACCACACCCTCGATAAGGACTTTATGTGTGTAAGCGTCAGGTGGCTGATGTGGGAGACTTACTATAACCAGAAGCCACTGAGAGAGGCCACGGGTCAGCGTACTGTTCCTATAGCAGGAGTGAACGGAAAAGGCAGAGGATACCCACCGAGGGGGACCTCAGGCAGCCATGGCAGGAAGCAAAGTACAGGCACCAGCTACAAGCCTGATGGCCTTCAAAACAGGTTCAATGAGAAAAGCCAGTCACCAGAAGCTGAACACTGCATGGTGTGACTCCCTCGGGAACCCAGAAGAGTAGCTCCGGGTTGCCAGGGATACAACAGACAGGAAGATGGGGAGTGGCCAGTGGTAGAGGTGGAGTTGTAGCTAGGGTGGGGTGCTTAGTTATAGTGGGCTTGCCAGGCAGGCATGTATAAGGCCCTGGGTCTCATCCCCAACACTTGAAAAATTGAAGTAAATAAATAAATAGCTAGATAGATAATAAATAGGTGAGGTCTCCTTTGGAGAGCAAGACATGTTTTAGGACAACACGGAGGTGACAATTATGCAGCGCTGTAGGCAGATAAATGCCACAGAGCTGACACTTTAAATAGCTAAATATCTGTGGTGTGAATTTTACCTCGATTTAAACAACAACAAATGAGTCTCAATACACAGCCCGGGCTAGTATAGAACTCACAGTGGTCTTCCTGCTTCTACCTCTTGTGTTCTGGGATTACGAATGTGCACTACCATGCCCAGCTTAATTTCAGTGTATAAAAAGGCTTGCCACAAACGCAGCCTTCAATCAATCATGGTGCTCCAGCTCCCAGGCTGAGTCATCGAGTTAAAGAGCACCAGGTCAAAGGTGCATACACGGCCACTCATCTCACCAGCTCTGTGTGCAGGGGCTGATATTACACAGCTCAGAGTTGCTGCCAGAGAGTCCCAAGGGCAGAGGGTGGGTGGTTCTTTGGCCTCTGATTTCCACATCTGCCTCCCGCCTTCCTGAGTTATAGTTAATACTGCCTGCACACCTCCGGAAACCAGGGCTCAGCACGGCCTCCTTCAGGCTCCAGAGTTCTGTGGACACAACACAGAATGGCCTTGGATGGCCACCTATGTGAGCCCCTGTTTCCACATCTAAAAACACATGTAACAACCAGAGGAAGGTCAAGAAAGCACAAAGGGACTCGGAGTCATGTGGAGCTGGGCATGTTGGGAATGAGAACCAAGGACCCTTCTTCCTCAGCAGCTCCCAGACATCTCCATTTGGATTAGAGATATGTCTGAGGTCACTGTAGCCGTTCTTTTGGCTACTTTGTGGGTTCCTCCTCTTCCAACCTTCTCCACCCCTTTACTCTCTTCCTTTCAATCCCCTAACATTAGGTAGGAGAGAAAAAAAGGATAAAGAAGAAAGCATCCACAATATCATTAGAATACTTCCTGTTGATTAAGGGCATCAAGTTCCTTAGGGCAAGTTTGATCTTTTCCATTAGGTTATCTAATTTCTTCTTTCTTCCTCCTTGCTCACAACTACTTAACACATCGTGACTAACAGGAGCCAACAGCATCCAGCCACCAACCAACAGGTCCCCAGCTCTCAGGGCCCAAGTATTTACCCTCTAAAGAGCCCCCAGAATTCCAAACATCACACACTTGCAGAAACTATCTGCGGCTGGCAAAATCATGCCCCTGCTAGAGCACAGGGCAAACCACAGTCAGCTGCTGTGGGATGACTGGAAGGAACCCCATATTCCACACCTGGGATTAAACTGAAAACACATTCTTATAATAGTTGTGTGTTTTTTAAAGAAGCCAAAATTCTTACTACCGATCATAGCTCAGGGTATGAGCACAATACGTGACCACTCAGCAGGCAGCCAGTGTGTCACCTATCCCAAGGCTTGATTGCACACATGTATTTCCATACTCGCAGGTTGCTTCCAGAAGTTCACACTGAGAGGTTGTGAATGGCCACCAAATCCTCCTGGGGATGGCAGGGAAGGAGGGTTCTCGATGGAAAGTGTTCAGTTTTTTGGAGTGTTTCCATTACACATGTGTACTGCTCATATAAGAACATTGTAACTTAAAAATCAATTAACCTGTGAAACAAGCGTGGTCCTTCTATGAGTTACCAATGGAACGGAAGAGGGCTATGAATGACTCTTAGTCTCTCTTCCAGCCACCTAGGTGCCCAATTCTTCTGGCGTAAGGGCTCACAGTCTGTCACTCTTTCCCTATCCATTTCTCTCATAAAACTCAGAACTAGGGGACTGGGTGGTGCATGAATTTATCCCAACACTCAGGAGAATCTCTTTGACTTCCAGGACAGCCAGGGCTATACGGAGAAACTGTCTCAAACAAACACACAAAAGAACCCCTCAGGACTAGGGGGGCGGGGGCTATAGAGGGCCTGTCTGACCCATCCCCGATCTCCACTGATTGAAGGATTGAGGGTCAGAGAGATTTAACTAGCTGTGTGAGATCACAGAGTAGGTAGCTTGGCTAGTCTCTGGACACTAATTGTACCACACCCTAGACTTCTGTAGGACAGTACCCTCCCACTCTCCAAAAATGTCTCCAAAGGCCTAGCTGGAAACTGTCCAGATGGCCTCCAGTCATTGTACAGATGCTGTGTCACTTAGGAATGGGGAGGAAAGGTTTTTCTGGCCTCAAGTGGCAGCTGGAAACAGCAGCTGGGTGTGTAAAATTCTAGGTGGCACCCTAAGCAGAGCCAACCAGAAAAACCACAAAAGACATGTGGTTTGCCCTCTCATGCTTCCTTATCTGTCACTTCAAAACTAAGATCTCAGCCTCCCAAACACAGGTACAAATTCTCCTGGTGCTGGCAGGCAAAATGCAGTCGCCGCTGCCCACGGAGGCCCAGTAAGGTGGTTCTACAAACTTACCTGGCAGGCGAGAAAGCTGAGAGTCAGAGAGAGGAGTGCTGTACCTGAGATATCAGGGCTGTCAGCACAGGAACAGGTTCTCAAGTCAGCCCCTTGGAGCTTGGAGCCTATGTGCACAGTGACACAGCTTTGAGGCTGACTGGCTCTGAACACCCAGGGTCTCGTGAGGAGAAAGTAGCAAAGTGGACAGAAATACTCCATCCCATGCCTGGCACCAGTACACAATCCAGATCATGACTGTGGCTCATGATGCCCTCCCAGAGATGGCTAGGGCATCCCTCTTTGCTAGAATTACCAACACAGTGCCATCTCCCCTTTGGAGCCTTCAGACAAAACACACAAAGTAGGCAGCAAGAATCGGGAAGAGCCTTCAATTTTTTTTTTTTTTTGAGACAGGGTTTCTCTGTGCAGCCTTTGCTGTCCTGGGACTCACTCTGTAGATCAGGCTGGTCTTGAACTCAAGATCTACCTGCCTCTGGCTCCCAAGTGCTGGGATCAAAGGTGTGTGCCACCACCACACTGCCCCGGCTCCAATCTTACTTGAGGTTGGAGTGTGGCCTCTGTGAACCTTACCAACTGCAGGAGCGGCACCCAACTTGACTCTGTAGCCTGCACCCTTGCTGTATTGCCAGCTTGCCTGCTGGCACATCTGAAGCCAGCTGACGGTCACTCAGAACCACAGAAACCTGGCCTGTCTGGAGCACACTGACTTCAGCTTTCCAACTGGACTTAGCTGGATGATTTCTGCAAACTTCCATCCAGCGATAAAACTCACCCATGTCCTAGAATCAGTAAGTTCAAATTTTGCTCCTAAAATGAAGGGACTTGAGAGGAAGGCTCTTGATTTTCTTTGAAAACAGAGTCCTCAGGGTCATGATCTTTGACTTACATGGGCCCCAAGCTTTTGAGGGTGGAGAGCTTTTATAATTTACACCAGTCTGGCTGAGACCCTCACCATTTATCTCTCAGACCACTGTACCAGCTTTCTGCCTGCTTCTCTTACTTCCTCCTCTTCCTCCAAAATCTGACCTCAAGTTTCTCTGCTTAATATCCCCAGGGAAGCCACACAGCCTTAGGATGAAGTCATACTCCAGGAGTGCAATGTTGAGCCAAGGCCTGGGGTTATCTGGTCCTGTCTGGGCCTTCAGCCTTATTCCCTCCCAGCTCCATTTCCTGCCCCATACCACACACTGGCAGGCTCCTATTCTGCAGATGAGGGGCCCCAGGCATCCATTCTACATCTGTATCCTCAGGGGCTGTTAGAATTAAACAACATCTAGAATGCTGGCCCAGAGGAAGTGTCCCATGTGTGTGGTTGATGTTTATGTCCCACCCTCCTGCCACCCTTTCAGTCCCCATGTCAGGCCATTGTGAGCTGTTCTTGCAGAATGGAGGGGCAGCTGACTACAGAGAAAGGTCCTGGAGTAGGCGAGGCCAGGCTTGTGGCAGCATAGTTCATAATGTATGTGCCCTCAGAAGAATCCTTCCTGTCTCCAGACTCCAATGTTCTTTCTGTGAAATGAGGAGCCAGGATTATTGACCGTCAGTGTCCTGTGTTCCTAATTATCTCGTTGCACAGAGGGCCAGCTCCACACTACTCTCCAGCAGTCCACGGATGGGGCTCTGTACCCCACATCCCACCCCATCTCCCATTTTTACCATCTCACACAACCCTAAGAACAGAGAACCTGGTCATTTCTGGCCCTTGGCTCTGAGGCAGAGCCTCTGAGGCAGAGATGACTCCTGGAAGGCAAAGGACAAAAGCAATTCTGTGTGCACTCCTGATGGCTGCTCATGTCACACCTTGAGTGGGTCAGTGCACAAGAAGCTCACCTAGGCTCTGTTTCCTCACAGAAATGTGCTGGTGTCCAGAGACTGTGGGAAGGCCAAGCCTCACATCAGCAAGGAAGAATGCAAGAACTGCCCCAGGGGTGCTCAGGCCCCGGTTTGCCGAGGTAGAACTGCTGACAGTTCAGAGCATCTCAGAGGCTGAGGGTGCACGCCATCAGAACTAGGCAAGGTTCAGAGTTTGGAGGATAAAACTTTGGGAGACATGTAGACACGGGATCCCCAACCACAAGCACAGCATTGGGACTTTTTTCCATTTTCCATTGTACCTGATGTCCTTGGTGCATCTAAGACTATAGAGAGCTGCACCCTGCCTTTGGTGGTGGTGGCTTACAGTGGCAAGACAGAATACAGAGGGGACCTGTCCTGTGAGCCGTGGACAGCTTCCGGATTCCGGCTGACTGTCACCCCCAAACTCACATGTTGGCTCCTCACTCTCAAGGTGATATAGCAGATGTGTGTGGGAGTAGGTCCAGAAATGAGTGGTTCCAGAAATGACTAAGGCATGAACTTCACAAGTGGGTTTAGCACTCTTGATAAAGGAAATCCCAGGTCTGAGGATGTAGTTCAGTTGGTAGAGTGCTTGCCTAGCATGCACAAAGTTCCGGGCTCTATCTTCCGCATGCATGAGACTGAATATGGGGCAAGATGGCTTGGCACATGAAGGTGCTTGCCTCAAAGTCTTGCAACCTAAGTTCGATTTCTTGAGCCCACATGGTGGAAGGAGAGAGTTGAATTCTTCAAGTTTGCCTCTTACCCTCGAATGCTATGACCATGCCCCACCCACCCACCCACTCACTCAATCGATTAAAAAATAAAAACCAAAAACTAGGTGTGGTGGCACATGCCCCTCTAATCCCAGCACTAGGGCAACAGAGGCAAGAGGATCAGGTGTTCAAGGTCATCCTCAGCTACGTGGGGAATTTGAAGATATATGATCTTATCTTCAAGTAAATAAATTAATTAATTAATTAATAATAAATATCTAAGACTATAGAGAGCTGCATGCCTCTTCCAACCACATAAAGACACAAAAAGAGGTGCCCTCTGCACCAGAAACCAGGACTTTGCAGGTGACGAGGCTGCCAGCAGATTGATCTTGAACTTTCAGTGGCTATTTCTGTGAGGAATGGCTGGCTAACTGGGCCAGAGCTCCAGCCCCTATAAAACCAAGGGTATGGCAATGCCTTGCTCAGGACACTCCTGTGACCAGCTCAAGGGCTCATGTACACAAAGTTCAATATCCACTAGCCCATCCTTGGGCCCTGATGGGACTCCTTTCCTTCCCGGCATGCCTGCTCCCACCTGTGGCCTGTGGTCCCTTTTTTCCCTCACACATGCACAGCTCACCTTCAGACAGTGTACACTTTCAATGCGTGTGCTGAGCACTGGTAAGCAAGAGAAAGCTCTCCTGGGAACGAAGTGTGCCCAACTCACCTGGCATTGCCCGAAGCTGTTGGCCCGAGGGGCACAGGTGTTGAAGCTAGCTTGACATACTAGTGATTTTGATTTCCCTGAGTGTGCCAAGGGCTGTGAGGTGAGATTTCAGGCAAGGGGAGCATGTGGCAGCCAGCTCCACAGGGGAAAGTGGGTCAGTGTGCTGTGAGAAAATGGGAGGCTGGGCTGAGTGAGGATGACATGGAGATAGGCGCATGGAGGGACATGTGGTACGGAAAAGCTGTGCCCACAGCTAGCAGAGCCGGACCACAGGCGCTCCTCATATGAACTTCTATTCTCACACCACCTTATGATCAAAGCTGAATGAATGAATGAATGAATGAATGAATGAATGAATGAAGAAAAGGGAAAAGACCAGCCTGCATCTATACACATGAAATTCAAAATAGGCAAAAGCAAATGAAATCTATGACATGATCAGAATGGAGCCTGCTTTGGAAGGGTTGAGGAGATGGGATTTTAAGGAATGTTTCAGGCGATGGCATTGTCTTGTATCTTGGTTGGAGGTGTGGTTACAAGAGTCTGTCAAGCGCACAAACTATGTTTTTGTTTTGTTTAAGTTTTGCGTTTAGTTCTGTGTGTAGGCATGTGCATGTGTCCCTGCCTGCCTGCCTATCAGTGAAGGTGACAAGGGGGTTGAATGCATGGGATCTTCCAGGAGCTGGTATTACAGGCAGTCCTGAGCCACCTGACTTGTTAGGAATTGAACTAAGTTCCTCTGGAAAACCAGTCTGTGCTCCAAACAGCTGGACCGCATCTCCAGCCCCCTGTTTTGTTTGCTTGCTTGTTTGTTTTTCTTTTTAAATTTAATCTAACTAGTCCCAAAAGGAAGGCTGAGAGAAGGAGAAGGAGAGAAGGAAGGACATAGGAAGGAAGAGATGGAGGGAGGATGGAGGGTAGGAGGGAAGGGCAACAGTGGCATAGAATGAAGCTCACAGGTCCCATCTTTGAACCCAGTTTCTCTAGTCTTAAAACCGAACACTTGACCTTATGGAATTCTGTATCCTGTGCCTGGTGGATGGAGACCCTCATCATTTGTGCCTGCCCCCCACAATTGCTCTCTAACAGCATCATCTTTGACTATGAAATGGAATGAAGAGCTAATGGTAGCCAGGGACCCCTTGCTGGCTGTAGGGAACCCTGCCTGCGATTGGCTTCCATTCAACTTCTGCCTGACCCAGGCCAGTCTGTTTCTGTTTCTGTCTCTCTCTCTCTCTGTCTATCTTTTTCATTCCGTGTGTGTGTGTGTGTGTGTGTGTGTGTGTGTGTACATTCGTGTGTTTATTTGAGACAGGGTCTCTCGCTAAATCCAGAGCTCCCTGATTCAGCTAGACTGTCAGACGGCCAGCAAGCCCAAGGGATCCTCTAGCTTCCACCTCTCTGGGGACACACTGGTGCTCCTGGGCTTGACACACTGGTCTTCACACTGGCACAGCATTCACCTCAGTGACTGAGCCATCTCCCCAGGTCTCTGGCCAATCTTTAAAACACACATGTGTGCTGTGTGAAGTGCACACTGCGTTCTAGACCATTGTGTAGAGCTATGTCTGCTCCCGTCTCATACCCAGCTCTTTTGTTTCAGTAAACCTGGTTCAGAGTCCTCCAGCATCTCCCAGGGTCCTCCCTGACTGCTTCCACGTTTAGGAGCAGGGTCTCGTATAAGAACGCACAGAGTCATATTTTCCATGTTATTTACAGTCTCTGGGCCCATATGCAGTTCTAGAAAGCAATAGCTGAGCAGAGGGCGGTGGAGTCACCATAATGCTTTCTCCTGGTGCCAACCAGGCTCCTTCCAGGCAAAGGAAGGCGTATGCAAAGGAGTAGGCTTGCCGGACCATTCTGGGATGTACAAGACAGACCAGCAAGCTGCAGACTCAGACAGGACTCTTTCTTCCTTAGGGAAATCTCCTTTTTGGCTGCTCAGGCCTTCAGCTGCGTGAGCGAGCTATGAGGGAAATGTCCTTTGCTTAATTGTGTATAGCGGCGATAAACCACAGCTGCAGAGTACCAGTGAACAATACTTCTTGTAATGGCTGGGTAAATAGGACTATAGCCTGTCTGGGTTGACACAGACCAGCCTGCCCCTCCTGAAAGGAGATTGTTCCCTCTGTCTTTGATGTCCCTGCTGGAGCAATTTCTTCAGGGTACTATTTCCTTTGCCTTCTCAGAGGGTTCTGGGGTACCCAACTGTCTCCCCAAATCCAGGGATTTGTCAGGGCACAAAAGTTGGGAGCCCACTCTCTCCTCATCTGGTGAGAAGGAATACGCTTCCAGGCTCTAGGACTCCAGCCTGGACAGAGAGCGCAGCTGGGACCCCATTCCTTGAGCTGTCCAGATAGCTCTGCTTCATAGCCCTTAGAGCTGGAGACCTGTGGGATGCCACCAGGCACCCATAGGGACCAGTGAGCTGTTCAGAGAGAGTACTGTCTTGGCCCTTTAGGCATGTGCTCTCTTCCCTCACACAGGCAACTGCACTGCTTCCTCTCCTCGGCTCCCACGTACTCCTCCCCCGGGAGTCCCTTCACTGACTGGCTGTAGCTATCTCTCCCTTCCTAGCTCCAAAGATACCTGCTTTGCCCATTCTGAAGGGACACAAGCATAGTTTCCTGAGGACAAATGTGAACACAGCTCAAGGATCAGGCTGTGCCTCCTGTGGCCCACTCTCCCACATGATCCTGGGTGCGTTGCAGGCTTCAGGCTTCTCTTTGTAGTTCTGTCCTTGAAGAAGCCAGCCTTCCTTAAATGGAGGATGACTACAGACTCAAGTCATGCCAAGGCCCTCACTAAAGGAAGTCACTCTCACTGTAGTGGAAATAAGTAGCTGGTCGGGAAGACATTACAAGCCTACCTCTAAAAAGAAATATATTCATAGCTTCTGATCTGACCTCTGCCCCCCTTAAAAGACAGGATCTTACTCTGTAACTGTGGCTGGTCTGGAGCTCCTCACTATATAATCCAAGCTGGTCCAGAACTCACAAGGTCTTCCAGCCTCAGCCGCCTCAGTGCTGAGATTAAAAGCATGAGCCACAAGAATCACCAAGCCTAGCTTGTCTCCCTTCTCTTTTTCTTTCTTTTCTCATGGTACTGGGGACTGAACATAGCACAGGCCCTTATGCATGTGTCCCACTGAGCCACTGTCCAACTCCGACGCCCCTTTTCTATTGCTCCCTTCACCGTGTCCACAGACTAGTCTACAGATGGAGAGACTGCCACGGGTGGAAAGAGTCAGAGACAGGTCTATGTGTCACCCACAGCCCTCCTCTTTTGTGTCATGCCCCAGCCTCTTCACAGAGAAGTAGCCAAACCCTTTAAAAGAGATCTGAACTCCTAGGGAGGCAGTGATTTACCCAAAGCTCATAATTGAAATTTGAATCTGCCTTGAGGAATTGAGCAGGACTAATATACTCTGTTGAGCAGACCCAGGACAGCCACTGGGTCCTGGACATTGGCCCTTCACAGACAGTAGAGGTGCTTTCTGGGAGCTCCACCTTCTCACAGGATATGGTCATGCCTGAGGGTGGTTGGGCAGGAAGGTCACCAGGCATCCGCACCCTCAATGTGTATCCCATCTCCTCCGGCCTCCCTAGCTTGCACCCAGTCCGGGCAAATGGAGTTGTACATGAATACAGCCCAGTAGGCATTTCATTTCCATTCATTTCCAGAAGCCAAGAGTGGTGCTGCTGACAGTGCCCCTGGGTTGGTCTCTCTTAGGACAGAGCACTGTTTTGGATGCCCTCAGCCAGGCTGGCTCCCCACAGGCAATGCTGTTTAAATGGGTCAGGTGCAGCTTGCACAGGATGCTGGGCAGAGTCTGGAGCCAGCCAGTTGGTGGTGGCCAGTCACGCTTTGGAGCTGCTGCTTCCCGTCAACGTCTTCTCCAAGAAAGAACTTTTCCCAAGCAACCCCAAGAAGTAGCTCCCAAGCACTGCTCTTTTACAATGAGCAAACCAAGGGCCAAGAGCTTAAGTAATTCACCTTAGGCCACAGAGCCAGTGACCCATGGAGCTAGGCTATGAAGCCTGGGAATCTGGCTCGAAGGCAGGCCACCTCCACATTCCAGGGCCCCTGTTTCTTCATTTATAAAACGTAAGGGAAGGGCACCCACTGGGTGCACCTTCTCTTACGCACCTTCGATGTGTACTCCCATCTCCTCCGGCCCCCCTAGCTTGCACCCAGTCTGGGCAAATGGAGTTGTACATGAATACAGTCCAGTATGTTCCTGGGTGAGTTACGACATCACTCACAAGCATGCTCAGCTGCCAGTTTTAGGAACCGGACCCCAGCAACGCTCTGGGGTGCCACCCTCTCCTGGAGCAGGGAAGGGCAGGGCAGGCTCTGTTCCTCACAGTGTGTCACAGGACAAGGTCCCTCTCTGGACATGGGTCGCTGTGAGAGGTGGTCTGCCTCTGCCTAGTGGAGGTTCTTTTGACCCTGGGCCTGGTGCCTCCAGAAGGAAGGCAGACTCGCAGGCTGATCACTCATACTCCTCCCTGTGCTTGTTTACAGGATGAGGGGCCTCCACGGATGGCTCAGCAGTGACTGTGGAGATGGGCATGCACGCGCACACACACACACACACACACACACACACACACATGTCCTGGGAAACAGTTAGGTGGCTCCAAGGGCAAAATTTGAAGCCCAAAACCAGGGACAGTTCCTAACTCCACCACCAACCTGCTATGTGAGTTGAGCCAAGTTGCCTGGCCTCTCTGAGCTTGTTTTTCTTATCAATAAAATGGGGGTAAATTTCAGGAAACAGAAGGCAACACTGTTTGGCTGCGGAATCTTGGGAAGGTCTTTTTAATCTCCTCACTATGAATGCAATAATGGCAGGTGCCACATAAACATAGCCTTCTCTGAATACCTACTATGTGCAGAAGGGTATAGCACAGCCCAGGTGTTCCATGACAGTTACATGTGTATAAATGTGTGTCTGTACCCATGCCTCACTAGAGGGAACGTTGGCTGACTTCCGGAGGGACAGCCATCTGGGACCTAGCAGGTTCCATCAGGGCTGGTGCTGAGCGGAGGCTTTTATGCTGTATTTTGAATTTTGCATCACGTGGCTCTGTGGCTCCTCTGTTCTAGATCTAACACTTATAGTGTGATTAGCCCTCAGTATGGGCTAGAGAGATGGCTTGGATGGTAAGAATGTTTGCTGAGCAAACACAAAGATCTGATTTCAGGCCCTCAGTACCCATGTAAAAAGCTGTCTGACATGTTTGCAAACCCAACATTGTGGGGGGCAGAGATAAAGAGGATCTCAAGGGCCTGCAATCCACTAGCCTTGTTCAGGTTTGGTGAGACAGTAATATTTCAAGGGAATAAGGCAGAGAGTGGTAGATCAGGACACCTGACACCCTCCTCTGGCCTCCTGTGCAGATCCCTTGCCCTCCACTGGTACATATACCACACATATACACTACATATATACTCTTACACAAAAATAAACACATAAATAAATAAATATTAGTCCTAACAATGCATCATTTGACCCTTAACATGACCTGTCAGGGAGCGTGATCTCCATGCATTTTACAGAGAAAGGTGACATGACTTGTTTGGGGTGACAAAGCAGGGGTGTCAAGCTGGGACTTGGATCCTGAGGGGCTCCCCGGTGACTCTGTCCCTGGTAACTACGCAGTGAGAGCCTCACTGGCCTGAGAGGAGGAACCACGGAGCCACACCCACTGGCCTCGGGGAGGCGTGACCAAAGCTA
Organism: Rattus norvegicus; assembly: GCF_021556685.1. NCBI lineage: Eukaryota > Metazoa > Chordata > Mammalia > Rodentia > Muridae > Rattus > Rattus norvegicus. The sequence goes on from NC_141547.1 coordinate 78,524,593, forward strand.
GTGTCCTGGATCTGCCGCAGGTTTCACTGGCTGCCTCGGAGAACCTGCCCCCCTGGGCCTCAGCTCTGCAGGGGGGGAAGAAATAAAAATAGCGAGAGAGAGAGAGAGAGAGAGAGAGAGAGAGAGAGAGAGAGAGAGAGAGAGAGAGAGAGAGAGAGAGAGAGAGAGAGGCCAGCGGCTGGGCTGTGGACAGCGCGCATGCCTTTCGCATGACTCTCCTCTGCCTGCCCTGAGAGGTCCTGGGTGCCAGGCCCTAAACTGGGCCCCAGGAGGCAAAACCCTGCAAGCAGGGCCCCGCCTCCAGGGAGAGGCAGAAGCTCGCTGCAGAACCGCAGAGAGATTAGCGCGAGACCTCTCACCCGCTCCCTCCTCCCAACGCGAAAGCCTCCAGAAGAGTCACGTGGAAGAAATCGGTAGCTACGCAGAGGTGTCCCGGCCTTCCAGGAAGTGGCAAAGGCTAGCAGAACGACAAACGTGGCCCTGGAGAGAAAAGCAAAGGGGCAGGGGCACATGGGACCTGCCAATGGGCAGGATGTGCCATCGTGGTTTGGAGCCAAGAGCTTCAGAACTATGGGGCAGTGGGGAGCTAAGGGAGAGGTTAAGGAGCAGGGGGGTGTGGCAACCTCACACCATCACAAGATGCAGTTACCTTAACTTCCATCGGATACCTCCTTTTTGCCTTTTGAGTTCCTGGGAAGGAGGTCACTTTTTTTAAATTTTTTTTTTTTTTTTTTTGGTTCTTTTTTTTCGGAGCTGGGGACCGAACCCAGGGCCTTGCGCTTCCTAGGTAAGCGCTCTACCACTGAGCTAAATCCCCAGCCAGGAGGTCACTTTTTAACGTCTTTGCCAGCTCACTATTCTGGAAACGTGCGTGCTTTCACCTCACCACCCTCAGCATAGGTTGTTTAGTGGTCAGATTCTGAGGGCCTCAAGCTGGGATACCTTACCTTGGTCTGGTCATATGCAGGGCTCCACATCCTCCACGGGGTCTGGGCTCCGAAGATCTCTGCAGATCGGTGAAGGGGTTAGCAAGGCAGAAAGACAGACAAGGATACAAGCTATTTACAACAGTACAGTGAGAGAGAGAGAGAGAGAGAGAGAGAGAGAGAGAGAGAGAGAGAGAGAGAGAGATCTTTGTAACAATAACAAGAGCCTGCCATTGGCTTACAAATGAGGTAGCTGCAGGGTAGAAGGGGATGGATGAGGCGAAGGAGACTGAAAAGCTTCCTTTTTTGGTCCTGGTTGGGCCTTTGTTTCCTACTAATGAACAAGTAATTGTGAACAGTGAAAGAGAGATTGTCAGATGATGAATAAATATCTCTTAAGGCCCCCAGTCACCAAGAGCGCACAGGGTGTGTGCGGCAGGAATCTAGGCTTTAGTTCTGGAATGGTGATTACCATGTTTCAGAGAAATTTTGTCACTGTATAACGAAGATAGAAGAACGTTTCAAATAGCAAGACACTTGTTTCCACAGATAGGCAGGGAGGGAGGGCAGTAGATGTCGGAGCAGCTCCTTCTTTGTTGGATGAGGTCGACAACCTCCTCAGGAGGCTCTAGGGACAGTTTACTAATGGAAATCTGAAAGAAGAAGCTATGAGAGGGAGGGAGGGGCCCCTTTCTCAATGACTTCCAAGCCTACTAATCTCTTGTCTAGCTGCCTAGCATTCTCCGCTGGAGAGTTGACGCCTTGAAGTCATTTAGGAGATGGATGTCCAGTCACTCTGTCTGACTGCTCCTGACTCACAGCTTTAGGGCTTCCACTCTTCCTGATTTTCGGGTACTGGAAGGTGGAGTTAGATTGCTACTGGATTATCTGAGTGTCAGTGAACTATAAACAAGAGCAGATCAAATTAAGACAGCCTGAGTACAGGAAGTCCAGAGATGAATAGATCGCTACTAGGTTATAACAGATTCACTGTGAAGATCCATGTTTAGAGCCGATGGGATGGTGCTATTTGAGGTGGCCTTAGTCTGACTTGTTAGACCCTTAGGGAGGGAAGCAGATAAGAGTAGAATTATTGGAAATATATGAACATTGGCATGACGTGTCAGGAAAACCATGAGGCTCTTTTGACTTGGTTACAGCCTGGGTGGCCCCGACCACTCCACCTGGCCTGTCAGCAGCCCTTCTGGAGACAGGTAAAGCCACGCCCATTGCTCATTTACTTTCTGTTGTTACCCATTGTTTTAACTTTGGTCGCACTTCCCTGCTATGTGGTTAAGACCACTCAGGCAGCCAGATTCACTCACCTCACTTTCCTCAGGGCCACTTGAGAATCCATGTGGTGGGGTCTCCACAGTCTTCCTCAGCAAGATGACAGGGCTAACCTGGGACCTAGCTGATTTTGGATGGCAAAGGGGCAAAATGGTGTCCCTTTTAATCCCTCTGCTATATTGGTATAGGCCTCGAAATATAAGTTGCCGAAAACCCAGAAGGTCAGCTACACTCATCTGGTACTTTTAAACTTCTGCGTGATGTATAGATAAAGCTGATGCACTGAACACTTTTAAATAAATTTCAAACAAACAATACATTTTGTCTTTTTGAGTCAGTGCTTGTGTTACCAATAACACAACAATAACTTAAGAGAACCTATTAGTTTAAATAGAGTCCGGATTGGACTTTTACCTTAGGAAAGCTTTCGTGACTTGCTTAGGTGTTCCAGCTTTCTTTTCCATCCTGGAAAAACATCCGGCCTCCGTAAGACAAAATCTTATGCCATGGAAATCATGGAGTTTGGTATTCCCTCCTTAATCCATCATGGGAAATGTATGGACCTCAATACATGACAATAGAGACGCCCAGGCAACATCATGTAAGTAAAACAAGACTGGGAGTGGGACTTAGAGACACAATTGAGTGGTGCCCATTGGGGAGAAAGTGTCTGTTTGGTGAGCCAAGTGGATCCTGGAACTGGGAGAGAGGGCAGGTAAAACATCTGTGAGCCTCAGTTTACTTTCAGAAATGGGTGAACTCATAGAACAGCATAGTGAACAATGTACAGGGGTTCAGAAGAATCCAGAAGCTTTTCAGGGTGATGGGAAGGAAGAACAATGGTTCTGGTAAGGTCAGGAGCCCAAAAAGGAGGAACCAGAGACCCAAAAGTAAGGTAAGGAGCCCAGTAAAGAGGAGGTCCTATCAGAGCCTCAAAAGTAGAGCTAAAGGTCAGAGAAACATTAGAATCCCCACAGAAGGACTAAACCTGGAGGGGGGCCCAGAACCTCAGTTGAATGTGAGGTTAGTGAGAGAAACATGGAGAGACATGGCCATAAATAGATGGGCAGGAGCTCTGAGGGGATAAAGGAGAGTTAATAACGGAATAGGTACCAGGGAAGGTTATGTCTATGAAGCTGAAAGTTTTTCCTTTAGAGGAGGACATTGGACAGGCATCGGAGAGTAAATACAGGTTTTAATTGAAGATTTCTTTAAAGTTAAACTCCTTTGATAGTTTACAAAATGTTGTCATACACATGGGAGGGTAATAGGTTGGCTATTTAAAATGTCAAGAAAGTCCAGGATAATTTTGGTTTTGGGCCTATGACAGTTTAACTCTTTATACTCATACGTGAAGTTTTGGTGACCCAGGTGTAGCTAGTGGCGTTTTAACATAGCTGTAACCTAGACATGGTGTATTTGCCATAAAAATAATAAAAATAAAAAGATGAAGGAGACAGGTATTCAACTTAGATTAGAAGCGTTTAAATATAGATGCCCCCTGAAGTAGTTTAATTAAGGTTGGGTGTCTGGACAAACACACACATATCCAGAAAGATCTAAAATTGTTCTTGCTGTGGTCTTATGAGAATCAAGATTAGTCATTATTGTCACTAAGAAACAGCCTGGGAAAAGTTAAATATCTTGTAAACATAGCAGTATTTACAAGGTATAAAAGTACAGTCTTTTCCCTTTAGGCTGAGGGGAGTCACAGTTTATTAATAGCAATAAATATATAACCCAGGATCAGCAATGAAGGGAGTCTCCAGTGCTTTCACCCAGGTAGCAAGCTGGGTGGAGATGGATTTACCATTTTAGAAGGGCTGAGAATTCAAGACTAGCCTTGATCTAAAAGTCTGGCTCGGGGAACTGCAGGTGGAGGTGGGGTGTGCTTTTTTTCCCCAGAAGGCAGATCTGGTCTAGAAGCCCACTGTGGAAAGGAATGGCCACTCCAGCGTGGACTTGGTGCTGGTGGTCGGTGAGTGCAGAGGAATGGGAAGCAAAAAGTAATGGGGAGATTTGGCCGAGATGCTTTCAGAGGGGAGGTGGGTGATGGACACAAGGCTACAAGTCACCACATACGTCAGGGTGGGGAATAAGTCAGACCACAGAGAGAATCTGAGGCTTCTCATCTGATTAGAGCAGAGTTTGGTTAAACATGGGGAGGCTTTCCAATAAGAACAGCATAGGCCGGTTCCTAGGTTGACAGCTTTGGAGGTGGGTACCACACGTGAAGGAAGGATGACGGAACAGGAAATGCCCCTGCTATGCCCTGTTGGAAGAAATTTAGAGTTTTGCTAAAGAAAGAGAACCCGGGTGTCCCCTGGAGTAGCTGCGACTAGGGCAGGGAGGTGGGCTAGGAAGCAGGTTTTGCCAGGGAGGGAAGCTACACAGGGCACCTGCTGTAATGCAGCTGGCCTCCAGAAAGAGGTTTTGCTGGAGACGTAAGTCTTCAGTAGCAGGCTTTGGAAGCAACATACAGTTGGCAGAGAAAGCAGTTTTGTGAGAAAAAGAACATGAGCAGGGAAAATTAGGAGGAGGAACCAGATCTAGGAGACTGATGGAGAAGAAGAACCTTAGAGGCAGAGTGGATAAGCAGGATGGAAATTTTGGACTTTATTCCATCATGTTAAAAACGCAAGGTCCTTGGGGTTGGGGATTTAGCTCAGTGGTAGAGCGATTGCCTAGCAAGTGCAAGGCCCTGGGTTCGGTCCCCAGCTCTGAAAAAAAAGAAAAGAAAAGAAAAAAAAAAAACCAAAACCAAAAAAAACCGCAAGGTCCTCAAGGCCCTGGGTTCTGTCCTCAGCTCCGGAAAAAAACAAAGCAAAACAAAACAAACAAACAAAAAAAAATGCAAGCTCCGAAAAAAAGAAAAGAAAAAAAATGCAAGGTTCTTTTAAATCTGGAAGTCAGACATGTTGCCCTCTGGCCAGTGGTAGCCATGACATGTACTGTTATCTAGCCAGCTGCAGAGGAAAGATTTAGAGGGGACATGCCAAAAAAGTCTCTAGGCAGTTAGAGGATTGCTGGCCTATGGCTGTAAGAAGGGTGAGAAAGGAAATTCTTCCAGGCAGAAAACAGGTCTGGCACCACAGGGAAAAGGGGTCTTGTAACCAATGGCTTGGTTCAGCGAGATCTTCAGGAGGACAGAGATGTCTCTGCTAAAGCCCTCAAGGAAGACCACAGTTCTTCACCCAGTCCTGGGGTTTCTTAGAAGCCTCCCTAGCAGATGACAGAATAAAAAAATTTCAAAGAAGGAAAGGAAATCTCAAAACTCACATAAGGTCAGAACAAACGGTGGTGGCTGTGGGCATGCAATAAAGTGATTGTGGCTTTTAAGCCGCTCAAGGAGAAAAGTGGGTACGAGGAATCAGAGGGAGAAATAAGGAATAAGGGGGAAAGGAGCACAGGATCCTTGTGAGAGAGCCGGCAATTCCCTGGACAGACCACCAAACGGAAGTTCAGCAGAAGAAAGAAAGACAAGAGAACCCATGATTTAAGACCATGCATGCACACTTTTATTTGGGACAGGGGGCGACCTGCAAAGGGAGTGAGGTGGTCTGAATGAGAACAACCCTCCACCATAGGCTCATAGGTTTAAAAACCTGGTCTCCAGTTGGCGGAACTGTTTGGGAAGGATTAGAAGGTGGGGTTTTGTTGGAGGAGGTGTGTCACTCAGGGTGTATTTTAAGATTTCAAAAGTCCGCACCATTCCCAGTTCACCTTCTGCCTCCTACTGCTCTAGCACCATGGCTGCCAACCTGCAGCCATGATCCCCAACATGATGTTTGTGAACTCACTCTCTGTAAGCAACTGGAGGCAAACCTGAAATACATTCTTACTTTTATAAGTTGGTTAGGTCATGGTGTTTTGTCATGGCAATAGAAAAGTTATTAAGATGGTGTGTGTGTGTGTGTGTGTGTGTGTGTGTGTGTGTGTGTGTACTAATCAGAACAAGAGCCTGCCATCTTCATCCAAACAAGGTAGCTGTAGGGCTACCTACAAGGAAAAGGATGCAGGGATGGAGGCTGAAAAGCTTCCTCCTTTGGCTTGCAACTGGCCCTTGTCCGGTGGTTGTTAAGCATTTCCTATGGCCAGTCATCATAAGATGTGTGGCAGGAATCTAGAATTTAGTTCTAGAGTGCTGGTTACTGTGGGGTTTTTTTGTTGTTGTTGTTTGTTTGTTTTTTTTTTTGTTTTTTTTTTTTTTGAGACATTGTCAGTATTTAATGAAAACAGAAGAAGCAACCAGTCTTCACAGATGGGGCTAGGTTCCAGTCTCTGTCAGGTATCTCTGCCGCCTTCTTGCTTTATGCCTTTGAGTAACTTGCTGCTCTCTTTCAGAGTCTATTTCCTCATCACATAAGAGGTGAGGGCCTTAGGGATCGCTAAGCAGGCCAGAGAGTTGAGTACCTACTGTATCTCCTTCCACACTTGTGGTACTTGAAAAACAAGGCCATCCCATCAACCAGTGACTTGACATTAGCTCTGGTTCTTCTGCCTTCCCCAGTGCAGAAAGCCTAGACTTTGCTGTCCCCTGAGCTGTCAGCCCTCCTAGGGACAAAAGAAGCTTTTGTTTCCTGGATTCCAAGTGCCAACTAATTGCTTTTTCCAAGCCTGACTTCTCCAGGCAGGCTCACTCCTAGTAACGCTGGTGCTGTCTGGGAGACTGAAATTTGGGAGAGGGTTTTTCTGGGTACCTCAAAATGAGGGGGAAACACAGGCCTTGTGCTAGCTAGCCCCAGGGGCAGTGAGCCCGGAAGGTTTCCAGGCAGAAGTGGATTGTCCTGGCATGCTGTGCATGAAGCCATCAGTGGGTGTGGCCATGGCAACTAGGTGCCTCTCCCTTCTCAAGGCGGGGCTGCCCTGTGACATTGCCAGTCTTCCTTCCATTTGACTTTGGAAATGAACGAGATAATAGACGCTGCTGGGTTTGATCTTAAATTGAGTGGATTTTCCATGGATAATGTTTGGTCCTCTTCTCGATCACCCATTTTAAAAATAACCTTATTGCACTTTATGTATTGTTGGGGGCACATAGCACAGTTGGAGAGTGGACATCAGAGGACAGCCTGCAGCAGCTTGTTCTGTCTCTCCACTCTGTGAGTTCAAAGGATCAAACTCTGGTTGTCACACTTGGCAGTGAGCGCCTTTCCCTGCTGAGCCATGCCAAGGGTTCCAGAGTGTACTTTTTTTAAAATCATGTCTTCAAACAAGATGTGAAGTAGAGCTTTTATATAATTCTCGCATGTGTTTAGTTCCTAGGTTTGCTTTTGTTTTCCAATAGAGCAACTAAGGAACACACACTCCTCAGGGGCCGGGCGCTGTTTAGTCACTAAGAGGAACAGCAGCTACTTGGTGTCTTCTTCGTCTTTTCCCCAGGGAATGAGGCTGGGTCTGTGCTGTGGCCCATTTCTCACCACTGGGAACACCAGGGACAAGCCAGTAGCACAAGCCCCAAGGTGTGGGCCTTGACAATGCGCTCTGAGATTTCACCAGTACACTGCACTCCGGATGGGAAAAGCCCAGGAGCTGACAGGCCCTGTGAAGGAAAAGGCCCTGTGGAGGATAGATACCTTCTGAGGAGAGCGGCCTTTCCCACTGTGGCAAAGCCCTGTGGAGAGGAGCCTGCCAAGGAGAGAGGCCCTGTGGAGGAGAGAGGCTCTGTGGAAAAGAGAGACTTTGTGGAGAGGAGGAACTCAGTGGAGGGGAAAGGACCTATGGAAGGGAGAGAATCTGTGAGAGGAGAGGGCCAGGGTGAGCAGAGGCCCCGTGTGGGAGAACAAGCCTTTTGTGAGGACAGGCCCTGTAGAGGAAAGAGGTACTATGAAGAAAGGAGCTCTCTGGGTGGGAGAATTCCTGCTGAGAGAAGCTCTCCAGAGGGAAGACTTTCTGAGGAAAAAGGCACCATGGGTGGGGGGCAAGGGACCCCATCATGTGCACAAAACAATGCTGAGCAGCTGGACATGGAGCCTTCTCTGGGATCTACTGTTTCCTGGCTGTACGACCTTGGTCAAGGTCATTCTTTCTACTAAAACCAAGGAGCACAGGCACTCCAGGGCCCTGAGCACTGGGCGCTCTCACTCCTCATTGTGTTCAGTGTTTTGTCTGCCACGTGCTAGTGTCTCAAGGCCCCTGTGGCTGACGAAGCAGACATCAGACAAAGTCATTCTTTAAGTATAGGAGAGACATAAAAGCTGCTCTGCAAATAAGGAATGAATGAAGCTAAGAAGAGAAGAATCGCTGTAGCATTATTCCCAAATAGCCATTCCGAGCACAAGTACAGGAGAGAAATACTCCAGCCCAGTCTGGGAATGAGGGAAGATAGCCACTGAGTACACATAAAATGGCCGCCTTGCAGCAATCAGTGGGAATTTCAATAATCCCTTCCTGGAGCAAGGTTGCAATGGCCGAATCACCGTCCTGCAAATCTCCCCAGGGTTCTGTCGTTTCCATATCAACACACTAGAACCCAGGATGGAATTTCAACATGCGAACCACCAGAGTTAGTCATATTCAAACCACACCAGTAGTCTGGCATGGGTAGTCCTATTCAATGCTACAAACCTTGGGGCCATGAGGCTACAGAAGCCTCTGTGAGTTGGTGGAAAAGGTGCCCCAGGTCACCTTGACTAAAGGCTTACTCTGGGCAGGCCTCGTGCCAGACAGTCGACCTGAGTCGGGAGAGTTACATATTCTTACCTCAGGTCACTTCTTCCTAGAAGAGACTACTTCCTGAATTGTCATTGGCCTGAAATAATTATGGTGTGTAAACATAAATATTACGTCCATTTTAGTAAACATCAATTATATGCACTTCCCCTATAAAGACCATAGCATCATTAGCTGTTAGTATCAATTCTTTACAGCCCAAGCAAGGCTATAAACCCATGGCACTCCTTGTGTAACCACTACCCTTCTTTCCTCCCCCGGGATCTGGCACCATGAATGTGCCCAAGTCAATCAAGCCTATAGAGAAAAGATCACACAGTGATAGGGAACTTCAGATAGCCTCTTGTCCAAACCGCATCTGGTACCACAGTGTCTGTCGTAGACTGTAGGGAAATGGCACCCAAGTGTACGAATATCACTCATAGTCTCTCAACAATCTCGAGGGTACCCTTGGTGTTCTCTGGAACACCCACAGACATTTAAATAGGAAAAGTCACCAGAAGGGAGAGCATGACAGGAACTCAGGACGTTGCAGATGCTAGGCATGCGGTCTACTGTTACAACTCTGGCTTTTGTTTGGAGAAAGAGCCTCATACAGTCTAAGCTGGCCTCAAGAATGTAGCCAAGGATGGCCTTAAACTTCTGATGTTTCTGCTTCCACCTTCTGAATGCCACCCCACCCTGTTTATATGGTGCTAGGGAACAGATCCAGGGCTTTTTCCTACTACAGAAGCACTCTACAAACTGAGCTACATCCACTGACAGTCTCGTTATTCTTTTCTTCATTTTTATTTTTTTAGGTTTTGAGAAGAGCCTCACTCTGTAGCCAAGGCTAGCGCTAGCCTGGAACTCACGGTGTTCATTGTGTAGCCTAGGTTGATTTCAAACTTTCTTCAATCCCCCATCCTCAGTGCTGGGATTACAGGTATGAGCTTTCTACCTGGCTTCCAAACCCTTTAAAGTTTTTAATGCATTTGTTACTATTATTATTTTGAGATAGGGTCTTGGTATGAAGCCCAGGCTGCCCTCAAAATTACTGCAATCTGCCTTTTGAGTACTAGGATTACAAGTGTGAGCCAACATACCTGGTGTTTATTTTTATTTTGAGACAGGGTCATGCTAATGTTGTCAGACTAGCCTTGACCTCTTAGTCCTCTTGTCTTAGCTTCCCAAGTACCTGGAATTAGAGTGCAACCTCCCCCGAGCCCCTGCCACCATGCCTGCCTTAAACAAGGGACTTTGGGGATGATAGGTAAAGTTGCAATGAAATAAAATACATAGAAATTCTTTTTTAAAAAAACATTATTGGGGCTGGGGATTTAGCTCAGTGGTAGAGCGCTTACGTAGGAAGCGCAAGGCCCTGGGTTCGGTCCCCAGCTCCGAAAAAAAAAGAACCAAAAAAAAAAAAAAAACATTATTTTACTTATGAGTGGTGTGTGTGTGTGTGTGTGTGTGTGTGTGTGTGTGTGTGTATGTGTGTGTGTGATATGCACATGAATGCAGGTACATGCAAACCCCAGCCCAAAGTGAAGATCAGAGGACAACTTTGTGGAGTTGGTTCTCCTTTCACCTTTACATGGGCTCCTAGGCTTAGACTAGTGTTAAGCTGGCATGGCAAGTGCCTCTATCCGACCAACCATTTTTTCTTCTTAAGATATTTATTTATTTATTAATGCATATGGATGCATGAGTGAGTTTGTATGCACCATGAGCATGCAGTTGTCCTCACAGATCAGGGGGAGTCAGATCCCCTGGAACTGGAGTTACAGGTGTTTGTGATCCGCTTGACCTGGGTGCAGGTCCCCTGCAAAAAAGCAGTAAGTTCTCTCAACCATTGAGCTGTCTCTGTACCCCATTCCCATCTCTCACGAGCCCTCTTGTTGGCTCTATAAGGATATGTTTTTATCACAGTCCCTGTATAGTGTATACAGCAGGTGCTCAATGCAAGCATCCATTACTAGCAGTCTGGAGACTTGACTGGCTCCCCAGAGGCATTTTGGCATGAAGCTCCAGTTCTCGGTGCACTTTCTGCTCCCGGTGTTTAACAGTCTCAGTGTGAAGATGAAACTAAGCCACATCTGCAGCCAGATGTGGCTCTTGGGACTATATAACTGGACTTCACATGCTGAAGACATTACTAGGGATAAAGAACACATTTCCCTCCTTCAGGGGTTCTGGGAGCATACCAGGAAAGGGGCAGAAATCCTGAAAGGGACACAGTTGTCCTGGAATATCTCAGCAAGAGCCACCCAGAGGTGAGTCCCCCTTCCTGTGGCACAGCTCTTTAGACACTGGGGCCTGATTCTTTGCCTAAAGAACATCTTCACACTGAGTTGTAGCCTACGCCCAAGAATACCCTCAGTGCAGTCTGAACTCAGCTTAACCACAATTGAAAGTGGGAAATAGAGGAATTAGCCACATGAACTTAGTGCACATTTTTCGTCAGCATTCTTAGCAAACTTCCAACTCTGCCCCTCAGCACAGATGGCCTCGCTTATCTGTGCTCTATATGTGGATAGACATTCCGCCTGGTCAAAGTCGCCTGGACTCCTCAGTTGTGTCCAGTTGCTTTCAGTTTCTCAGTGTACTGTGCCCTGTCCTACCTTGGGAGCCTATCCTTGCTTTTCCTGGAGTCTAATATATTTATTCCCCACAGCCTGGCGTCCACTCCTGATTGGAAAGAATTGGGTCTCTTCCTCCCTCTCTTTTTTCTTTTTGTGTATGTGTACATGCACATATGTGTATTGTGCGTGTAAGCCTCAGACCATTGAAGGATGAAGTTCCTCAGAAGCCATGGGGTTCAGGTAAGAATCTAATTCAGGTCCTTCTGCAGGACAGGCATGCTGCTGTCTGTCTCCCCAGTCCCAGGAAGAGTTGGTTCTTTCTCCTTTTCGCCTGAACAGCAAAGGTCCTGCCCCAGTGAAGCTTTTTGCTGACACCGCCACTAAAGAGATTCCCCATTTGTTTTTTACAGGATTTCTCACGGTTAGCAACATTGTATCTTAACACTGAATAGTCCTCTGCAGAGGGTCTTTGAATACACTGTTGCTGTTGTGTTTATCAATTACTGCCGAAGAGTTTAATCTTGAGTGCTCTGCACTTTTATGTAGAGAGATGTTAGGTTTGGGGCTTGACTTTGCTTTCCAGTTCTGGTCCATACTACCCAAGCCATAACTTGGTGAGAAAACAGTCAATTCTCTAAGTCTCAGTTTCCTAACCTGAAAAACAAAGGGGGTAGCAGTCCCTCCTTTCCTAGGAGAATTGAATGAGATGGGATTGGGCACTGTAAAATCCTGGAAACACCATGGTAGAACCGTCCCATCAGACAGATACATTGAAGCCTCACCCCTAGGACCTCTGTGTGCCCCTCCCCCTTTGAAAAGCAGGACTTTGCAGATGCCATTAGTGAGGATGAGGACAGTCCTCAAAGAGTCTGCCTCTGGGCCACTGGATGCTGGGTCTGCTGCCTGGATGGTAGGAATGCTGAGGTACGGAAGTCACATATGGGCAACTCATGGTTGGAAGGAAGATACAGTCGTGATGGTGCCATCCTGAGAGTGAGAGTACCACCCTATCCATTCCTTGGAAAGAAGCCACTAACTTGTCTAGCTCTAGGCTTGGAGGTCAGTGAGAGGGGTCCAGGTCCAGCCCAGCTCTGGTGCTGGGAGCTGCTTCTCTGCAGTTTTCTCCCTGCCTTGCTGAGCTTGGAGACAGTAGAAGTGGTTCTGTGGAGAGGGGACGGCTGCTCTACCTTTTCCCAGTGAGGTCACCCAGTAGTCCTGTAGGAGCAGCCCAGCTGCTGTGGCAGGCTATAGGTTTTGGGGCTACTTTCACCAGCTCCAAGGTCACGTAGGGATGAGTGGAGTGAAGCATCGGAGTAGGAAGGAACAGGGAAGAGGAAGCATCGAAAGCAAGGTAGGGTCAGAGCCCCGGAAGCCTAGGCTAATGCTGGTGTTTGGCTTACTGAGAATAGGGTGCTGTTTTGGACCCTGTAGGAGGCTCATTTCCTTCAAAAGCAAACCTTGATGTCTGATATACTATTATTGGGAACATTTTTTTTTTCTTTTTTTCCGGAGCTGGGAACCAAACTCAGGACCTCGTGTTTGCTAGGCAAGTGCTCTACCACTGAGCTAAATCCCCAACCCCTATTGGGAACATTTTAAAGATGAGGATGGTAGTAGCTTTCCTGTGGCTGTGAGCTAAGGCAAGTGGGGCCTGGTTTCTACCCAGTAACCCAGTTCCATGCCTCACTTCCATGCTGGCCTACCTCTGGGACAGACAGTTGTTGACCTCACTGTTTAACTCTTTGTTGAGTGGATTGGAGGGGTAGGGACTAGATAGTCCTTGGGAGAAGTTTGTGAGCACAATGAGGGGACTTGGCACTTACTGACAACTAGAGTCTCCAGAGCACGGTACAGCTTCAACTTGTTTTGGTTCAGAACAGGACCATGACTCCTCTGTCCTTTCATGTACTAGTGAATTAAAGGCCCATGAAGCTAAGAAGCTATGAGCAAGAGGCTGCCTTAGAAGCTAGGCCTTGACCAAAACCCTGGAATGGTGTTTACACCATTTGGAGGATTACAGGGCAACTGAGAAGGGAGCTGTTAGGAAGGGAGTGGGTTTGGGGAGATTGAACGAGAAGTCTCAGGGCATATGTGGTGATACAGTTGTGTAATTCCAGCCACTTAGGCTAATGCAGGAGAATCCCAAGTTCAAGATCAGCCTAGGCTACAGACTGAATACTAGGCCAGTCTGGGCAATTTTGTTTGATTGTCTCAAAATAAAAGGTAGAACAAGGCTCAAGCTGTATCTCAGTGGTAGAGCATTTGCTTAGCATATATGAAGGATTAGGGTAAATGCCCAGTAACTGTAAATAAATTAATGGGGGAGGGGAGATCTGAAGGCCATTGGACAAGTTGACGTATGGTGTCTGAGCTGAGTTAAATGGTTAGGAGCACCCTACATGAGGGGATTTGGCCTGAGGTAGGCCATGTGGGCATCATTACTTAGGGTTGGTTTTCATGAAATGACATGAACAGTGTCATAGGCACAGGGCTGGGATGCTACCCTGCTTGGCTGCTCACTCATTGTGAGGTCCAACAGAAGCTGGAAGCCTCTCAGGAGCCTCAGCGTCTAGCTACAAATGTCAATGGTAGTGTCTAGGATGGCATGGGTAAGGTATGAGGGAGGGCCCAGCATAGGAATCAATGTGGATGTCATTAGTATTGGTGCTGGGGGAGAGTTCAACAGTTTCCTCAGTGTTGCTTCACTTCAACATTTATTTCTCAAGTTCACAGACAAAGAAAACAAAGGACAGGTTGGGCTTCTGAAATCTTCCTCCCAAAGTCCTTTGCTGTATAGATGAAGAAACTGAGGCTCAGTCAGGGAAATTAGGTAAAGAAGATCCTAGATCTGAGGAGGCTAGGCCCTGTCTTCAATTCACCAGAGTGGTACTGAATGCCCCAAAACACCCTCCAACTCTCGTCTGTCCTTCTGCAGGCATGTGTGACAAACTGCCTCGGCTGATGCCCTTCAGGACCCCTACTCTAAGGCTGAAAAAATCTGAATCAAATTGGGGGGGGGTGGCTGTCATTTCCACCCACTCCTTGGGTATCCTTGTGCAGGGGTCAGATACAGTAGTATGTGTGGGCCTGGCCCTGAAATTCATTCTCTCTCTCTCTCTCTCTCTCTCTCTCTCTCTCTCTCTCTCTCTCACACACACACACACACACACACACACACACACAAGCATGCAGAATGAGAGAGAGCAAGCAAACTATGATGAGTTTGTGTTTTGTGTTTTTCTGTTTTTTTGGGTTTTTTTTTGTTTTGTTTTTTTGCAAAACATGAGGAACTGGAGAGCTCTGCCACTGTTTCTTCTTCTGCTACTCTGTTTCAGTCAGAGTCCTCTGGCCTCCTTTGTGTTCCCTGGGGGCCACAGCTATGGCCCAGAGCTGAAGTTATCCTGAGTTTACCTCTGCTGATCTGTACAGCAACTTGAAGGAAGATGGTGTATAGAGAGGCCAATTGAAGGATTCAGGGTACAGCTGATCGTGAGCTCTCTTTCAGGGTGGCCATAGAAAACCAAATTGCAGAAATGAACCCCATGGACAAGGACACTGCTCTCCTGGAAAAGGGTCTCAATAAGACACTCTCAAGTATTGATAAGAACTGGGAGGCAAGAATCAACACAGGACCGGGAAGTAGACTGCTATAAATTGGCATCAGGGGAGGTCTATCTGTATAGCTGACACTGTACCTGACCTTGGAACGGGAAGGAACCAGCTAGGCAAAGATCTGGCCAGCCTGTGCAAAGGCTCCACAGGTGCAAAGGTCCTGAGGCTGCAGCCTTCTGGAGCTTCCGATCAATAAAATCATAACTATAGGAGTTGTCCTCTGACCCCCACACTCCAGCTGTGATTCATTCGTACACATTAATAAGTCTAAAAAAAAAGATGGAGTGCGGTTGAAGATAACTGCTGTCACCCTCTGGACCTCCACAACCAGTCAAGGAGTACATACACACAGAAAATAGTCAACAGTATAGCTACAAAGTGGCTGTGGTACCTTTCCTTTTAGACATTTGCGATACTTTGTTACCCTTTTGAAACTTCTTACTATCACTAGGCCTTTACATAAGGTACAGACTAGGAGACCGTAATGTTATGAACGTACCCAAAAAAAGTGTGCAAATTCTCCATATTTGGGGAAACGTTTCACTGGTTTGTGCAACCCTGACTTCTGAGGGCCTGAAGATCCTGACACCATTTGTCCCCACCTTTGCTCCCAGATGGCTCTGGATTTTCCACTCTCTCCCATGTTATGGGAGTTCTCCTGGCTGCGCTAGCACAGGTAACCAAAAGATGTGTACTAAATACAACTGTGGTTTGTGAGTCACCTGAAATGAACCCCGAGGCAACAAAACAGGGAGCAAACTGAGGAAGGGTAAGAATTGGCTGAAGAAAAAGATCTCCAGACAACAGAGCCAAGGGCCTTGGGCTCAAATTCTGCCTCCACCCAGCAGCCATCCATTCAGCAGCCTGTTCAGAGTCTCTCTTCTTACCAGTGAAATGGGCCAATAAGGCTTTACCTTGGGTTTCTCTGAGAGAGTGAAAAGATGTTTGCACTTGGAAACAGTATGGATTCAATGAAACGACAGTTCTTTTAGGCTCCTGACCTTGGCTTGCATACAGAGTCCAGCCTACTTCAGCAGAAAAGTACTTTCAGTTCTCCCCTCCTCCCAGAAGCCTGAGCTGAGCCTGAGTTTCAGGCTCTGAATCCAAGAGCAGGGCCTGGTGCCTGGCGGTGCTCAATGAGTTTGATGAACTGTATGCAGGTCACTCCCCTTCCGGACCTGTTCTTGCCTTTGTATAGAAAGGCACATTTCAGGTTTTTCCTTCCTAGTACTTCTGACATCTACATCTGCTTTTCTAGAAGAGCCTAGGAGTCACATTTAGGGAAGGTGAGTAGGTGGGAAGAGGCTTTTGACTAAAAGGTTAGTGCACATTTTTGGCTCCCACTTCCGAATCTTCCAGAAGGTCTTTTATTTTTTGCCTACTTAATAATAACATAAAAAAGCCATGTCACTTTTTTTTTAATTGAAGTCTTTATGTTAAGCCGCCCACTCCAGCCATCCCAGGACGTGGCGAAGAGGGAAGAGGGGGCGCGGACAGGTGTAACGTGGGGGTGCATGTTGGAAGGGTTCGGCAAAGCCCGGCCCGAGTGCCCCAGCGGAGGTCACCGACCCTGGCGCCCTCTCTCAGGACCTGGTGAAGCTTCAAAGTCTCAGATCCCCAGGCCGCCCTTGCGGTGTCAGGATCTTCAGCACCCCAGAACCCAGACCTGTGTGCCTGCTACTCCCTCACCCACATCACGAGGGCGGAGCCCCGGCGCGCTGATGTAATCCCGGCGCCTGGGCGGAAGGATACGGAACCCGGCGTTGGCTGGCCGGGCGCTGAGGCCGTTGCCAGGTAACGCAGCGGAGCGGCTGCTGCGCGCCGCCTCCCGCCCTCCGCCGCCTGGCGCTGGGGCCGCCGCCGCTTTACGTAAGGCGCAGGCCAGGGCCGCCCGGCGCTCGGCAGCCGCCTGCAGCCCTCGGAGCGCAAGGAGAGGCGCCCACCCGGTAGCCTTGGCAGGTAGGCGGGGTGCCGGGAGCGGAGCCGCGGCGGGGGGCTGGCCCGAGGGATGTCCGACTCGGGGACCCCGCGGGCGGCGTGCGATGAGTGCGCACAATGGGCCGCGGCGGGCTGAGGCGGCCCGGCCTGAGGACAGCGGCCGAGCCTCGCCCGGCGCCCTCAGCTTTGTCCTTCGGCGGTCGGGGGCGGGCGCGGCTCGGTGAGTGGCGGGCACGCGGGCCTATGGCGCGGGGTCCGAGAAGGTGACGGCCGGGGGCAGAAGTGACAGGCCCTGGAATCGCCGGCCTGCGCGCGCCACCGCCCGGACCCTCGCGGCCCGGCTTCCGGCCGGTGTCCCTGGAGCTCCCGGCGTCCACCGCTTGGCCAGGGCTGAGCGCGCTGCGTAGAGGACAGGACGAGCAATGGGGAGCAGACCCCCAAACCTGGCAACCCCTCCCTTCAGTGTTTGCCCTTCTGTAGACAAACCTTAAAGGTTTAACCAAGAAAAGTGAGATGGAGATAAGCTGGGGAAGGGGACATGCGACTCTGGAATCATTTACTAAATAGGGTTCTTGGTTCTCATCTGCATCGTAGACTTTGCCTCGTTGCCCAAGTAACTGACAATGCATTTTGCATTTCTGGCTCTTGACTTGCTAAGGAAACGGTAGGAGAGGATTGCTGAGGAGCTGGGGACGAGCAGTTTGGATAACAGGTGATGCCATGGAAAAGACAGTGCAATGAAAACCCCACTCAGGATTTCTGCCAACAGTATAGGACCCGTTGCATGACACTTTGTCGGGTTTAGAGGCTTCAGATTTAAAGGAAAGGGAAAAAAAAAATCTGTCACTCTGCATTCTGAAGGTCAAATATTCGCCCGCAGATATTTTGGGCTGAACCATTCTTAACTAGGTCTCAGGATCTTTACGACAAAAACCATTCTGGAACTGTGCATTTGAAATACCCACAGAGGCTTCTTGCAGTTAATATTTATTATTGTATATTTAGTTGCTACTCTTGCCGAATGATGTACTTTTAAAATGTGTTCTCGCACAAGTTCATTCATATATCTATATAATGTACCTTTATCATACTTCCCCACTATCTTCTCTTATCCAAACATCGAATTTTAATTATGTATGTATTTATGTATGTGTTTGGGTGCATGTATATTTATGTGTGGAGGCCAGTGATCAATATCAGGTGTTTTTTTAGAATTGTTTTAAAAATATTTATTTAATGTGTATTGGTATTTTACCTGCATGTATATCTGTGTAGGGGTGTCAGATCCCCTGGAACTGGAGTTACAGACAGTTGTGAGCCACTGTGCAATTGCTGGGAATTGAACCCTGGGTCCTGTGGAAGACCGTCCAGTGCTCTTAATCACTGAGCCATCTCTCAAGCCCTAAGGTGTCATTTTTGAGATAGGCTAGACTTGGCTGGCCAAGAACTTTAGAGATATGACTGCCTCTGACTTTGAAATGCGGGGATTTGAGTCAGGGTCTCTCACTGAACTTGGAGCTCACCAATTCAGCAAGGTTTGCTGGCCAGCAAGCTTCAGGGATCCTCCCGTCTCAGCTTCCCCATCGCTGGGATTCCACAAATGTTTAATCATTTAAAAAGTAATTAGGGCTCGGGATGTAGCCCAGATGAAGCTCAGTATTAAATTCTCAAAATGTAAAATAAAATAGGGCTTCAAGTTGAGTGTAACAGATTTTTTATGAGCCTATTTTCACTAAGAAAGTGCTGCCTTGGCCAGTGAGATATCAAGAGGAGAGTTTTGTTCTTACTTAGTGTCATAGAGATACGTGTATTGTTCTTTGAACAGAAGGGTAAATATTTTTAACATGGCAACATTTAACAAGGCAAATCTGTTTAAAGGATGGTTGGTGTATTTGATATACAATTTATGAACGTTAAAAAAAGAAACTTAATGGTGTTTTCGCTTGTTCCCATTTGTTATGTAGCTTCCTCTGTGCCTGGTTTTATACCAGGGCTCTTTAAAGGCGTTGGGCTTGCTATTCCTCTTGTGTGGAAATGCACCAAGCCTGAGCTTTGCCCCTGGTTTTGCATCATTTGACTTGGAGCAGTTAATGGCCTCTGAGCTAGTTTTGTCATCTGTGAAATGGGAAGAATGGTGATAACCTGTCTTGCAGGATAGATAGGCAGAGAGGGAGGATGTGAAGTAATTTCATCCTTACTCAAGCTCTTAAAATGCTGTGTTAGTGGTGATAGTTCAAGTCCTCACATTCCCCTGCTGGTGGGAAGCAGTCAGTTGTCTTCAGGCCACTGTTGCTTTCTCTCTGCCTGGCTTCCAGGATTCTCTTTCCCAAACACATGGCAGTCTCTAGTCCTGTGGGCTTCTAAGCACCTGTGATTTGGAGCTTAGAATGCAGTTGTAATAACAGTGTTGGAGGTCCCTTGCGGTGCAGCACTGTCATCCTATACTGGCCACCTCCTTTCCACATTATCTTGCTAAGACTGATGCTACTCTGAACGTGCCAAGCAGTTTCAGACGTTCTTGATTTATACTCTTTCTTCCGATCTGAGTGTACCTCACTTCTGCTTCTCTAGTTCTAAAATTTCTTATAAGATACTGTATCCTCTCTGGAGCTTTGGGAAGTCCTTCAGATGAATTCCTCCTTGCTGTAGCCTTGTGGCTGGATGACATGCTTTTTCTTAAAATGTTTCTTTTGTGGAAATTAAATATAAAATATTATTGCTTTCAAGAAGACTTGCTTATTAACCCATTAGTACTGGATTGGAAAGGCCTGAGTTATATTTCAGTCCCTCTCTTGCTTCCTGGGTCACCATGGGCAAGCTTGTTATATCTCTTGACCTTCAGTCTTTCTGTGAAACAAGAAATCTCATGTCTTGCTTTGCAGTGAGCTGGGTTCTAGGGATTGAACTCAGGTTTCCAGGCTTGCTTGATGAGTGCCTTTATCCACGGAGCCATCTTGCTGGCTCTGGGGGCTGTTTCAAGTACCAGATTTTTTTTTTTTTAAGATTTATTTATTTATTCTCTATAAGTACACTGTAGCTGTCTTCAAACACACCAGAAGCGGGCGCCAAATCTCATTACAGATGGTTGTGATCCACCATCTGGTTGCTGGGATTTGAACTCAGGACCTCTAGAAGAGCAGTCAGTGCTCTTAACCTTTGAACCTCCAGCTCCAGATTTTTTTTAAAGCAAGATTTATTTTTATTTATATGCATGTATATGCATATTCTTCCCTTGGATACCAGAAGATGATATTTGATTTCTTTGGAGCCATAGTTACAGGCCATTGTGATCTGCCTGACTTGGGAGCTGGGCACTGTACTCTAGTCCTCCGGAAGAGCAGTAAGTATAATTACTTAACTGCTGAGCCGAAGTATCAGATTTTTACCAGCTCTGTATTTGTGCTTTTGTTGTTCCTGTTCCCCTCCTTTTTTCCTTTTTCTTGTAGTGTTTAGGATTAAACCAGGGGCATCATGTGTTCTAGATAAGCACTCTACCAGCTCACTTACATCCCCTGTTCCTCTATGCACTTCTTATCTATCTTCCTTGAACGCTTTCCTCCCTGGTTCCACTGCTCTACCCTCTGAAACTATGGCTGGTCTCTAGGAAAGAATGCATTTACTCTCTTCCCTTGACTAAGAGGCAGTATCAAAAGGATTAAGAATGGACTCTCAAAGCATTGCCGCCACCGGTGCTTATTCTTTTAGTTATGTCTGAAGCTGTATGTCTTCTTGTACTTCATAAGTTAGGCAGCTCCCAGAACACCTGACATAAACAACTTCTGGGACGGAAGTTCTGTTTGGCTTATGGTTCTGAGATTTTAGTCCATTGTGACAGAGGATAGATATGGTAGCTTGGAGATCTCAACCTAATGGAAGCCAGGAAGCAAAGAAAAACAGACAGACAGGGGGCGCAGAGACAGATACCCCAAGGACATGCCTCCAATGACCTACTTCTTTCTGTTAAGTCTCACCTTCTGATGTTTTCAGCACCTTCAAAAATATTTCCCTCAGCTGGAGATCAAATGTTCAAATAAGCCCAAGGGGCACATTTCAGATTTATAACATTCCACCCTGAGCCCCAAAATGTATTTTTTATATTTACTCTATCTCAAGAGTCCCCAATGTATTACATTTCAACATTGCTCAAAAGTCCAAAGTCTCTTCTAAGACTTGAGGCAGTCTCTCAGCTATGAGTCCCTGTAAAATGAAAGAGAAAGTCACACACACAAGGACACAGAGTAAACATTTCCATTCTAAAAAGTGGAATGGAATAGCTGGTAAGGAGTGTATGGACTGAAGCAAGATCAAAATCCAACAGGGCAAACTTTAAAGCTCGTTGCTCCGTGCCTGTCTTCAGAAGTGTGTTGTAAGCTCCAGTGGGTTTGGACAGCCTGCTGTTTGGCTTTGCTGTTTGCATGCAGCCCATGTGAACTTTCTTGGGTTGACTCCACTCAATGATGGTTTGGACTGTCATAGTGCAGGGACCCTAATCTCATTACACATTTCTTGACCTCTTAGGCTTTTCTTTGAAATCTGAGGGGAAACCTCTGTGGCTTTACTTTGCTCACCTGCTAACCCAGCATCACTTGGAAGTGCAAAGATTTGCTGCCAGTTACAGTAGTAGCCTGGCTCCCTGAGACCATAGCTACAGCAGCCTCCAGAGCATCTGGAGAAAGATGTATTCTAAATTAGTTTATGCTTTACTCTCCTTGAGCCTGTGATGTGTGGGGTTTGGCCAGCGCTTAAGATGCCCTGGAGACACCTTTTGTCTTGATGATAATCCTCAGCTCTTTAATTCTTCAATAGTGACTTTCTTTGGTCCCAACTTTTCTGTTGCAAGTTTTTCAGTCTTTGTTGCTTTTTTTCTCATTATAAATGTTAAGAGCTGTTAGTAAACCTCATTCCTTTGCGATTTCCAGTGGGTCACTCATAAACTCAGCCTGTCGTGGAGTTTAGTGTCTTAGTAAATGGATAAAACTTAGATACCTTCTTTATTATAATGTAACATGTACAGTTTCTAGTCCAGTTTTCAGCGGTCTTGGCTGTCTGAAACCTGTCTTTAATGTCCCCATTCTTAGTGGGTTTTGGTCTTCTGAGCTCCCGCCAAAATTGTCCATTAAGTTCTACTAACAGGACTCTTGGCTCTGGCTTGTTTTTCTAAAGTCTTTCATATTCCTGCTGTAAGACTGGGTCAATGGCTTCTGACCCACACCAGCAGCAGACAGCAATGACCTCACTTTTCTGGGGCCAATTTTCTGTATTAGACTTTCATCTGACATGTGCAACTTAAGTGGGAGAAAAGTTTGTGTTGATTTGTGGTTTCAGTACCCTCATGGTGGAAGACATGTGGTGGAGCAAATTTTCTCATCTCCTGATAGCCAGGAAAAGAGAAGGGGAGAGGAGGAGAGGAGGTGGGTGATGAGAGATGGACAGATAAGGTATCCCTAAGGTATATCAAAATGACCTACTTCCTCCAGCTAAACCTTGCTCCTGAGATTTCCAGCACTTCCCAGTAAAGTGCCACTAACCCGCAGAGCCGGCGGGGACATTGCAGATTGAAGCCACTGCACCTTACACCTTAGCTTGAATTGCTGGTCATCTCATGACTGTCTAGTTCCTGATTTGTCCTTTCCATCCATCAAGCTATTGGAATCTTGAAGAGTTCACTGAAATATTCTTTGTACTTCTGTAACCTGATTTTTAGAATTGACTCTTTGCTCTCTAATACATTTTTTCCAACTTAATAATTATAATTTGTTTTATGTGCATGTTTGAATTTGTATGTACCACATGTGTGCAGCTGCTTATGGAGGGCAAAAAGGGCATCAGATTCACTGGAACTGGAGTTACAGGGAGTTGCAAGCTGCTCAGTAGGTGTGCTGGGAACTATACCTGGATTGTCTTCTTTTTTTATTATTGTATTTTTTTTATTTACATTTCAAATGTTATTCCCTTTCCCAGTTTCCCAGACATAAGCCCCCTATCCCATCCCCCATACCTGGATCTTCTATAAGAGTAGTAAGTGCTCTTAATTGCTGATCCATCCCTAGTCTAGTTGCTCAAGTTGTTTTGTTATTGTTGTTGTTTGCTTATGACATTTTAGGTTTTGCATGGAGGCATCTCCTAAATCTTAATGTCTTTAGGGAAGAGGGGAGACTCCTATTTGATGATTCCTCCTACTATGCAGTATAATGTTTTTGCACAGTATTCATTCATTAGATATTTAACTGAATTAACTCAGAATCACTTGGTAATCTGATTTCAGAAGGACTGGGCTTGGGTCAAAGTAGCTTTCTGGGAGAGCACTGTGACTCAGTGCAGGGCCCAATATAAAGCAGATGTGTCAGTAAGGGGCAGCTTTCAGCTTGTTTGAGCAGGTGTAGAAAAGACTAGAGCTTGGTGCCTTAGTTACTTAGGTGTTGCTGTTACCACAGTACCTGGTGAAAACATGGATTCATAGGATTTTAGTTCTTCTAGGGTCAGCATGTGGGGACACTTCACTTCATGGAGGCAGGAGCATATGGTGGAGGCTGTTCATATCACAGCAAACCAGCAAGTGGAAAGCCAGACAGGAAATGGACAGGGATAACATAATCCCAAAGTCACTCCTGCCCTGATGACCTTCTTTCAAGTAGTCCCAATAGCGAGGGGCCAGACATTCAGAACATGAGCCAGTGGGGGGTAGTTCATACTCAGTTCCTAACATTTGGCTTTTAGTGCTCCAAGATTCATGGCCATCTCATTATGCACAATGCATTTAGTTCAAATTCAACTTCTTAACAGTTTTGACATTATTTAAAAGTCTGGTGCCAAGTAGTCAGCCCTGAGACCATATACACACAGGTAACATACAGACTGAACAGGTTGTATTTATATATCTAGAAAAAAATACATGAATTTGTTTATGAATGTATATGTGTAAAAACAAGACAGAATGTAAAGGAAAAAAAAGTCATGAATTTGAGAGACAAGAAGGGAGTGCCTGGGAAGGTTTGAAGGGAGGAAAGAGAAGGGGAGAAATGATATAATTATACTGTAATTTCCAAAAGAAGTTATAAAAATGTCTGATATCTCTATGAGATTCAAGTAGTCTCTTAGTTGTTAGTGCTTCCTTTTGTGATGATTAATCTTCATTGTTGATTAGATTTAGAATTACTTAGGAAACAAAGGTCTGGACATATCTGTGAGAATGTTTTCACAGAGGTTTAATTGACCACCCAGAATATGGGTGGTCCATCCCACAGGTGAGGTCTAGGACTGGATGAAAAAGAAAACAAGCTGAGCACCATCGATCATCGATTAGTTTCCTGCCTGCAGACAGCATGTGGCTAGCCATCCACCTTATACTGCTGCCCTGCTTTCCCTGTCAGCATGGACTGGGTCCTTGGACTGAGCCAAGTGAATCCTTCTTTAAGATACTTTTGTCAGATATTTTGTTACAGCAATGAGAAAAGTACAGGTGCCTTGTAACATGACTGTAAAATTTCACGAATGAAATTACACACTTTTGTGTACAATGACATAATAAATCATTCTAAAAGGGAGGAAACAGAATGGAGAAATAGCAAGGAAGGGTGGACCACAGCAAAGTTGAAACTTAGTTGGCAAACAGTAAGTCCTGTCATTGCTAGGCCAGGTGGTGATGTGATCTGAGCTTCAGTGGCCCAGGTAGCTCTGTTTTGTGACCTTGCTATCCCACTCCACATGATCCTTCTTTTGTTCTGGTTCCGTTTAGTATCTTTCTACGACAGATGTTCCATGCTTCTGGCGTCTCCAATATCTTGATGTCTCTGTTGTGACTTAGGCTTCCCCCTCACAAATTTTATGCATAGTTACTCAAGGAATCTAACTTTGTTACACATTGTCTGGGCTTCCCAACAAATCTGAGTAGAAGCAAGCCTCGATATCTCTGTAACTGTACCCTTCTGCATACCTGCAAAACCAGTATCCATCATGTGGCTTGCCTCCAATTCAGTCAGTCACAGGTTTATTTGGAGCACATCCATAGATGGCTTTTGAGTGCTTGGATGGCTGGACCTAGGAAAATAACCCCCTAACTTCCATCAAAGGAAAGCCTTTCACTGGAATTTATAGTTTTGTTCCCATGCACCCTGTTTGTGATAGTTTATATATGCTTGGTCCAGGGAATGGCACTATTAGGAGGTGTGGCCCTATTGGAGTTGGTGTGTCACTGAGGGCATGGACTTAAGACCCTCACCCTAGCTGCTTGGAAGTCAGTCTTCCACTAGCAGCCTTCAGAAGAAGATGTAGAACTCTCAGCTCCTTCTGTACCAGGTCTGCCTAGTTGCTGCCATGTTCCAGCCTTGATGATGATGGACTGAACCTCTGAACCTGTAAGCCAGCCCCAATTAAATGTTGTATGTTGTCCTTTATAAGATTTGCCTTGGTCATGGTGTCTGTTTACAGCTGTAAAACCCTAACTAAGCCACTGTCATAGGTGAGTTTGGTCAGTTTCCCACTGTCTAATGACAGGCCTTATGGCTTCCAGTCTCTTTAATAGAAATACACTTTTCTTGGGGTTTTTTGTTTTGTTTTGTTTTGTTTTTGTATTTTGAGACAGGGTTTCTCTGTGTAATCCTGGCTGTCCTGAAACTCACTCTGTAGATCAAACTGGCCTCAAATTCACAGGAACTTCCTCCTCTGCCTCTCTAGGTGCTAGGATATGCTACCACAGCCACACACCTTTTTTCTACAGCTATCAACTCATGCCACCAGCTGGGAACCAAACAGTTTAAATAGGAATCTGCAAAGGATATACCAGGTTCAAATCATACTTTTGAGTTGG
Source organism: Rattus norvegicus (assembly GCF_021556685.1). Lineage (NCBI taxonomy): Eukaryota > Metazoa > Chordata > Mammalia > Rodentia > Muridae > Rattus > Rattus norvegicus. Next base: position 78,550,401 of record NC_141547.1, read on the forward strand.
TTGATTGTTTAGATTTGTTTTGTTTTTGAGACAGGGTCTGTCTGGGTAGCTCTGACTGTTCTGGAACTTGGTATGTAGGACAGGCTGGCTTCAAACTCGCCAAGATCTGCCTCCCTCTGCCTTCTGAGTGCTGGCATTAAAGGTATGTGTTTACCTTATTATTACAGTGCCCACAGATTTAGTTCTAACACATGTTTATAAAGTAGAAGTCATCTCTCTAGCTGTACCTATATTTCCTTTTTTTAAAAATTTATTTATTTATTTATTTTATATGAGTATACTGTCACTGTCTTCAGACACACCAGAAGAGGGCATCAGATCCCATTACAGATGGTTGTGAGCTACCATATGGTTGCTGAGATTTGAACTCAGGACCTCTGGAAGAGCAGTCAGTGTTCTTAACCACTGTGCCATCTCTCCATCCCCCTGTACTTACATTTCTTATTTGGCTTAGGGAAGAACTGGAGTGGGCTTTTGTTCACAGTCAATATGGAATCTTAAACTATCTTGAAAATAAGGTTATCTGTAGGTAAGCAGGTTTTTGTATATGGCTTAGGAAGTTTAGTGGGAAATCAGAGTTGTTTGAATTACCTGTTGTTTTTATAACTTTAATCTTCCAGAATGTATTTGGAGTAGCTGTTGAGACCTTTAATTCTTCTTCCTGTTGCAAAGCATTGTTCATACCATTCTGTCTCTTGTCAGTATCACCCCACCCTCACCCCAGCATTGGCTTTGGATCAGATAAGTGAGGAATTACATTCGAATGTTGACACTTTAAATATTGATGATGCCATTTATGTGCCATACTAATTAAGTCTTCAAAAGTCGTACCTGTTGGATCCAGTATAACACGGAGCTTCTTCCTTAGAGGAGCATATTAATGGGAATTTCTTTTATTGGCTATTTTGTGATTATTGTTTTTCTTAATCATTGGAATTTGTGTATTACTAATAGCTTAAAACCTGTTCCAGAGATTTGGCATTGATAGTGTTATTTCAGAAGATGAACGTGTATTGCTAGTGTCTGAGTTACAAATAAAGGCGTTAGGGCAGTGAATACAGAATGCTTGATGATCTTCTCTGTGCGTGCATGCTTCTAGCCTGAGTAGTGAATGAATGAATTCTAAGAACTTGGGGTGGGGGGGCTGAGCGAGGACATGAGGTGTGGCCAAGTAAGTATTTAACATGAGCTGACAGTCGGTTCTATGGTATGTAAAATACATGAGGGTAAATGAGTTAAAAGAACTATGCCACAGTGCACTTCAGGTGTGTGTGTGTGTGTGTGTGTGTGTGTGTGTGTGTGTATACACATGAACATGTTAGAGGTATGTAGTTGGGATGAAGGTGTTTAAATGAGTAGGGAGGGATTTGTTTTGCTCTCACCCTGGAGTCTGTTTCACACTCAGCTGTGTTTACTAAAGTACCTTTGAAGTAACAGCCAATGCGTTTCTATTTCAGAGTTAAGTTCAACTGCGTCTTTTGGGGGGTGATTCTCCACATGTGTCCCCAGACTTGGGCTTTTCCTGCCTCATCCTTCCAGGTTGCTGCAATTCCAGGCATGCTGCTGTACCTGTCTATATTTTTGTTGCCGTCTTTTGTTAGACTCTGAAGAAATGCTAGGAAAAGCTAAAGTTAAAGTTCACTTTGTTAAAGGGTTTTGTATGTGTGTGTTTATTTGTTTCTTTATTGTTTTTATGAAGTATCTAAGGTAGCCTTTTTGCAAATAAAAGAGATTTAATTGGCTCACAGTTTTTGGAGATTCAAAATTAAGGTAGGTAGTCCCATTGAGAGTGTTTCATACATTGCCATATGGTGGAGAGGGATGGCTGGTGACTGAGGTTTCCACTGCAGTGTCATTTTCCATGATATAGTTTTGGGTGTAAGTAGTTGTTAGAAAGCTTACTTGTTGCTGTTGTTGTTTTAATAAAAGATTTGCTATTTTACTTGAGTGTGTGTATCTTTGTATTTGTAACACATGTGCAGGTGCCCAGCCCATAAGCTGGAATTACAGGTAATTGAGCTGCCTGATGTTCTTACCGGGTACTGGACTGGGCCCTCCAGAAGATTAGCAATCTTTCTCAACTGCTAAGTCATCTCTCCAGCCCATAAAACTTATTCTTATTTGGGGGTGGAGAGATGACTCAGTGGTTAAGAGCACTAACTGCTCTCCCAGAGGTCCTGAGTTCAAATCCCAGCAACCACATGGTGGCTCACAGCCATCTGTAATGATATCTGACACCCTCTTCTGGTGTGTCTGAAGGCAGCTACAGTGTACTTATATATAATAAATAAAAAAAAAAAAACCCTTTTAGGGGTTGGGGGTTTAGCTCAGTGGTAGAGCGGTTGCCTAGGAAGCGCAAGGCCCTGGGTTCGGTCCCCAGCTCCGAAAAAAAAAAAAAAAAAAAAAAAAGAACCAAAAAAAAAAAAAACCCTTTTAAAAAACCGTATTCTTTATTTTAATTTTTTCATGTGAATGAATGTTTTGCCTGCATATATGTAGGCTTAGTATGTTTTACATTTCACAGCTGTAGAAGTTTTATGCCTAGGTACTTTAACAGGATACAGTTTCACACTGAAAATTATATGCACTTTATGAGCTAATATTATTTGATACAATGGTTTTAACTTTAGCAGAGTAAGTTTTATGGAGGAACATCCATGGCTGAGAAAACAGAAAGATAACAGGTTCCTATGAAGCAATGCAAGACTGGTTTCACAGTGTATCCTGGGGAAAAAAACAAAAAAGCCCAAACAAAACAAAACAAAAAAAAGTGCTACCTTTGCTGTGAACCAGGAATAACCAAACGAATTAATTTGATTGACAGCTGTCAGTTAACTGCAACCCTGTTTTGTAGCATTGACCAGTCAATTGCACAGCAAGAATTGCTTGTCTGGTCACTCCAGTAGCAAGAAAATAGCTCTCTAGTCTCTTACCTCCAGCAGGCAGGATACTGGAAGGTCTGGCAGGTGTCCTGATCCTGTCCTTCCTTGTCCTGCATTGTTGGTATCCTAGACACTTGTCCTTTTCTGCTCTGGTGTGAAGGGTAAATGCTTTCACATACCTGCCAATCTCTTCTAAGGTTTCATGCTTTACAGTTACAGACATTCCAAAAACTTTTTTGTTTCTAGGTAAACTTGTTTAGAAAAAAAATTTTTTGAGACAAAGTTTCACTCTAGCTCTGGCTGGCTTGGAACTCACTATGTAGATGAGGCTGGCTTTGAACTCACAAAGATCTGCCTGCCTCTGTCTCCTGAGTCCTGGGATTAAAGGCATGTACCTAAATGTATTTTTCAGAGTAAAATTTTAATCTCTCCTAATTGAAGTTTTAAGTTTATAAAATTTAGTTTAATTTTCCAATAGTCTTCATATTTTTAAAATTAAAGACAATTTAATTTTTTATTAAAAAGTTAGTGTATGTGAATGTGTGTATTATGTATACATGTGTTGGTGCATGACTTGGTGTGTGTGAGGGAGGTGAGAGAGAGAGGGGTGGTCAGAGGGTGATTTTGTGAAGTTGGCTCTCTCCTCTCATCTCCATGTGAACTCTAGGATTGAACTCAGGCTTCTAGGCTTGTGAGGCAGGCACCTTTACCTTCTCACCCACCCGTATTTTGCTTTCATTATTTCTCCAAAAATCTTTTAGGATTCTGTCTCACTGAACTTTGCCTTTGCCTTGGAATTTTGGTTGGTAGCTGTGACTTTCTGCATGGACACAGTTGTCTATCTCAGTTATATACATTCCCCTTCCTTTTGAATGTCATCTTTTACTTAAGGTTTTAATTCTGTAAACTGTTGAGTGTGAGGTTTGCCCCCGCTGGAGAAAAGGAACATTTTTTAAATGGCATATAAACTATGATTTTGCAGCCCTGCTGAGGTACACATCTAAGTGAAATGAGCATCTACACTGGTCATTAGAGAAGGTGCACAGGTTTTCTTTCTTCCGTATGTAGCTTTCAAACCAGAGACATTAGTAGACACCCATCCAAGCTTTTAGAAGTGCTTCTAAAACACTCCTCTTCCTCCTCTTCCTTGTGCTCTTCCTCCTCTTTCCTTCCTTCCTTCCTTCTTCATGGATATTTTTTTAGCTGGGCATGGTCATACTTGCCTTTAATCACAGTGCCTGCAGAGTCGGGCAGATCTCTGTGAGTTTGAGGCCAGCTTGGTCTACACAGTGAGTTCCAGGACATCCTGGCCTACATGGTGAAACCCTATCTGTCTAGACAAACAAACAAACCAATCCTTTTATTTATTCATTGACAATTTTATACAGTGTGTTTTTATTATGACCACCCCAATTCTCTGCCCTATTTCTTTCTAACACCTCCTAAAGCAGTCCATTCTCCACTTCCCTTCTTTTCCTTTTGTTTATTTTTGCATCCCACTGAATCCAGTAGTGCTGCTTGCTGAGTGTTGCCTGGGTGTGAAGGCTCTTGTCCTTATGCAGGACACTGTAGCTACAGTGAGCTCTTGAGTGCAGTCCATTTCCTGTCACAGCATCTCCTCATCCTCTGGCTCCTACATTCCTTCCAGCCTCTCTTCCTCTTCCATGGTATTCCCTGAGCCTTGGGAGGGGGAAATAGATACAACTGTCTCGTTAGGGCTGAGCATTTAGCAGTCACTCTCAGCAGTTTGACCAGATATGAGTCTCTGCATTAACTGCTATCCAGTGCAGAGAGAAGCTTCCCTAGCCACCATCCCTATCCTGAATGTAAAGATTAAGCCAGCCTACTCTAGGTTTCCATTTTATAAGGTATTTACTAAGTATCACATAGTAGTGTAAGAACAGTCCTGTGGTATAAAAAGAATTTAATTATCATTGAGGCGTCTACGCTTACTTGTATAGATCATCAGTTTGTTTCAGCTACTTGGCTAGTAAAAATGGAGCTTCTTAGTCTGTATGCAGCTCTTCTCGTTGGCATAGAAAGAATGTGGCCACATACTAGGTGGCGGGTTGTTGTTGTTGTTGTTTTTAACTGTATTATCTTAAAAAGAAGGTTTATTCATTTCCTAAGACTTGACATGTTTCTACAGTAGGGCAGAAAACTAGGTCTGGAAAACTGTGCATTTTTGTTTAGTTTTCAGATACATAGAGGAAGCAAGCCGACAGGATCAGCTGTTAGAGCCCTTTGCTGTTTCCAGTGTTAGTTTTGGTTTGGGTTGTAGATTTCCCCCAGAGTCTTCTTTTGGGTATACATAGGCTTTAGAGGCTGGGGCCTTCTATAAAGAATGAGATTTGTGAGCTTTAAATTGTGTGTCAAGGTCAGGAATAGTAAGCAAGATTTGTTTACCAGTGTGAAACTGCTTCATATACATGTACACTTCATACGGGTACACTTCATGCCTTCCAGGCACAGAGTGTGTTTAGGTTGGAGGTAGCAAGGCTTGTTTACAAGTGGGGTAACTACATCAGGTAGTAGACTTCATGCTTTCTAAGCAGACACTGATTAGAATTCCCAGCCACCCCCCCCCAAAAAAAAAACCCTAAAAAAGCAGTTTCTGAAAGCCAGAGTCTTAGAGTCTTTGCCTTTAATCTCTTCTGTGTCCTTTCCTTCTCTTCCTCCCTCTCCATTTATTTATATTTCAAAAGTACATTTATCTGTGTGTACGTATGTTTTTGTAGGCATGCATATGGAGGATAACTCTCAGCTTCCACAATGTGGGTCCTAGAGATTGAACTCAGGTCATCATAAGGCTTGGTGGCAAGTGCCTTTACCGGCTGAGCCAACTCCCCATCCACCATTCATCTATTTGTGTGAAAGTCAGTTGCAAGTAATGTAGACCTTTGAGAGCCAGGCGTGTTAACAAGCAGTGCACTCTCTGTGGTGAGGAAGGACCAGTTAAACAGAGTGGGGGCATATAGTGCAGAGGCAACCCCTTAGATGTAATAGTGAGGGGGAAACCTGGTGGCTCTTGTCTTTGTGTTCCCAGTGCTGTGCACAGTGCCCGGCAGTAGGGAGCCTGTGTTTCGTGTGGGGTGATAAAAGGTGAGTTAAAAGCCTGGTCGACATGTCTTAATCTCCCTATTGGTAGACACACAGTGTAACCATAGGTGTTTTCCCACATGCTACTACATTGTTATTTCCCAAACCTCTCTTTGAGAGTTTATTCTCTTGTTTTTGGATTATGAAAGCATTAGTTCACCACAGTTTTTTTTTTTTTCTTTTTCTTTTTTTCGGAGCTGGGGACCGAACCCAGGGCCTTGCGCTTGCTAGGCAAGTGCTCTACCACTGAGCTAAATCCCCAACCCTTCACCACAGTTTTGATCACCTGCTAAGGCCTAAGCATTCTGCTCAGTAGGACATAGAGTGTCAGTATCCACTGAAAACCTTGCAGCCTCGTTTATGAAGAAATCTACCCTAGAAGCTAGAAGTATCTGAAAGGATGTCCTAGACTCCAAGTGCCTATGACATGCCTATGAGGATGGTGACTGTGTGCTGGCAGAGATGCTGGCCTGCGGGAGTTATGGAGACAGTAGATTCCCATTGCTGGTGACAGGAGCATTTCAACAGCACTCAGGCTGTTTGAAACCTTTCTAAGAGTAATTACCTTTCTCTTTTACAAATCACTTTTCTTTTACAGTTTTAATTCATTTGTGCTACTAAAACTTCCCCTGTTTAACTAGAATGCTATTTTTTTTTAAAAGATTTATTTATTATATATAAGTACACTGTAGCTGTCTTCAGATACACCAGAAGAGGGCATCGGATCTCTTTACAGATGGTTGTGAGCCACCATGTGGTTGCTGGGAATTGAACTCAGGACCTCTGGAAGAGCAGTTGGGTGCTTTTAACCGCTGAGCCATCTCTCCAGCCCTAGAATGCTAATTTTTAACAATGTTATTTTCTTTTTTTATAATATTCTCTTATATTGCTCTTTGAAGTCATCGTGGCTGGTGACACCTGTTACAACAGTGGTTCTCAGCCTTCCTAATGCAGTGACTCTTCAAATAGTTTCTCATGTGTGGTGACCCCAGCCATAAGTTATTTACTTCATAACTGTATGTAGTTTTGCTACTGGTATTAATTGTAGTGCAAATATCTGATATGCAGGATATCTGAAATGCAACTCCTGTGAAAGGGTCGTTTTCCCCTTCAAAGAGGTCACAACCCACAGACTGAGAGCTGCTGTATTAAAGTGTGGCTAGGAGGCTTGCTTTAGCTGATTAACTATGAGCAACTCACATCCAAGAAGAAACTTTCAAAGCATCGGGACATACTTTGGCACAGACATTGATATCTTCCATCCCTGGATTAGTTGGGTTCTAGATGCTGACTATTTTGTCATACTTGGTAATGATGTCCTTCAGCATCCTCGCCAAAGCTAGATGAATATGTGGCACCATCTGAATTAAGACATTAAAATTTAGGGAGTTGTGTCTCTGCAACATTGTATACCCCCGTCTTAGCTGAACCCCCTTTCCTGGTTACATTATCAGTGAGCTTCATTTGTTTTACTGTCCCATGCAGTCTGACCTTGTCACTGAACCAACCACAAGTACATTGAGCCAGAGAATAATCCGACCTGTGTATAGTCCTGTGAAGCGCAGCTTGCAACTTGTCTTCACAGGGAGGGGCTTCTTAGCTCAAAATGGTTGTTTGCAGGAATGAGACAAAGCCAGTGTCCAGTAGAACCCGTGCAGTGCGAATGCCCCATATTCTCACGATAATCATCATCTGTATGCAGTGTCTGGACATTTGATAGAAAGACTGGCCTTTTTGTTGTTTTTGACACGTCTCAGCCCATGTTGGCCTCAAACTTCCAGGTCACTAGAATTCTAACATATGCTGCCATACTCAGCTCAAGAAGATGATTTTAACCTGGCAGTGCAGTGACTCTCTAGCACAGTGTGGTGACAGTGCTGCTGGGAAGGAGGCAAGTATCTGCATGCTGTGTTTAAGAAGCTATTTGTGGGCTCCTATTTAAGAAACTCTTTGAAACTTACAAAACGTAAATAAGGTAAAGGAGCAGAAAGGACCAAGTGTGCTGGTGCCAGAGTAGCCAGGTTCTCATAGTTGTCTTTTATCCCCTGCTGCTCTGAATGGCTTCACAGGAACAGAAGGGGGTCTAGGAAGAGTTCAGATGTTGTCTGTGTTATCATGCCATAAAGGTGCTGTGATTAAGAGATGGCTCAGGTCATCACGTGTTTGCTATGCAAGCAGGAGAACTGTTGTTTGGTTCTCAGCATTTCACGTTAAAATGACAAACAAACAAACAATCTGAATGTGGGGGCTGAATGTAAGTCACCAGTTAGAGCAGAGGACCTGAGATCAATTCCCTACACCCATATGGTTGCTCACAACCGCTGTAACTCCAGTTCTAGGAGATCAACCCTCGTCTGGTCCCCATAGACCCTAGACATGCATGTGGTTCAGAGACATACATGGAAGCAAAGCACTCATTCACATGGATCTAAAGAAAAAATAAAAAGGGTGTGGTGTTATACCCTTTTATCTCAGTGCTGGGGAGAAGAGGGGTGAATCGCTGGTACTTATTACTTGTTAGTCTAGGTTAGTGAGCCAGGCCAGTGAGAGACAAGTGTTTAGAAAAATAGGTGCATACCATGTGAGGAGGAACAGCACCAAGCTTCTCCTGGCCTCCACGCTCATGCATACATACCCTACCTACTGTCCACACGAATGCACACTGCTTTGTGAAGTAATGTTCATGTGTTGATGACACTAAAGTATACGCATTCCAAACGGGGAAATAATCTTCTTACTTCAGTTAAGTGGAGATATGACCCCTAAATTTTTTTTTTTTTTTGGTTCTTTTTTTCGGAGCTAGGGACTGAACCCAGGGTCTTGCGCTTCCTTGGCAAGCGCTCTACTACTGAGCTAAATCCCCAGCCCCATGACCCCTAAATTTTAACTGACAAGGGAGTGTCTACTGAAGATGGAAATCTGTATATGTGTGTGTGTGTGTGTGTGTGTGTGTGTGCACGCGCACGTGTGTATGCATATATATATATATTTTCTACAAGCTTACAGGTTTGTACCAACATACCTGTTTTAAGTGGTGGTGGTGTTTTTGAGATAAGGTCATACCCACATAACAGCAAGTTGACCTAGAACTTGACATCCCCCTACAACGTGGGGAAAGCGGGGTTACAAGCATACACCATTATACTTGGCCCTTTGTTTTTAATTTAGTTATTTTAGAAGCTATTTAATTTTTTTAAATTGAAAAAAAATGATTACACATTTGTTTGTGTACATGCATGGGTGCATATGCATGTGTGCCATGGCATGCATGTGGAGTGAGAGACAGTTGGCAGGAGTCAGTTCTCTTCACTTACCATGTGGGTTTGAGGGATGACATTTAGGTTTCCAGGCTTGTACCACAAGTGCCTTTGCCTGCCAAGCCCTCTCACTGGCCCCTGAAGATAATTAATGAGGTGGCGGTGGTGCGCACCTCTAGTCCTAGTACTGGGGAGGCAGAGGCAGGTGGATGTCTGAGTTGGAAGCCAGCCTGGCCTACTGAGTGAGTTCCAGGACAGCTAGGGCTACACAGAAGAATTCAAAAACAAACCCAAAAAAGATATTTAATGAACTAGATAGAGCTGTAGCTGCATCTCTGGCCGTCTTTGTGTCTTTAAGTGGATCCACATTTGGTGCTGGAATACTTTTTAAGAGTTATTTATTTATTTTATTTATATGAGCACACTGTTACTGCCTTCAGACTCACCAAATTGGGCATCGGATCCCATTACAGATGGTCACTGAGAATTGAACTCAGGACCTCTGGGAGAGCAGTCAGTGCTCTTAGCCACCGAGTCATCTCTCCAGACTTCTGTGCTGGAGTACTTTTACGTCTGCCTAAAAGACTTTTCATATTTCCTGTAGGGCAGGTTTGCTGGGAATAAGTTCAACTTTCACATGTCTGAAAAGTCCACTTCACCTTATCTTTGAAGGATAGTTTGTGAGTATGGGGTACTAGGTTGACGAGGTGTTTTAAGTCTTACCCGATCAATCCTCTGCTCACTTACACTGTTTCCAGCAAGAACTAGATGCTATCTTTAACTTCGCTTCTATACTTAATGTCTCTGTTTTACTCTGGCTGCTTTAGGATTTTTATGTTGGTTATAGGTTTGAGTTATTTTTTGTGCTGTGCTGTTTTCTTTATTTCATGGGCTTCGAGTTCTTGACTCTCTTGCTCATTTAGTTTCTATCAGTTTTGAAAAAGTGAATATTAATTAAAGTACATAAGTGTATGTGTCAGCTTTCAGTCTATTTAAGTGGGGCCACAGCAAGGAAGGATCCGGTACCTGATCCCCAACAGCAGTAAGCACAGCACCTCCAGCCAAGCCAGGTCTCCCTGTGAGTTCAAGCTGCTGAATTCTCTCTCTCATGCTCTCCTTCAGCTGTTTCAAGGCTCCTCAGTCTGGCTGGTTTTCACTAAGTAACTTGTCAGCTTGATTCAAGTGGCTAGTGTTAATTGCTGGTCTGTCTAATATCTTGCCTGGGAACCAAACATTTATTAAATCATTTATGGAAAATGTTTTAATTTTAAGAGGCAGCTGGAAAATATCAGCCAATGAAAAGTAGAAAATCTTTGCTTTAATTTAGCTACCTTTCACAGTTTAATAAAGGCAAAATATTAGTAAGGAGTTTTGTAAGTAGCAAAATACTTAGTAAAACATACTAGTCTGGTTGTACAGTGGCTTTAGAATTGTATTTAATGTGTGTACATTTTATTGACACCTAGAGAACTCAGGCATACGTCAGTTGTCCACAGGGTCCACCTTTCACCCAAGACGCTGCTCTGAGACATGTGTAGCGGCTGAAGTTCACGATCTCACTGGGCTGATTAGTGTTGCTTTCTCTGTTTGCATTTCCTAGTAGGCTACATAGCTAGACCCTGCATTTAAAAACAAAACAAACAAACGAAGAAGTTTTTTGTTCAATTAACCCAGTATTGGACATAATGAAAGTGTTTAAAGGAAGAGTGTCACTGAATCAGTAGTCTAGCTAGGAGAGGCCACAGTAGGTCTGACAGTGTAGCCTGTGGCTGTACAGAAGACCTACCGTACATACAGCCTTATGAACTGGAAACTTCCAGTCTTACAAACTCCCTGATTACCACCCTCAGTTTTTAGCAATATAAAATAATGATCTGTGAATCTAAATATTTTTTGTTTGTTTTTGCTTTTTGAGACAGGGTTTCTCTGTGTAGCCCTGGCTTGTCCTGAAACCCGCTCTGTAGACTAGGCTGGCTTTGAACTCAGAAATCTGCTGGCCTCTGCCCCACTTGTGGTTGGATTAAAGGTGTGTATCACCACTGCCCAGCGTGAATTTAAATTTAAAGATTGTTTTTACCAGTGTTTTGATGAAACTGCTATTTAATTGTTTCCATTGAATTTAAGTATGAACCTAATGATTTTCTGTAAATGTTTTACCAGTTCAGTCTCTTGAGATACGAAATGAATGTTCATGTCATTGGGGACAAGCAGAGAATACCACCTTCTTTATTCTCATTCCAGATACCAAGTTTTAAATTTTGCAGTGTCACTCAGTTTAAAATGCCAAATACTCCACAGGGAAAACATTGTTCCAAATTACCAGATACATTTTAAAAGGAGGAACACTTTCCTTTAAAAAATCATCCCCACTTGCAGGGCAGTGGTGGTTCATACCTTTAATCCCAGCACTTTGGAGTCAGAGGCCAGAGGATCTCTTGAGTTTGAGGCCAGCCTTGTCTACAGAGTGAGTTCCAGGACAATCAGGGATAACAGAGGACAGGACAGAGAAACCCTGTCTCGAACAGTCAATATAAATAAATAAGTAAATAAATAAAATAAAAGTCATCTTCATAACTTCTTGTGTATGTAATGTGTTCCTTTCTTTTTCATCTCTGTAGGTACTGCCAGAGACTGACGTTGCCTCAATGTGAAATGAAAGTTGAAAATTGCATCTCCTTGTGTGTTGCTATCATGGTGTTGATTCACTGGTCATGCCTGAAGAGGGAAATTGTGCTGTAGAGAGCTGACTGCTGCGCGGTCACTGCCTATCCTCCATGTCCAGCCCCTCTCCTTTCTGCTGGAGTGAAATCCTCTCCGGATACCAACAGAACGTCCACTGTAGAAAATGCTTTGCATTTTAAGGATGTCAGCAACCTAAGTTCATGCGCCCTGTCTGTACAGTTGTTGTGGATGGTTTGCCATCTGAAAGCACCTCAAGTTCTTATCCAGGCCCTGTGTCTGTTTCTGACATGTCGCTGCTTCATGCATTGGGCCCAGTGCAAACCTGGCTGGGACAAGAGCTCGAGAAATGTGGCATTGATGCCATGATTTATTCGAGGTATATCCTCAGTCTTCTGCTGCATGACAGCTATGACTACGACCTGCAGGAACAGGTAGGTATTGACGCATTTAAGTATTTTCTGACAGTTTATGACTATGTCTGTATCTAGTTACATTCTGTTGTTGTGATAAAATACCTCTACAGAAAGTTAACTTAAGGGAGAGAGTTTATTTGGCTCATAAATCCAGATTATGGTTCATCATGGCTAGGAAGTCACAGCGGTAGGAGCCAGAGAAAACTGGTCACGTTGTGCCCAGTCAGAGCAGAGAACAATGAACGCATGCATGGTAGTGCTCAGCTTGCTCTCTCCAGTCCACACAGTCCAGGGTCTTCCACTCAGGGAATGGCACCACCCATGGTTGACATGGGTCTTCCCACATCAACTCAATCAAGACAGTCCTTCACACATTCTCAGAGATGCCTTAATCTAGACCAGTGCTTCTCAACCTTCTTAATGGTGTGAGCCTTTAATATAATTCATGTTATCATGACCCCCAACCATAAAATTAACTATAATTTTACTACTGCTAAGATTCATAATGTAAGTGTCTGATATTCAGGATATCTGATATGTGACTCCAAAAGGGGTTTCCACCGACAGGTTGAGAACTAATGATCTAGACAATCCCTCACAAGTGTACCTTTAGGCCTGCCTCTTAGGTATCAAGTTGACAGTATTAACTGTATTTGTATATTCTTTTATTTATTTTTGAGGTGGAAAGGCATATATGCCACAGCATTCATGTGAAGATCAGAGGACAACTTGTAGGAGTTGACTCTCTTCCACCTTGTAGGTTCCAGGGATTGAACTCAGGTTGTAGGCTTAACAGCAGACACCTTTGAGGATCATCATCTGTCTCAGGCTCACTCCCCTTGGGGCCTGCCATCCCACTTAGTCTCAGGTTTGCTCCTGGCCCTCTGATCCTGGCACTGTACTGGTGGCCATCTCAAGCTAGCTTCCTGTCCTAGCCCCTTGGTGCCAGTCTGAAGATTATCTGAGGCTCACTTTTTTCAGGGAATGTTAGGCTACTAATCATTCAGATATTCACAGAACATTGAGCATAAACATAGCCTCTGTCCTCTCTGCCACCTACTGATGCCCATGTGACACAGCAGCCACGCACACCTGCAGCACTCTAGGGGAGGAAAAACAAACTTACATTGACAAGAACCTGGCTTTACCCTTCCAAACTCACAAGAAAGCCCTAGAGTATAATAAATGCTCCAGAGGCTTTCTCAGGAGCTCCTGAAGTTTTCACACTTCATCTGCCTACAACATTATTGGGTTGGGCACATCTGCGTTTTTCTGGCTTCTAGGTTGTTTATTGCCCTGGCTAGCAATTATGTCAAATAAAGTTTTGCCTCATGTTTTTTATGTTTATCTTCTGTTTTACTTTGATATCCCAGGATGGCCTTGAACCTGAACTGCTATTCCTGCCTTAGTCTTCCAAGTATTGGGAATACATGTGCCAACATATCAGCTCAAGTAAGGTTCTGAAGGGATTGAAAAGCTCATGATCAGCAGATGTGTTATTTTGGAATCTGCCTTTCAATTTATTGCCGTCTTTCTAGAAAATATAAAATAGAGGCAAGTAAAATAGTAAACACATAAGAATGGTCTTTCCAGAAATGAGGACATTTCTCATAGATTCTTCAGTTTATGGGAAATGGGTTATATTCAGTAAGACTTCTAACCTCCCATTTCTTACACTTGTTTGTTAGGAGTCTCAGTCTAGAAGATTGAATCAGCAGCAGTACACTCACTAAGTGCTGTGGGTGTCCAGGGTAAAGTGTAGATGTAGCCAAAGGAGAGTGTGTACACATGGTTCAGAAAGACTTGGTCAAGTGTTCTTTGGAAAGGCTCAGAGGAACAGCATGTCCCCACCCAAATTTGATCGTCTTCCCAAGTTCTGATTCATTGCTTACAGACAAACAGCTAAAAGCTGGGGAAAACATATTATGTTGGAGCTATGAAATAGGACCTATATGGAAATGTATGTAGGTGCAGGCAGAGGCCTGTGACATCAGATTAGCTTCCTCAACTACTCTCTACTTTATTTAGCAGGGCTATCAGCTGTGGGCGATGCCAGTCTCGGCTTGCCTAGCAAGCTGGCCTCTGGAGTTCCTTGACCAATGCTAAGATTGCAGCGGCTGCTGTGCCTGCTTAGCTTTTTACATAGGTTGTGGAAATCCACGCTCTGGTCCTACACTCATACAGCAAATGCTTTATCTACTGAGCATCTCCCCAGTCACCAAAAATACTTTTCTACTTAGCCATAAGACAGAGAATACCATGGCTTGTAAGAGGTCAAACAAAAAAAAATGACTTTGTTAAATTTATTTTTTATTTATGTGAAGACCCAAGAGAGCATTTTAGATCCTCTGAGCTAGAGGTACAGTTTGTGAGACACTCAATGTGGGTGATGGAATCCAAACTGGGATCCTCTTCAAGAACAGCCAGGGCTCTTAACCACTGTCCTGCAGCTGTCAGCCCCAATGAAGGTGACAGAAACAAATGTGCGTTTAAAATGAAAACTGCCCACTAAGTATATGCAGAATTACCTTGCAGGAGCATGAACTGTTAATGGAAAAATGTTAGAATGAAGGAATGTGCAAGTCAGAGCAGCATCAGTACTAACGGCTGCTGGCATGAGCCCGACTCCATTGTCTGCCCCAGGACACCATATAGTTTTATGTAACCTAGGCTGGCTCTGAGCTCACCTCGTAACCAACTTCTGGTTTTCCTGCCTCTCTGCCTCTACCTTACAAGTGCTAGGATTATAGTAGTACACCACCATGCCCAGTTTATGTGATGCTATTAGTTGAACCCAGGGTTTCCTGCAGGCTAAGGCAGGCACCTAGCCAACTGAACCACATTGTAGCTCTTTAATTTGCATTTTTAAAAATTGTTTTTAATTGGTGTGTGTGTGTGTGTGTGTGTGTGTGTGTGTGTGTGTGTGTGTGTGTTTATGTGCATTGTGAGTATGGATGCTGAGGAAGGTAGAGGAATCGGGTCCTCTAGAATTGGAGTTACATGTGTAAGCCACTCACTTGATGTAAGGGCTAAGAACAGAACTCATGCCCTCTGGAAGAGCTGTAATAGGCTTTTAATCTTACTAAGCCACTTTTCCAGCCTGTTTATATGTTTTTGTTTGTATGCGTTTAAGAATAGTTTTAATGATACAAAAAAGTCTTGATGATAAGTGTTAGATTTTGAAGATTCAGTTTCTACATTTTACTTAAATGTTAAAGCATTATACCTGCCTTACCCAACGTTGGGCACAGAGACAACTAAGAATGGGAGGGCTGGAGAGATGGCTCAGTGGTTAAGAGCACCGACTGCTCTTCCAGAGGTCCTGAGTTCAATTCCCAGAAACCACATGGTGGCTCACAACCATCTGTAATGGCATCTAATGCCCTCTTCGGGTGTGTCTGAAGACAGCGACAGTGTACTTACATATATGAAATAAAGAAATAAATCTTAAAAAAGGGGGGGGGCTCCTAAAAGGCATTTGATAGTTTGTAGAGCAACAAAACACTTGGTTGGGCAGAGTTTGGGGACAGGGACACCAGGGGTCCGTGAATGGGTTAGGAAATATGGTGAAGACGCTGAAGAATCGGCTGCTGTGAGTTAGAGACAAGAGGCCAGCATTCCTTCAGTCAACAGGGAGAGCTACATGGTAGTGGGGATGCAGACTTTGGGCCACTGAAGTTAGGGAACCACTGAGGAGACAACCTCTGTTTGGGGAAGACCTAGAAGATAGAAGTAGATCCAGCTGCCCTGAAGAGTCCATTTGGAACTTTCTGTCTCTTCTAGCAGCAGGTATCTGCTATTCGAAGCAATGGGATGAAAGGCTAGTGGATTATCAGACAGCTTCAATTCTGGCAGTTATGTTGCCATTCACAAGTGCCTAAAAGGTCTGACCTGAACTGGCCTCAGGGAAGTCACCTAGCTGTGCATGCAGAAGTAGGGCTGGCCCTTGCTTGCTTTGTTTCTCCAAGCTCCAGTGTGACTGGGGTTCTGTTCTGACTCTGGCTGCCTCCTCCTTTCAGCTTGGTTGTGACCAAGCTCCCTATAGGGTAGACAGTGGTGACATTGGGCATCATGTTCTTACACCTCTTTTAAGCAGACCCTTGAAAGCAGGCCCTGATACTTTGCTTTTAGCCACTTAGGGCCTGAAGTTGGTGAGAGTGTGCGTGCTGGGGGAGGGGAACACAGTCTCATTCAGACTCACTGGGCTCTGTTCTTGAGGAGGCTGTTAACAGGAAGGTGTGGGAGGCAGGGTGGGTGCTTAGCAGCAGACGGCACCAGCTGTATTTTAGAATGCCGTGTCCTTTTTCTTCCTCCAGTTCCCAATCTCCTTTTTGAAAGAAGACAGTAAGAGGAAGTCAGTCAAAGCCTTACTTAACCTTATGTCACCTCACAAGTGTGTCTAGAAAAGCAGCTGCTAATAGTTTCCTAAGGAGCCCTTCTGCCTCATCTGCTTTGGGTACTTGATATTGTTCTGACTTCAGAATAGGACTATGAAAAACACAGTTTATTCTAGTCAGTGTTTTGTGTAAACTGTTTGGCACATGTCTACTGATTGATGTTTATCACCAGTCGACTTTCAGTGGAGCATAGAGGGTAGATAAAAAGTACATAGCAGTGAACTTTCTGTTGCTGTGACAAAATAAACACATAGTACGTGTGTACATACATACATACATACATACATACATACATACATACATACATACATCACAGGCACACCCAAGGAAAAACCTGAAAGGGGAAAGATTATTTTGGATTGGAGTTTGAGAGACTTCAGTCCATAGCAGGCTGGTTTCATTATTTTTACACTGTGTGACACAGTAGAAAAGCATAGCAGTGGGAAGAAGCTTCTTTCTCTTAGCATCTGGGAACCAGAGAAGGAAGCGACTAGTAAGGGAAATGGGGGAGCAGACAGGGCAAAATGTATACCCTCAAAAGCATGCCCCATGAACCCCCATTCTCAAAATAGTTTCTGCTTCTTTATACCCTTGCTTCACTTCAGGTCCTAACAACAAGAATGTGATGCCCAGTGTTACCACCATCTACCCTATAGGGAGCTTGGTCACAACCAAGCTGAAAGGAGGAGGCAGCCAGAGTCAGAGCAGGACCCCAGGCACTCTGAAGCTTGGAAACAAAACTTGGAACAAAGCAGGGGCCAGCCCTACTTCTGCATGCACAGCTAGGTGACTTCCCTGAGCCAGGTCAGCATGAGCTCAGCAATTTCTACTGAATTTACATTCAGTAGAAAATCGAAATATTTTGAGTCTTTTTATACTATATTGTTTTTAAAATATTAGTTTCATTTTAATAAAATGTTTAATAACATAATATATTACACAATATATAAAACAAAAATATCGAGTGGGACAGCTCTTGAAATAAGTGGAGAGAACAGACTACGAAAGGTATATGTGCTATGCTATATTTTTATATAGCTTTTGTTACAGGTTTTATGTTTCCTAGTGAATTCAGCCTGAATCTTAGAGGGTGAACAACTCTGTGTGCCTATAATGTGGTAAGAACTTTAACAGAGTCCTAAGTCATAGGTCACAGTAAGCTGCTCTGTGTGCTTCAGCAGCACACAGTGTATTAACAGGCAGGCATCAGGAAAAGCTTTGCTTTCACAAATATCTCGTAAGTAAGTAAACTTGGACTTGCTGTAGTGCCAGAATTTGATAGTATCTGTTTGAGGACATTATTAAAGATAAAATATATAAAATCCTTTTTATGGCTGGCCATTAACAGGACAGTTAAGAAGAAAAGACATCTATATTGGAAAGGAGACGAACTATCTCTAGTCAGATAGGACATAATTTTATAGACAGTCAGATGCCTGTTAAGGAATGAATATCCAGACTGGGTGTGGCGGGACATTCGGCCCTACGGTTACATTTCAGTGGTAGAGCATTTGCTTAGTTTGTGGAGCATTTGTTAGTTTGCTTAGTTATTGGGGAGGCCTTGGGTTCTTCCCCAATATTACAAAGCAAAACAAGAAACAGGGGAGGGAGAGATGCAGA
The DNA here is from genome assembly GCF_021556685.1 of Rattus norvegicus. Classification (NCBI taxonomy): domain Eukaryota; kingdom Metazoa; phylum Chordata; class Mammalia; order Rodentia; family Muridae; genus Rattus; species Rattus norvegicus. Next base: position 78,568,751 of record NC_141547.1, read on the forward strand.
AGGGTGGGGGTATCCTAAAGACAGTTCCATTTATAGTAGTTTCATAGAAAAATATTAGGAATATATTTAGCAGAAGTGTGAGACTTCTGTAAGAAGGCATTAAATGTGTAAAGACCTCAAAACCCAAATGGAAAAATGTGTTCATGATGAGCAAACTGGTCGTCACTAAGACGGCAGTGCTCCCCAGACTGATCTGTGCATCCCCAGTCATTGTCAGAGCCCTGGTCACCTGTGCATTGCAGAGTGACATCTGATCCTAAATGTTATATGGGAAACACACAGGATGCACAGTAGCCCAACGTTCTTGGAGACAACAAAGAAAAAGACAGCACCTTCAGAGGGCTTACTTCCCGATTCCAGATTTTCCTGCAAGGGTCTGATAAGATAGTTTAATCCTGGCTTGAGACTATGAGTCTTTTTTTTTTTTTTTCCGGAGCTAAGGACCGAACCCAGGGCCTTGTGCTTGCTAGGCAAGTGCTCTACCACTGAGCTAAATCCCCAACCCCGTGACTATGAGTCTTAAGTCATCGAGAACCCTTTTGTCTGTGGTTAACAACAGTGTGGAAAGAACATTCTTTCAGCTAATGGAACAGAGAATGAAAGTGTGCTCATGTCAGCACCATGTACAATAAAATGGAGCAATGCAGAGAAGATTAGATGTCCACTGTACAGGGACGCCATGCAGGGATTCACAAAGCACTCTATGGGTTTTTTTTTTTTTTGGTTTTTTTTTTTTTAATGATATTAAAGAAGAAAATGAAGCTTAACCCTTGCCTCCTACCATATTAAAAAGTTAGCTCACAATGGGCCAGAGACTGGAATATAAGGGCTAACAATCTTGGGTTAGGCAGTGGTTGCTTAAATGTGAGATAGAAGTGTACGAATCCATAGGGTGTATGATAAGACCTTAACCAAAGTAAAACCTTCGACACGAGATAATACTATCATAGAGGTAACGAGGTGAGTCATATTCTGAAAGATACGCAGCCAGGCAGGTTAGGACCTCTTGCAGCTCAGCACAGAGAAAGGCCCAAGTTACATTTGTCAGAGACAGCGTGCTGATGACGATTCAGTCCACAGGAAGGGGGTAGCATCAGTTGTCATTGCAAGGTGGCAAGAGTAAGGAACACAGTCACAGATGACAGCAGGGTGCCGATGTGATTGTATAGCAGCAGCTTTGGAAAATAGTCAAGTAGTTCTTCAGAGATTAAACACAGTTCAAATGTAGTCCATTACGTCTGTCTGTCTGTCTGTCTGTCTGTCTGTCTATTGATCATCTTCCTGTCTGTCTATCTTCTATCTATACCAAAGAGCATTGAAAGTCAGTATCTATGCCAAGACTTATATTCGAGTATCCAAGGCAATGTGGCTGCCAGCCAAAAGTGAAAATAACTTAAACACCTATAGATGAATAGGTAAACAAAACACACTCTAACCATACAGTTTGTATTAATTTTGTCCTAAACAGGAGTAAAACACTGATCCATGTTATTACAGCATGGATAGGCATTGGAGACATGCTAAATGGAAGGCTACACCCAAAGGCAGGCATCATATGACTCCATTGTTAGCATCTGGCACAGTCAGGGCTGTGTATGAATGGAAATTGCTCATAGGCACAGGGTTCCTTTTAGATTGAGGAAATGTTTAAAGTTAGATAGTAATGTCTGTGGTGTAGCCTTGTGGATATACAAAAAACCAAATCAAAACCCAAATCATGTTAAAAGTAATGTATGTTCAGGCCCCGCGTTCTATCCCTGTCTTAGTTAGGTGTTGTGAACAGACACCATGACCAAGGCCAGTCTTATAAAGGACAACATTTAATTGGGGCTGGCTGACAGGTTCAGAGGTTCAGTCCATCATTATCAAGGTGGGAGCGCGACAGAATCTAAGCAGGCATGGTGTAGACAGGGCTACGAGTTCTAGATTTCATCTGAAGGCTGCTTGTGGAAGCCTGGCTTTCAGGTAGCTAGGATGAGGGTCTTAAAACCCACACCCATAGTGACACACCTACTCCAAGAAGACCTACTCCTACGGGTCACACCTTCTAATAGTGCCACTCCCTGGGCTGAGCATATACAACCCTTCACAATCCCTCCAACGCCAAACAAAAGCCTAATGATATGTTAATTATGTCAGTGTTATACCTAACCTAAAAAGGCGGTGTGTATGAGTGTTTGTGATTACTTAATTTGTGTGTGTGTGTTTGGAGGCAAGCGTGCCGCAGTACAAGTGTGTAAACCAGAGGAGGACTTGCGGGAGTTGGTTGTCTCTTTCCATGTCATGGGTCCCAGGAATCTAACTCAGGTCTCAAGGTCAGCAGCAACCTCCTTTACCTAAGGAGCCGTCTGTCTCACTGGTGGTGGCGCTGTTTCTGAGGTAGTCTCACTACATAGTCCAAGCTGCCCTGATGCTCATGATCCTCCTGCCTCAGTTTCTTAAGTGCTGAGATTATAGTTAATGGGCCATGATACCAGGCTTCTGAGATGATATATTTTATTTGTATCTTGTCAGATTTGTATCTTTCTGGAAAGGAAAAAAGACTTACTTTTAGAACTGAGTATTCGTGGTCAATTTTATTTTGTTTTCTTGAAATAGTCTTGTTATGTTATCCAGACTGGCCTGGAACTCTGGGGTTTCAAGTCATCCTCCCACCTCAGCCTTTGAGCATCTGTTATCTGGGACCACAGACATTCATGACTATATCTGGCTTGGCTTGCTGGTTTTCATGAGTAGAAAATGCTCACTTTGAACTCTGATCAATCTAATGTTCTCTTTCTCCCAGTGAATTAGTCATCTTTTAGCATAAAGATGGGGTCTAGGACCTCTGTGCTAGATAGCCCCTGCAGCTATGAGAGCCTCTGCAGCTGTGGCCCTAGCCTACAAATCACATTCTTATTAGTACACAGGATTGTTACTGAATTAGATTTAAAATTTCATCAACAAAAAATTTTGGATATATTTCTCTTTGTTTCTATGTTACTTCCTTAAATGAGCTATTATTTGACCTAAAAATATTTTTAGACAGTCTCCTTACAGAAGAGCATATTTGCTGTGCCTTGTGTTAGCACACTATTCTGCACTATTTGCCCTCTCAACTAGCTAGACTTCTAGTCAGTGTCTAACTGTGCATTAATGACCATTCCTAACTGTGCATTAATGACCATTCCTCCTTGGAAACTTTTGTTTATCTCTGAGACTGCCTCTTAAGCTGCCTCTTAAGCTTTTCCTTAATGATTGTCATCCCAGAATGGTTGGCTCACCTTTTCCTGCTAGACTGTGCTGTTCTAACTAGTGGGGATTGTGTTGAATTCAGTGTTGGAGCCTAATGCCAAAGGGAAGACACCCTGGTAAGAGGATGGCTTTTTCTCCACTTACAAAGGCCTGACAGACAGGAAACCTATGACTGTTGCCAGATACTGGGTTTAGGCCTCTTCTTACTTCTGTCCACTTAGAAGCTTTGAATGTAAAGCTTTTTGGGGTATGATTCATAAGACCGTATATATGATAAAAATCTTGTTTTGTCCTTTGGGAACTTAAACATTTTTATAGACAGACAGACAGACAGACAGACAGACAGATAGGGACAGAGAAGCAGAGAGACAGCGACTAAAATAAGATCACAATGGATTAAATACTATCTTACCACAGCTTCCCATTCCAGGGCACTTAATAGCTGCCCATGTTCTTGTTACAGTACGCGTTCTGTCTCCAGAAGATACAGAGAAGAACTGTTTAGCTAAACACAGTTAATAATTGGAAATACTGACCATTCTCATTTGACCCACAGAATTATTTCCTTGGAAAATGGGTATAACCTCATTCACCTAAAAAATGAGATCTAAAAACATGGCCAGCAAATGCCTAGTACAGGGGTGGTCTGTTCCAACTCATATTTTGCAGCCTAAGAGTCACTTTTATTTTTTGGATCAAAGTAGAAATTGGGTTGGCAGTTGGTAATTTGCATTCTGTTCTTTCAAAGATGGATGAATTCTATGGTTGTAGTTTTTTTCCTTCTATGGCCATGCCAGTCATTTGCCTTTGTTTGTTTGCTGAGACCTGGGCCCTTCTGAATAGGAACCTCCCTCATTCCTTCATCATCTGACCCATCTGATCTTTTTCACATCTCATCTTTCCACTGTTTTAATCTTCATCAAATGAAGGGCCTAGCAAGCAAAACAGACTAGCACAGCAATAAAGAATGAGTTCATAAATTTCTGCTTTAGGGAAAGAGCTAAGTAAACTTGTAATAGTATATAGCCAAAGATGTTGTCATGGGTAATGGTCAGATACACAGTTATGCAAGCATTACCATGAGTCCATAGAGGCATCCTCTAAATGCACGTGGAAAACTAAACAAGCACACCTTGTTTTCTGGTTTTTACTGTGTGGTGGTGTCGTGGCTGATGTCTCCCTTCTGCCTTCTTGCTTCTAAAATTGATTTTAGATTTTTTTTTTAAAGATTTTTATTCTGACATATATAAGCCAGGGAAAATAAAAAACTGGCAATCCCTATAAAACGTTTTAAATTTGTTGGGTGTTTTTTAGACAGTAAGGTAGAGAAATAGGAATTTAGGAATTTAATCATTTAACTCTTTTTTTTTTTTTTTCCTTTTTCTTTTTTTCGGAGCTGGGGACCGAACCCAGGGCATTGCGCTTGCTAGGCAAGCGCTCTACCACTGAGCTAAATCCCCAACCCCCATTTAACTCTTTTTTTTTTTTTTTGGTTCTTTTTTTCGGAGCTGGGGACCGAACCCAGGGCCTTGCGCTTCCTAGGTAAGCGCTCTACCACTGAGCTAAATCCCCAGCCCCCATTTAACTCTTAAGATGTAAAACCTTACCATAACGTGAGTATTTTACTGAAAAGTAGAAATTATTGGAGAATTTAGCATATAGTATAGCATTTATATTGGATTTCATTCATATTTTTGTTTAAGTACAACTGTGAGAGGACTTTTTGCCAGTTAGCATTTCTTACCACAGCAAGGAGTCAGGTCACTGAGATGATGAATCAACAGATTCCAAGTGAGTGCTGGGTTCTAAGGTGCTCATCTTGTGAGTGAATATTTATTAGGAAATGTACATGTGATGGTTTGCATATGCCTGGCCTAGGGGAGGCACATTAGAAGGTGTGGCCTTGTTGGATAGAGTACCTATGTCACTGGGCGTGGGCTTAAGACCCCCACCCTAGCTATCTGTAAGTCAATATTCTGCTAGCAGCCTTCAGCTGAAGATGTAGAACTCTCAGCTCTGCCTGCACCATGCCTGCCTGGATGCTACCATGTTCCCACTTTGATAAAAGACTGAACTTCTGAACCAGTAAACCAGCCCCAACTAAATGTTGTCCTTTGTAAAACTTGCCTTGGTCATGGTGTCTGTTCATAGCAGTAAAACCTTAAGACAGAAGTTGGTACCAGGGACTGGGGCATTGCTGTGATAGGCCTGACCATGCTTTTGTTTGGAGGAATGTGGATTTTGGGACTTTGGAAAGCAGTGGAATGCTTTTATTTGGACTTAATGGGCTATCCCAGTAGTAAGATGAAAACTTTGTTGGCGTGATTTGAACTGTGAAGACCTGGCCCAAGAGTGTTCAGTGGAGAAGAACTTCAGAATGTGTCCTAGAGACCGTTCTTTTGGTATTTTGGTGAACAATGTGGCTGCTTTTTGTCCTTGTCTGAAGAGTCTACCTGAGTCTAAGGTTTATATTAATTGCATTGCCAAAGAGAGTCTCAAAAAAGCCCAGCAGAGACTTTGTTCTCTGGTTAAGTCTCATGAAAAACATTTTGAACAAGCATAGCAAGCTTAGAAAGGAAAAATATGGTTCAAGTATTAAAGGGGCACCAGGAAGTGAAATGGAGCAGCTGAATCCTGTGTTCTAGGAGATAGCAGATTAAGGGAATGAGACTTTGGGGCAAGATCCTACCCAGCTAAATTTAGATCCAGGCATGGTGGGACACACCTTTAATCCCAGGAGATAAAACCAAGCAGATCTCTGAGTTCAAGGCCAGCCTAAAACAGCAAGTTCTAGGTGAAGGAAAACATAAATCTGGGCTTGGTGAACCACACCTTTAACCCAGTGCTTAGGAGACAGGCATGCAGATTTCTGAGTTCAAAGTCAGTCTACAGAGCAAGTTCCAGGACAGCCAAGCTTAGAGAGGTAGTCAGGAAAACTGAAAGCTGATAATAGAAAATGGGGGGCCATGTTCAAGCCCCAGCACACAGCAGAACATGGCAACTTCAGCCATGTGGCTCTGGCTTTAGAGTGAAAAACAGAAGGGACGACTGAGACAATGATGCTGGTTAGCTTCTGAGAAGTGTTTTCTGAAAGCACAAGGAAGCTGTGTTCCAGAGAAAGCCAAGGTTGTACCTTGTGCTACAGCTGTATTTGGTAATGTGTAAGAGCCCCTTAGGTGGTACTGGTTTTGAAGGCATGAAGGGGTCATGGGGAGCAGCTGGGACTTGGCACTGTGAGAGGCTACGGAAGGCCATTGGTGAAGGTGGAGCCACATTTGTAGTTGATGGCCCAGGACTGAAGGGGTCATACAAAGGAAATGAGGCTTGGCACCATGAAGAGGGCCTGTGAGAGGCTATTGGTAAAGCCTCGTTGCAGCAGAGACTCCAGTGAATTGGAGATACCTGTACCATGGCTCATCACCAAGAACAGCAGCAGCAGTGGAGTGGATCAACTTGAGCTTAGAGTGCTACAGAGCGCAGAGCTGGAGAGGTGAAGCCAGCCCTTTGGATGAGGCCAGAAGATCATGTGTGGATCCCAGACATTGAAACAAGAAGCTGTAACATTGAAGTTGCCTTAAAGACCCCAAGATGTTGGAGATGCCAGAGCTATGGGATATTTCATGAGGCATGTTGCTGAGAGGGAGTGGAACCAGCCCAGAAAAAAAAAAGTTTGTTGCAATAAACAAAGATGAAAAAGGAGTTGGAGATCTGAAAACATCATACATGAAGATGTTTGCCCAGCTGGTTTTCTGTCTTGCCTTGGGGATTACAGTTAAGTGACTGGGTGGATCTCAGAAGAGACTTTAACATTGTGGAGACTGCTATAGACTATAGGGACTTTGGAAGTTGGACTAAATATGCTTTTTATTTTGCTATGGCTAGATATGGCCCCCATGGACTCATGTGTTTGAACAAGCCTATGGGGGCCAGGAGTGGAATGTGATGGTTTGCATATGCTTGGCCCAGGGTGTGGCGTTATTAGGAATTGTGGCCTTGTTGGAGTAGGTGTGTCACTGTGAGTGTGGGCTTAAGACCCCACCCTAACTACCTGGAAGCCAGTGTTCTGCTAGAAGCCTTCAGAAGAAGATAGAGCTTTCAGCTCCTCCTGCACCATGCCTGCCTGGACGCTGCCATGCTCCCACCTTGATGATAATGGACTGGACCTCTGAACCTGTAAGCCCGCCTCAATTAAATGTTGTCCTTATAAGACTTGCCTTGGTCATGCTGTCTGTTCACAGCAGTAAAACCCTAAGACAGTACATGTGAACCATTGTGTGCAGGACTCCTTAAACTGGTTTTCTAGTCTTAGCCATCTAACCTGGTGCAATCTCATTGCAGGAGAATGACATCTTGGGCTGGGAGAAAGGAGCTTATAAGAAATGGGGAAGGAGTAAGAAAAAGTGTTCTGATCTAACGCTGGAAGAGATGAAAAAGCAGGCTGCTGTCCAGTGTCTGCGCTCTGCTTCTGATGAAGTAAGTTCCTGTTTTCTAATGCTTAGGGGAGTGCGGTATGCTTAGAAGTTTACACATGCAACAACTTGACAAAAAGAACCTAGAAATAAGCTACTCATCTTACCATAGAGAGGCTAACTTTTTTTTTTAATTTATGTATATGAGTACACTGTAGCTGTCTTCAGACACACCAGAAGAGGACATCAGATCCCATTACAGATGGTTGTGAGCCACCATGTGGTTGCTGGGAATTGAACTCTGGACCTCTGGGAGAGCAGTCAGTGCTCTTAATCGCTGAGCCATCTCCCCAGCCCTGAGGCTAACATTTTTACTTTATAAATTCTTTCATATCTTGAATTTTATTGTTTGTTTTTGTTCTTTTCATTTTGAGACAGGGTTCTACTCTGTATCCCTGGCTGGCCTGGAATTCAATGTGTAGTCCAAGCTGGCCTCAGGCTCACAGAGATCTTGCCTGCCTCTGCTTCCTGAGTGCTAAAATTAAAGGCATGCCCACCATGCATGGCCTTACATTTTGTCTTGTAAAATATATTTGTAGGCTGCTGGTGGTACACGCCTTTAATCTCAGCACTTGGGAAGTAGAGGCAGATGGAACTCTGAATTCAAGGCCAGCCTGGTCTACAGAATGGGTTCCAGGACAGCCTGGGCTACCTAGAGAAACCCTGTCTCAACAAAAAAAAAAAGAAGAACAACAAAATCCAAATATATATAAATATTTTTGTATCTGGTCGTACAGTTAGTGAGGCAGCATTGTTTTACACTCAGGTCTTTGAATGTGCTCACTGAGAGCTCTGCTACAGAGCTGTATATCCCAGCTCTGTGTCTTTCAAGAAGAAAAACAAACCAACCAACCATTATGTCATCCTGTTGGATTTCATCAAATAATATTGCACTAGTATTGTCACACAAGTCACTGCTCGGTAGCTGACTTAGACCTGATTTTCACTGTGCTGTCTGGATCCTGTGTGTGGTGCCTTTGTTGTACATTTGCTTCTTTTGGATACATTCCTAGAAGTGGGCTAGAACTTCTTATGCCCTGAGTACCATATTTGTTTATAACTCAGATTTGTGTTTTGTTTTTGTTATTTTTAGAAAATGAGCTTAGTTTATTTTTAAAAGATCTTTATATAAAATACATTCTGCTAAATTTGCTCTAGAATGTGATTGTCTGTTTAAACAAATACTATCAATTCATATTTTGTCACCCACTCTTAAGATTAAATCTTTGAAATCTAAGTACTCAATGGTTTTGTGATGAGATGGTGCAGTTTAAATGCTGTCACAGTGGAAGGCTGAACTGAGAGGGCTCCAACCTCCACTCTCTTCCTAAACCAAGGTGTCCCACCTGTGCTGGGTTAATGCTGTGCCTGGCAGTTTGCTTCATCTGATGACCTGTGTAGTTTACTCATCTGGCTGTATCTGCTGCACGTGCCTTACTTGCTCCATGTTAGTCCTTGTCCTAGTCCCTGTCCTGTCCTCTTATGCCCATCTCCCACAGTGTTCTCAGACAATTCACAATTGTCTATAAAAACCTGCTTTCCTGCCTGGGTATCTGATTATTCCTGGATGTCAACCTGACTACATCTGGAATGAACTGTAGCCCAGAATTGGAGGGCACGCCTAGGATCCAGATCTTGAGGCTGGAAGACGCAAGTTTCTGACCATGGAGATCTGAGGCATAGTGGCCATGAAAAGCTTAGGCCCAGGCAAGGTAGTACAAGCCTTTAACCCCAGGAGACTAAGGCAGGGAGTTCAAGGTCAGCCTGGGACAAAACAAGTCCCAGATCCAGGCGTGGAGGTACACCTTTAATCTGGGACACACCTTTTTCTGGAGGCCTACATGAGGACATTGGAAAAAGGAAGATTTCCCTCTTCTCCTGCTTGCACTTACTTGCCAGCACATCTGTTGAAACCTACTTCTTCAGGATTCCGGCTAATAGGAAGAGCAGGTGAAACAGCTGGCCTAAAGGACTGAGCAACCACTAGATTCTTAGCTTCCCATTCACAGCTGCCCATTGTTGGGTTAGTTGGACTATAGACTGTAAGACTGTAAGTCATCACAATAAATTCCCTCAATCTAGAGAGACATTCCATAAGTTCTGTGACTCTAGAGAACCCTGACTAATACAGTGTCCTTCACATCACCCTGGTCACAACTGCTAACCCTCGATTTCCATTGTTAAGTTGACTGTGCTGTCTGGATGTTAGGATGGGGTTTCTGCTTTCTTCTCTCTAAGAACCCCTCCATAATGGGAATCCTTCCCAGCTCTTTCTCTCTTCCTCCCTTGGACTTTTAGAACTGTAAGCTGCCTGAAGTCAGATGCCACATCCTCTGGGGGCAGTGCTGTGGACAGTGCTGGTCTCTCTCTCCCCTGAAGTCAGGACACTGCAGAATCCAGTAGCCCTGGCTTTAGGGAGGAAGTGTTTGTTTTGGTTCAGGATTTGGGGATTACAGTATATCATGGTGGCAAAGGCATGGTGCGGAGCAGATTGTGGGGCCAGGAGAACTTGAGACTTGGTTTGTTAGCTTTTGGAGGATTAGGAGGCAAAAGTTTGGCCAGACTAGAAGTCTTCAAAAGCCTGCTCATTGGCTCCATGTTCCAAAGTCTGCATAACGTTGTTAAATGGCACTGCAAGCCGGGGGATGTCATCATACCCATGAGCCCCTGAGGTATCTTCCAGATCCAGACCATAATATATGGTTCCATCATAGCTACCTACCATTGCATTCAAAGCTAGAACATCCTTCATCTAGTTTTTTTTTTTTCTTTCTTTTTTTTTTCGGAGCTGGGGACCGAACCCAGGGCCTTGCGCTTCCTAGGCAAGCGCTCTACCACTGAGCTAAATCCCCAACTCCCCTTCATCTAATTTTTAAAAAAAATAGAATATCTATAGGGATGAGATACAGGAATATCTCACTGAAGCTGTGGGCTGGAAGGTGACCCTGAACTAAGAACTGTGAACAGCAGATAAAGCTATTGTCCCTGATAACCTAAAGCCTCCCACTGCCCTTTTCCCTACTTGGGGGCTGTGATGGTTTGTATATGTTCAGCCCAGGGAGTGGCACTCTTGTGGCCCTATTGGAATAAATATGTCACTGTGGGTGTGGGCTATAAGACCTGCACCCTAGCTGCCTGGGAATTAGTATTCCACTAGCAGCCTTCAGATGAACTCTCAGCTCTGCCTGCACCATGCCTGCCTGGACTCTGCCATGCTCCTGCCTTGATGATAATGAGCTGAATCTCTCAACCTGTAAGCCAGCCCCCCAATTAAATGTTGTTTGTCCTTATAAGAGTTGTCTTGGTCATGGTGTCTGTTCACAGTAGTAAAACCCCTACTGAGACAGGGGCTGTTCCACTCTTTGTGAATTCCAGTTCTGCCATAGCATACATGTGGTGAAAGTGGCCATTCTAGCTGCAGCTCATCCTAACTTCTGGAGTATTCAATGTGTGTGTGTCCATCCCTATTGTGAGGAAGTGTGGTAGATAGACAGCAGAGAAAGATGGTGTGATTAGACAGTCACAGGTGTGGATCGATAAAGTGACAAGAGTGTGAACTCACTGTCTGGGTACTATTTTCACATTATTAGAGGCAAGACAACAACCATTCCAGCAGAGAACACTCATTGCTGTGGTGTTGTTCCAGCCAACACTGTCAGGGAGCCTGGCCTTCTTTTCCTGGGTGCACAGTTGGAACTGATATATGGATGGTCTAAGTGTCTTTAGTTTTCTTCTGAGAACCTCTGAAGTATTGGAGGGTTTGGAGAACAGGATAATAGAGCATGGCTTAAATGCTTGTAGCTTCTGGCTCGGACTGGACAGTGACCTGACTACTGGGCAAAGTGCAGACGGGGTACACCTGGGGAGGAGTGTGGGCGGGGTCGTGGATGGTTGGAGACATCGCATACCTTGAGGCCGTCTGAGAAAACAAAGCACAGCAGCAGCTGTCGTAGTGGCCCTGTGGCAGAGGACCCGGTTGGGCCCTGCACTGAAGACAGAGCTGGCCAGAATGTATGAGGGTAAAAAGGGAAAACAGTCCAGGAAGAAGACAAAAGGTCTGTGGTCTGAGTATTGCAGGGATGGAGTTTCCTGTGTCCGGGGAAAGGAGCCACAGGAAGGCACCCATCTGGTGGAGGAGTGTAGGCACCTCCTGGGAACCCGAGGGCAGGCGGCTGCACTTGCAGGTTCACTTGGCTGAGCGGCTCAGATAGTGGAATGCTTGCTTTCATGCTGCATATGGAACCTGGAGCTTCTCCCTCCAGGAAAGGTGAAAAATTGAGGTTTTTGCAGAAATTTCTGATCTCAAATATTAAAAAGCTGGGACCTGAGGAAAGAAAGTGGGAGCTGTGGTTCTAAAACCCTGAAAGTTCAGTAGCGAAGGACATGGAACGGGTCTGTGCAGGGAGCAGGGTGAGGGGCAGTTCCACAGCACTTACAGAGCTGGAGCCCCTTGCCCTCTCTCCTTTCCACGCTTACCTTCCTCACTTAGGATTACATGTTCTTCAGTCTCTTGTAAATGGCAGCAGACTACTTGTTTGCAACTGTTTTTCAACTTTAAGTTTTTGTTTATAGTCAGTCTTTTTTTTATTCTTAAAGAGTTATTAGTAATTAATAGCTTTGAGATATTCTCTTACTAATTGTGATGGTTTGCATATGCTTGGCCCAGGGAGTGGCACTGTTAGGAGGTGTGGCCCTGCTGGAGTAGGTGTGTCACTGTGGGTGTGGGCTTTAAGACCTTCATCCTAGCTGCCTGGAAGCCAGTCTTCTAGCAGCCTTCAGATGAAAATGTAGAACTCTCAGCTCCTCCTGCACCATGCCTGCCTGGACGCTGCCATGCTCCTGCCTTGATGATAATGGACTGAACCTCTGAACCTGTAAGCCAGCCCCAATTAAATGTTGTCCTTGTAACAGACACCTTGGCCATGGTGTCTGTTCACAGTAGTAAAACTCTAAGACATTATTGAATTTTTCAACCTTTCCTATCACTGTGTTCCTCTCTTCACATATATTCTGTGTGTGTGTGTGTGTGTGTGTGTGTGTGTGTGTGTGTGTGTATGTATGTATGTTGTTAAGATAATATCTTAATATATAGCTAGGTCTGGCTGTCCTGGAACTCACGGAAGCCCATCTGTTTTTGTCTCAGAAGTGCTGGGATTGAAGGTATGTTCCACACGCTAATAGGCTCTTGTATATTCTTTGCAGTACCTTTTCTAGTCTGTGCTGAACCATTAGCTAGACTGAAGTCTTAGACTCTGGTATTGACAAACTATGAACATGGCCAGGTGGAAATGTAAACTTTCTCTGTACAACAATTATCATTCATATTAGTGACCTTCCCTAGTCATACTTCATAAATGAAAATGTCTCCTCCAGCCAGGCATGGTGGGTCATATCTGTAACCACAGCATTTGATATGCTGGGACTGGAGGCTGGTAAGTCTAAGGTCAGCCTGGACTACACAGTAAGATCTGCCTCAAAAATAAATTAATTGGAGGTTGGAGATTTAGCTCAATGGTAGAGTTCCTGCCTAGCAAGCACAAGGCCCTGGGTTCAGTCCTCAGCTCCGGAAAAAAAAATTAATTAGTAAATAAGCAAGGTTTATGGTTTTTGTTTTGTTTTTTAGAAAATATCTCATTTTCTAGACCAGAATGCCCTCAAACTGGGCATCCTCTTATGCCATCTTGGTGGCTGGCATCTCAAACCTATGTCACTATGCTTGGCTGATGGCATTATTTTATCATCACTTTAGCAGATGTTGGTAACTTTTTAAGGATGTAGGGAAGGCAGTGCTGACCTGGGACCTGAGGCCCACATGCCTAGGCAGGTATTCCACACTAAGCTGTGTGCTTCCCCAGATCGAACCTCTCCTCTTGACGTGTGCACCACCCAGCAGTGTGCAGTCCTCCCTGCGTATGGCACCCGCTCACTCAGCAGATGCCTCTCCTACTCTGTATTAAAGCGCAGATGATGTTAGGAGCAGGAAGCACTCTGGAGGTCCTCCTGTGTTCATGATGGGACTATCAGTCCTCAATGGGGCCTTAGAGCAAAGAGACTTTCAGTTTGGATTTTAAATTCTTGTTCTGCTTCTTGGCGCTGAAGGCAAGAGTCTGTGAGTTGGCTCTGTGTGCTCCATCTTCTCAGTCGGTAGTCTTCTGTTTACTAGCTTAGCACTGACAGTTCCAAATTTTGTAAGGGTTTTCAAACCTTCAGCAATAAAAGTCTGAAGCTGGTCCTTGGCTCACTTGTGTGCTGTCACTAGTAGCCATTCTTCCTCCACCTTGCCTTGCTTTCTTTTCATTCCCCTTCCAGCTCTGCTGTAGAAATTACAGATGCTAATCCATAAAACTAGAAGAGCCCTGTGTAGTGTGGGACTAAAATGACTGTATTTGATTTCAACTCTGTAGGTTAGTAGTTTTGCTGATCTTGTTTGTGGTGTCATGCAGCTACAACAGGGTAGGACTGGTTCCTGTCCTCATAGGACTGGAGCTTTAGCAGGCGTGGGCTCTGGAGCGAGGAGTAGGTATTCTACAAGTACATGTGCCCCCATTACTAGTGTATTTTCATCAGGGCGTTGGAGAGCTAAGGAGCAAGTGCTGCCCAACATGATTCACTTATAGTACTGGAGTAAGGGACTATCCTCCAGCACTCATGTTCTGGAGAAACTGAACAGGCTGGACTGTGAGATATTGGGCTCCATTGAGAGAAAGCATGAGACTCTCTGCCCCTTGTTGGTGCCTGCTGACCAGATACTGAAGGGTGATCCAGCAGCAGAAAAACAGAGCAAATAAAAGACACAGTGATCTCTTACATTCTAAGCATGATAGTAAATATGAAACAAACTTAATGAAAGGCTTAGAGTATGCAACTGCAGCACTAAGGACAGAGGAACAGAGATGAGGGACCAACCAGCACAGGAAGTCCAATAATCAGCTACTACAATTAGTTTCCAGATGTGGAAACCTAGGCTGGGGTAGTGGCTTATGTGGGGCCATGTAGTTTACCATAGCTTTAGACCCCAAATCTCTTAGTTATCTCTTTGTGCCATGTTCAGGTGTAAATTAAGACTGTGCTTTCGGGCTGGAGAGATGGCTCAGCGGTTAAGAGCACCCGACTGCTCTTCCAGAGGTCATGAGTTCAATTCCCAGCAACCACATGGTGGCTCACAACCATCTGTAAAGAGATCTGATGCCCTCTTCTGGTGTATCTGAAGACAGCTACAGTGTACTTATATATAATAAATAAATAAATCTTTAAAAAAAAAAAAAAAAAAAGACTGTGCTTTCAGCCTGGCAGTGGTGGTGTCCACCTTTAATCCCAGCACTTGGGACGCAGAGGCAAGCAGATCTCAATTTGAGGCCAGCCTGGACTACAGATTGAGTTCCAGGATAGCCCAGGCTACATAGAGAAAATACTGTCTCGAAAAATGAAGCAAAACAAAAAAGAATGTGCTTTCAGACTGGGTGCTCTCCAGTACGGCTTAGAGTTACCCATCTCATACTTGGAGACTATCCAGTAAAATGAGTTCTCCATGAAAGAACAACTTAAGATGTTTAATGCAACATGAAGTCTTTGGGTATTGAGAAGGCAGACAATAAGGAGACCAGGCC
Source organism: Rattus norvegicus (assembly GCF_021556685.1). Taxonomy (NCBI): domain Eukaryota; kingdom Metazoa; phylum Chordata; class Mammalia; order Rodentia; family Muridae; genus Rattus; species Rattus norvegicus. Next base: position 78,584,061 of record NC_141547.1, read on the forward strand.
AGTGATCTCTTTCTGACACAGCTTTAAATTGAGAAACACAGGAAACCTGGAGAGAGTTGGGAGATGTCTGAGAATTCTGAGGAGTAAGAAGAAAGGAATAAAGGAAAAACTCCTAGAAATAGAAGTTATGGCAGCTGTAAGCCATGATCAGACTCAGTTTACATCATCAAGTAACAGGCCAACCTTGTCATACAGCCACCCACAGAGAAGGCCAAAGAGGCCACAGAGAGCAGTCCCCAGGTCCTTTGTCTGCTAGAGGCAGTCTTGGTGTTGAGCAGGCTAACACTGAGTGAGAGTGCTCCAACTTAGCCTTTCAGGTCTGGCTCCAAATCCAGGTCCTCAGACACTGAGGGCAGTTTTGAAGGAGTGAACATACAAAATTTAGAAATGACACTGGTCTTAAGTGACCTGGGTGACAATAAGCTCTGTCTGACAGGTGCATTATCTGTGTGAGCTAGGTGAGCTTTGGGAGAGAACTGGAGAAATAGGCATGTCAATGTGTGTGGCAGGGCAGGAATTCAGGGTCAGGTGTGGAGATTCCAAACCAAATTCCTACCACCTAACTCTGTTCACAGAGAAGAGACAGTACCGTGTGACTTCCAGGAGGACAGGTCCTTGTTTTCCACGTGACCTGCCTGGCATGTGGTCTCTCTGTACAGCTTGTACACTGGGTAGGAGTTGATGGTTGTCGAGTGAGTGTCGAGCCTTGCTTGCAGGGGCTGCCTTCTAAGTAGCTCCTGGAACATGCCCATCCTGCTCATGGCTCCACTGCGCATGTTACAGTGCTCTTGCTCCATAGAGCACTTCCCAAATGTTTGACATTTGATGATTGAGTTTGGTCACAGTGAGGAGAGGCCAGGCAGGGTACCTCAGCAGAGCCACAGGATCTTGTCTCCACAGGTGCTCCTGTGGGGTTTCCAGAACATAGGTACACATGAACCTTTGCTCCTCCTTTTTTTTTTTTTTTTTTTTTTTGGTTCTTTTTTTGGAGCTGGGGACCGAACCCAGGGCCTTGCGCTTCCTAGGTAAGCCTCTACCACTGAGCTAAATCCCCAGCCCCCCTTTGCTCCTCCTTAAGACGCTTTTAGATGAGTATTTTCCAGCAGTCCTATGGATATGATAGGCTACCACAATATAATTACTAAGATTTTTAATATCATTGTATCATAGGTAGAAATGGAAATGAAATTTCTTAGTAACAGTTTTAAATGAACTCTTTGGAACTTGCCCAGCATACGATAGTACCATGGATGACTTTGTACTTCTCAGTTTGCTATTAGGATACCATGGTGACCTAATGATTATTAGAAATAATAAGGAGAGTAGGTTCAGTCTCTAGTACTGCTTTTAAAAATGTTCATGGTTTTGGTGGTATGTATCTCTGTATATATGTGTGCATTCACATGTTTAGGTAAAAAAAAACACATTAACTAAGGAAAGAAACCAGAAACCTGGCCTGTAAAGCTTGCTTTATACACAGGAAGGAGTAAGGCACTGTTTCTTATACTGCTTATATTTGAAAACAGGTATTTTTATATATAAAGATATATACTCTGTCTATGAATGAATGATAGTATACTATGGATTGTTTGTCTATATATATTGCTTTCATGTGTAACTAATTGTGTGTCTATAGTTTATAGTAACTAAAAGATAATGTGAGTGTTCTGCTCACAGGTTGTCATGGTCATTCTGCAGGCCTGGTAGCCTATTTTAGAGGTTGAATGGAGTTTGGTAAGCAGTCCCCAGAGGTTCCATGTTCTGCACTGGAGATAGCCCCAGGTTTGCAAGGAGTGACATAGGCTTGCTGTACAGGACAGTATGCGGCGTGTCAGCTGACACCGTGTTAGTTTCAGTATCCTGGAGAAAGGGACTATACTTGCGGGCCTCATCACACCTTGACCATGATGGTAAGCAGTCCTTAGTGATGAGATTGTGTAGTCTTCCACTGTTGAACGTATTGTCTGCCTGCTTTTTAGAGCTGTAAGTAAGAGGCAGCTGTCCTCTGACCTATTTTCTCTTCCTCCTCTTAAAGACTGGGATATTCTGCAGATAGAAAGTAACTGTGGGTATTTACAGTTCACCTTCCTAACTGAAATCTGTTTCTTGAAGCCAAAACCCTGTAAAGGGGGCTTTTTTTTTTTTTTTAAAGAATATCTGCTATACTTTGCTGAGTCATTTTGAGTTCGGCAAATGGATAAAGTTTATTTTTAGCCGTTGGAAGCGCAGAGCAGAGGCACAGGAACTTGGGTGGCACTTCTGTGTGCATCTGGCCAGCTGTGTCCTTTCAAAGAGACAAAATCCAACTCAGATATAGCTTGTCCCTGAGTAAATTCAAAGTTTCTAAGGAACAGTGTAACTCTTCTGTCTATTGTATAATAGTTTTCTACTTTCTTTTAAAAAAATGAGGATTTAGAATGAGTGAAAGATATGTACTTGTGCTATTTCCAGTGTACATTTTCTTTGAAACTTAACTCATTTTATCCTTAGTACCAGATCCTTTCATGCCCTCTTGGTATGCACATGCCTGTGGACTGTATTCTTTCCTAGTACACTTGTTGGTCTTGGGCATTGAACTCTGATTGTCTGCTTGGTGGCCAGTGTCTTTACCACCAGCTGAACCACCTCATTGGCCCCTTGCGTTTCTTTATAGAAGTGTGGTTGTGTCTGTCTCTTAAAATAACCTACAGCGTCCATGTGTGCTTTCAGCATTGACCTGTTATCTATGGCTCTTTCTGTTGGAGTTGTGAGAGTTCTCATTAGAAGACAAGGAAGGGAAGGGAGGAGCACCTGCTTTGTTTTCTTTAGGCTGTAATCTTCAAGAGGACTAAGGTTCTGTAACCCCTGTGTCAATTTGTATAAAACCATGATTATAAAGAATCTTGAGGTTGTTTTGGGGTGACTAACTTTTGACTGATGATGGACACTTAGATCTTGGACTGCTTTATTGAGCAAGACAGAAGCCTCTCTTGGAGACACATTCACATTGCCACAATTTATCAGTAAGTCCCACTTAGTGTCCTTCATTAGTAAGATGCTTACGCTAGGTTGGCTTTACATGTTTTTAAGTTTGACTGTTTTTAAACTTTGGGATTCATTTAAGAATTGATAATGTATTCCTTTAAGACCCGTGGTCGTCAGTAGTGACATAAAATACTGTCTCCTGCACCTGGCAGTAAGCTGACTGTCTTCTGTCTCACACAGAGCTCTGGAATCGAGACTTTAGTAGAGGAGCTCTGCTGCAGACTGAAAGACCTACAGAGTGAGCAAGGTGAGCACACTGGGGCAGCCAGAGCATCCTCCTCAGTGCTGAGTGTGTCAGCAGGCCAGCATTCCTCATCACCCTCAGCTCTGCAAGAGGCTTCAGTGAAGGCCTGAGTGGCCACATGGGGAATCCCTGCTCTTGAGGAGGGCTGTAGTCCATGGGTAACTTCTCAGGCTTCACTTGAGTGTTTTGGGTAGGACAACTTGCCAATGACTGTATTTTCAGTCATTTAGGCTTCTAAGACCTCTGCAAGACCTCAGGAAGTAGCTGCATACTCTGAAACGTTGTTCCTGTCTTTGTCAAGGTCATTGTGTAGCATACACTCTTGAAGCCTTCTGTTAAGGGCCCACCTTATTTTTAATTTAAGGCAATATCCTAGACAGGTTCAGTGGACACCCTTTGTTTTCTGTTGGTACTGAAGCACAGAATTACTGAGCACTGCTTACCTACATGTTATGTCACAGATCTAACTGTAATGAGGAGTTTTCTTTACAGATTAGTATTTGTCAAAATGAGTCAATACAAAGTCCATGAGTCAGAATTTTGAGAGAAAATATTTTTGGAATCTGAACAGATGTTCACTCCTTCTGGTCTAATTAATAAGTACACGGGGAACTTCACGATCTCAGTTAAGAACCTCCACAGTGTGGCTTTGTGATAAGATAAAGGGCTCTCACTCAGCCTGCAGCCCATTACGTATGTAGGTTAGCCAAAGAGTGCCTTCTGCATACTCAGTGGGTCAGTGTTTATTAAAGACACACCCACTAGCATGGAGTTCTCTCTGTAAGCCACAAAAGCCTATATCATATCTGATTAAAATTACTTGAGAAATGTTTTAAAGTTTGGTGTTTAACTGGTTATATGTTAACTTTTTCTGAATTTTTGTCTTATAACAGAAGAGAAGATTCACAAAAAGTTAGAGGGTTCTCCTTCTCCAGAGGCAGAATTGTCCCCTACAGCAAAGGATCAAGTGGAAATGTATGTAAGACTGTGCTTAGTATGAAGTATGCATTGTTAGAACTAGTCTCTTTACTGCCACATGGTTTCCATTTCTGTCACCTGTATGATGTCTTACTGAAGAAAACACATGCATACTTAGGTGTTTCATTTATAGTGAGAGTGAAAAAGTGAGTAAAATGGTCTAATTGTTTAATGTGTCTACAGTCAGTGTTTGTGAAGGAAGCAGGACAGCTGCTGTTTACTGAGCACTGGCAGCATGTTAGAAACTGACAGTCTTTGAGACCGAGGTGAGAGGTCATCCCGTACACAGAGAGCTGGGTTTACATTATCCCACAGAGGACCTGACCAGACCTGTTCCCTGTATCTTTAGTTCTTCTGTTGTGAGCGATTGATATTAAAATCATCTGTACTATAAACAGACTTCCTTGCTATACATTCTATTTTAATCTTCTGAATCTCTAATGAAGAAAAAAGTTGCATTCATTTGGTTATATTAAAAGTGACGTTCTCAGAGATTAGGAACAAAATAAAAAAAGTACAAAACAGTGCATTAATAGTTTAATATCAATTACATGCGGAAGTGATAATGTAATTCTGATGTTTATTAGAATTAATTATCAGAATTAATTTCACCAGTTTCTTCTTAAACTTCTAATATCACTGCTAGGATGTTGAAAATTATGAATGGGATTAGAGAGATGATTCAGCAGTTACGAGCACTTGCTGCTCTTCAGAGGATCTGAGTTCAGTTCCCAGCACCCGTGTCAAGTGACTCACAACCACTTGTCACTCCAGCTCCAGGGAATCCATTGTTTATTTTTCTGGCCTTCTTGGCTAATCTCACATACAGGCAACATGTGTGTACACACACACACACACACACACACACACACACGAATAAAATTAATTTTTAAAGAGAAAATAATCTATAAAGCTTGTAATAATTTGTACTATACAGCTTTAATACGCAGTCACATTCACCACCTTTGTAAACATGGCCTTTGCCACTTAGTGTGTGGCCTTGGTGTTGTGTCCAGATGAGCAATGCCCTCAAGAGGCAGCCTAGCTTTAAACATCCTTTGGGGATCTAGTCTGCTCTCACATCTCCAACGATTGCTAGTTTTTCTAGCAAGTCTTTCTGTGGTCTTCTAAGCATGTTTAGGGGATTATGGTCCAATCAGGCTTTCATCCTGGAGCACAGCTTGTGTAGGTCTCACCCCTCACAGTTCACTAAACCCAGCAGCCTCACTCATGACCAACAGAGTAAAGGATCCCTACTGTTGCTGAGTGCCTGCAAAATTGCCCAGCTCCATGCTGTTGCCCTGATAATATAGCAGGAGTGAGGACAGAATGAGTGATGGTCCGACTCATTCCTCCTGCGTTAGAGCCAAGCTCGATTGTGTACGGCCTGAGGGTGTAGAAAGTAAGCAGCAGAGCAGGCTCCATGTGGAAATGGCTGCAGAGTTGTAGTCCTGAGTCACCTGCTCAGTTGCTCTCAGTGCCACTTCTTTCCACTCTTAACCTGCTCACTGTCTTAGAGGGAGGAAGAAGACTAAAATATCAAATAGTGAGCTTAAGGTCATAAGCATTGTAAGTGACCAAGATCAGAGTCAAGTTCAGACATTTCCTACTACCTTCCTGTTACCTTGTTTTTGTCATTTGTTCCAAGATGAAATTGAAGCTTTGATGACAAATCTTACATATTTTCACAGTATTTGCATAGTGCCTCTCACGGTCCAAGCAGTGCTAAAGTGCTTGGTGTCGGGAACTAATTGTAATGCACAGCACAGTTTCCTGTTTGGTAATTCATTTCAAATTATCACTTTCTTGATGGTGTGAATGCTGACACTAGTGATCTGAAGTGCCGTCTCTCAGGTTAGCATTGCTGCCTCTGTGTAGATGGTGACTGTCAAATGTGGCTTGCTCTTGAACTCTTCCTCTGTTTTGCAGGTACTATGAAGCATTTCCACCACTTTCTGAGAAGCCAGTTTGCCTGCAAGAGATCATGACCGTGTGGAACAAGTCCAAACCCTGTTCTTACTCTAGCTCCTCTTCATCATCCACAGTCCCACCAGCAAGCACAGATCCATCTTCTCCAAAAGACTGCAACAGTGAGAGCGAAGCCGTCAGAGAGAGAAGCAGTGCCGCCTCCATCCTCACACACGAGAAAGCCCAGAGCAGAAGCAGACACGAGGAGAACAAGTTGAGCCACAGCACCATCGAAGAAAAGCCTGCCTTGTACAAAAAGCAGATCCGACACAAACCTGAAGGGAAGATTCGCCCTCGCTCATGGTCATCTGGCTCTAGTGAAGCAGGCTCAAGTTCAAGTGGTAATCAGGGAGAATTAAAAGCATCCATGAAGTATGTTAAAGTCAGACACAAGGCACGAGAAATTCGAAACAAAAAAGGGCGGAATGGGCAAAGCAGGCAGTCACTGAAGCATTGCGGGAAGGCAGAGAGAGGAGTCCATGCAGGCAGCAGCAGTAGCAGCAGCAGCAGCAGCAGCAGCAATGGGTCCATCAGGCAGCTGTGCAAGCGGGGTAAGAGACCAGCAAAGGAGACAGGAAGGAGCGACTCTGGGAACACTGCAGTGAAAGACCTGTATGTGGAGAGCAGGAGCAACAAAGAGTACAAGGAGGAGCCACTGTGGTACACAGAGCCCATTGCTGAGTATTTTGTTCCTTTGAGTAGAAAAAGCAAGCTAGAGACCACATACCGGAACAGGGAAGACACAAGTGCTCTGACAGCAGAGGCTGTGGAAGACTTGTCTGACTCTGTGCGTGGTCTGTGTATCAGCAACAGTAATATCCATAGAACATACCTCGCAGCAGGCACTTTCATTGATGGTCATTTTGTAGAAATGCCTGCAGTTATAAACGAGGATATTGACCTCGCTGGGACCTCATTATGTTCTCTACCAGAGGACAATAAATATCTGGATGATATTCATCTATCAGAACTAACACACTTCTATGAAGTGGATATTGATCAATCCATGTTGGATCCTGGTGCCTCAGAAACAATGCAAGGAGAAAGTCGGATTTTGAATATGATTCGACAAAAAAGCAAGGAGAATACAGATTTTGAGGCAGAATGTTGCATAGTGTTAGATGGTATGGAGTTGCAAGGGGAACGTGCAATATGGACAGATTCTACCAGCCCTGTGGGTGCTGAGGGCTTCTTCCTGCAAGACCTTGGCAATCTGGCTCAGTTTTGGGAGTGTTGTTCATCTAGTTCTGGTGATGCTGATGGAGAGAGTTTTGGAGGAGACTCTCCAGTTAGACTCTCTCCTATCTTGGACAGCACGATACTCAGTTCACACATGCTTGCTGGCAATCAAGAGCCCTTTTCCAATATTAATGAAGGATCTGGTATAAACTCTTGTTTTTCAGTATTTGAAGTGCAATGCAGTAACTCTGTTTTACCATTTTCTTTTGAAACACTCAACTTGGGAAGTGAACATACAGATTCTAGTGCTAATATGCTGGGGAAAACACAGTCTAGATTGCTAATATGGACCAAAAATAGTGCCTTTGAAGAAAACGAACACTGTTCTAATCTTTCAACAAGAACTTGTAGTCCATGGTCCCATTCAGAAGAAGCTCGCTCGGACAACGAGACGCTAAACCTTCAGTTTGAAGAATCGACACAGTTTACTGCAGAAGATATTAATTATGTGGTTCCCAGAGTCTCGTCAGATTTTGTAGATGAAGAACTTCTAGATTTTTTGCAGGATGAAACTTGCCAGCAAAACAGTAGAACTTTAGGAGAAATTCCTACATTAGTTTTCAAAAAAAGATCGAAGCTAGAATCTGTGTGTGGTATTCAGCTAGAACAAAAGGCAGAAAGCAAGAACTTTGAAACTACACAAGCATGTGGTGAAAGCAGTCCACATGGAGATGGCTACAGCTCAGGGGTTATTAAAGACATTTGGACAAAGATGGTGGGTAGGAGTTCTGTGGCTGCAGCAGAGACAGAGCGAGCTGGGGAGGAGTTGTTTTCCACAGACGTAAGTAACTACTGCTGCTGTTTGGACACGGAGGCGAAGATGGAAACCCTTCAGGAGCCCAGTAGGGCTGTGCAGAGATCAGAGTATCATCTCTGGGAGGGACAGAAGGAGAATGTGGAGAAAAGAGCATTTGTCTCTAGTGAGCTGTCCAAGGTGGATGGTGGTGACTACACCACACCCTCTAAACCTTGGGATGTAGCCCAAGATAAAGAGAACACATTCATTCTTGGAGGAGTTTATGGAGAGCTCAAAACGTTCAACAGCGATGGGGAGTGGGCAGTTGTACCACCTGGTCACACAAAAGGGAGCTTGCTACAGTGTGCAGCCTCTGATGTGGTGACAATCGCTGGTACAGATGTCTTTATGACCCCTGGAAACAGCTTTGCTCCTGGTCACAGGCAGCTCTGGAAGCCCTTTGTGTCATTTGAACAGAATGACATGCCGAAGAGCGGGGAAAATGGATTAAACAAGGGGTTTTCTTTTATCTTCCATGAAGACTTGCTAGGAGCCTGCAGTAACTTTCAAGTTGAAGATCCTGGGCTTGAATACTCATTCTCTTCCTTCGACCTAAGCAATCCCTTCTCACAAGTTCTCCATGTAGAGTGCTCATTTGAACCAGAAGGGATTGCGTCTTTTAGCCCTAGTTTCAAGCCGAAATCAATCCTCTGCTCTGATTCAGACAGTGAGGTTTTTCACCCCAGAATATGTGGTGTCGACAGGACACAGTACAGGGCTATTCGAATCTCTCCTCGGACTCACTTTCGCCCAATTTCTGCATCTGAACTCTCCCCTGCAGGAGGAAGTGAGTCAGAATTCGAATCTGAAAAAGATGAAGCAAATATTCCCATTCCTTCTCAAGTTGATGTATTTGAAGACCCACAAGCAGATCTCAAACCTTTAGAAGAAGATGCAGAGAAAGAAGGTCACTACTATGGAAAGTTAGAGCTCGAGTCTGGGAAGTTCCTTCCTAGGTTAAAAAAATCTGGAATGGAGAAGAGTGCTCAGACATCACTGGATTCCCAGGAGGAGGCAGCAGGGATCCTGCCAGTGGGAAAACAAAGTCAGTGTTTGGAATGTAACTTTAATGAATCTCTGGGAATAAACTTAGAGAGCTCCACAGCAAACTGTAAAATAATGACACAATGTGAAGAGGAAATGAATGGTTTTTGCAGTTGCAAAGCAGGTTGTCAGTTCCCTGCTTGTGAAGATAATCCAGTTTCTTCAGGACAATTGGAAGAGGTATGTGTCAGTATTGAATAAGGGGTTTGATCAGACCTTAATGAAAGGCAGCCTTATCACGCAAGAAAAGTGAGGCTGAATTACTGGGAAATTAATTTAAAAATATTAGAACTTAATTCTTAGTTTACATTTAAGAACTTAAAATGGATTTGCTGTTTACAGATTTGAAGTAAATGATTGACCCTGCATGAAAAAAAAAACATAATAACTCTCAGGATATGAAGTTCTTATGTAAAATGCGTGTAGTGTGGATAAAACATAAGGCCTGTATGTAAGCATTTTATCTCTCAGAGTCAGGGAGCCAGAATGTAGCTGTGAGTAAAGAATGTTGATCAGTTTTATTATAGTTGTGTATTCCATGTAAAGAGCTTTACATCTGGACACCATGCTCTAAAGTGTGTTGTGGTTCTTATTTAAAGTGACCAAGTGAAGGGAAATCTGTTCTCGGTGCTCAGCGAGAAAGGACTCTGGGTGGGAGTTCCGTGTGGAATCACTAGGTGATGTTAGTGTCAGCACTTTTGTTAATGGAGTCATTGTTCCCTTTGAGTGTGTGTGTTTCTAGGAAGTCCCTTGAAGTTAAATTGGATGCACCAGGATGGACCCAGCAGTAGGCTGTTCCATGGAACAAAGCAGAGCTGCCTGTCCACTTTATCCGATGCTTAGTTGACATAGCAGTGCCTGGCTTTTTTCCAGAAGCAGGTTGTTAAACAGTGTTGGAGGCAGTCTCAAGTCCTAACCACCTGATGGAGGTGGATATGTGTTGTCCTTCCTCTCATCTGTCCTGCTTACTGGCTCCCCCCATTCTGTGAGGTTTTCAGATCTAACTCCTTCACTGATACCTCCCTAAATCCTGTTCAGTCCTCATCCCACCTCATATCAGAATTAGTTTCTACCTTTTCTTAATTTATCTGCACTCTCAGCCTCTTTTTGTAATTGCATTTTCCATCTCATGAGTTCCTTGCCTTTTGCTTTTTTCTTTGAGGGAAGAGGGTGGTACTTGACTATTGGCTTCTATAACTGGGCACTGGGCACTGACTCATCAGAGGCAGAGCCCCTGGAAGTGCAACTGCTTGCCTTTGAATAGTTGCAAAAGCCTCAGGGGAACTTGAGGATTGCTGCTCTAGTTAGCATGCTCTTTGGTCTATGAAAGGCCAAGTTTAACCCCATCGGATCCCTGAAATCTGAACTGTTAAGGAAAGCCCAGCAATATTGTTAGCCTTTATGTGCTGTTGTGTTGCCCCCATTTTCCTCCTTAAATGTTCCTTTATGTACTTTGTATTTCACCTGGTTCCAGATTGGGAAGAAAGAAAATGAGGAAAGAAGCAAGAGTCTACCTACTACTACCATATTCCTTCGCTTTCTAGTATGTTGATGTACCTCCGTGTTCTCAGATTTGGGTTTTGGTTTTGTTTTGTTTGTTTTTTGTATTTTTTTTTTTGAGAGGTTTAGCTTGCTGCAGACTTATGGGGACACCATGAGAGTATGGGTGCTGTCATGCTGTCAGTGTCACTGCAGGTTGGAGCTCACTTCATATAGCTGGCTTGAGGAACAGAGTTGACAGTGGCTTGAAGGAACAGTGCGGAACCAGGCTGAGGCTAGGACCTGTGTCTATCTACCCATTGTAATCCCCAGGTCAGTTATGAGGAGTGCCTAAGACTGGCTCCACTTAGGCCAAGGCCGCCTTCTTCCATGCAAGAGAATGAAAGTAGAGGATTTTCCTTAGAATTAGCAGTTAGGACCATGGAAAGAATAGGGTTTACTTAAAAGTTGAGTCAAAGGGGTTGGGGATTTAGCTCAGTGGTAGAGCGCTTGCCTAGCAGGCGCAAGGCCCTGGGTTCGTTCTTCAGCTCCAGGAAAAAAACAAAACAAAACAAAACAAAAGTTGAGTCAAATTGGGCAGACATGATTTGAATGCTTATTATGTGCCTGTCACTAAGGGAAGAGCCTTACTGTGTGGGGTGCCATCCTTGTCAGTGAGAAGTTTTAGTGTGGGCAAGAAGGCCAGTTTGTGAATTGGAAATGGGCTGTTCATATGAAGTTACAGGAGGCATACACACAGCGATGGCTCTTCCCACCGTTGTGGTAAACCCTGCCAAAAGTATTCTCTACGTGACATATTTCCCTTGTAACTGAAATGGCCTTTATTGTAATCACCTTGCCTTTTATTTCTTATGTACTGTTCCATGTATGGTTTCACAACAGTGTACTTGACCAGTTCCTTATCTTTTAGGACATCGGGGCCAGTGTAGTTGTGGGTGATGCGGTAGGTGGAGCAGTTGAAATGAGCCCTGACGGCTGTGGGAAGGGACGGTGCAGGTGTTTTGAGCTCACCTGGACGTGTAGGCGCGGAAGGAGTTGAGGCAGACCGTGTGAGCAGGCCAGGCGGAGAGCCTGCCCTGCAGAGCTGTGCGGTTGAGTACTGAGAACAGCTCACCCAGTGATAGCTAAAGGCAAGAACTAGCACAGAAATATGCGTGTCCTCTTCTCTTGGGCAAGTAAAAACTTGCTTGCTTAATGCCAAGCCCTTTGAACATAGAAAACCAGATTCTTACTCCCTGTCTGTAAGGACTTTCCAGGAGATAAGCTTTTTGTCCCAGGATATTACACTGTGATGGTCAGCAACCCTGGAGGTTGGAGAGGTAGTAAAGGTCATTCTGGCTTGTGGCACACATCCTTCCTGTACCATTTGTCAGTGTTGTCCTACCAGAGAGCCACAGAGACTGATGTCCTCACCTGATAGCTAGAAATATGTAGACTTCACAAAGAGACTGACCCTGTCCCAACGTGAGGATCAGACAGCTCTCTGCTGGCTCTACGCCCCCAAAAGTGGAGAGCAGCAGCAGGCCCTTCCGTCTCCAGTGGCTCCTCTGATCTGCACTACATGTCTTTAAAAGAGAAGGCCACAGAACACTTTCTCTGTCATCTGTGACCCAGTGATGAAGAAGGACCAGTGGGAAAGGGCCACCGGGCCTCAGCACCTTCCTTTTCAGCAGAAATAGACTCTTTAGTGGGAGTGTGAACTGTAGAGCTTTATCCCTCGACTGCTAGCTTCTGAAGAACTTCCAAAAATTGCTAAAACATGTGTGGTCAGTCTTTCTGGATGGAGCTTGTGCCTTCCCTCCCTTTTCATTGTCCTGGTCATTCATTGCATGTTTGGAGTTCCCTCTGCCCAGTGCTGTTGCAGGTGCTGGAATCATTAGCTACGAGCCTGTGTGGAGTTTTCCTGTAGGCTTGAGGCTAACAGCAAGCATGCTAGGTTAATCCATGTGAGGATATAAGCAGCATTTGAAGCAAGGCAGAGTATTGGATGAGGCACTGAGTGAATGGAGAGTGCTGGAAGCAGCTTGCTCTTGTTGAGTAAGGAGCCAGGCAGGCTTTCTCCCAGAGCCCTCCTTGAGTATGTGCCTGGGCAGGAGCAGCTTCTGTGGATGGATGTTCTGCCTTTTCCTAGTTCTCCTGTTCTTCCGGTGTGTGCCATCCCCTGGGTCCATCTCAGGCTGGTCTTCAACTCACTCTGTAACTAAGGGGTGATCCTCCTGCCTCTCCCTCTCAGTATTCTTTATATTCATTGAATTAAAACATTAAACAGCCTCAGATGAGTGAACTGTTGTGGAGTTTGCTGGAAATAACTGAGTGCATGGTGTCATGAAATGTACATATTGTGGAATACGGATGGCTGCTGCAGTATAAAACAGATAGGAAGTCTTAGCCATAGGAATTGGCACCAAGTGGGGGATTCAGAAAAGACTCCTCAGATAATGCGGACTCAGACAAGAGTCACAGCAGGGTGAAGAGAGGACTTGATGTGCTGTGGAATCAGAGACATCCTGGGAGCCAGGTTCTGTAGTTTGTAGACAGAGTGCTCTGCCGAGAGATGCAGAGACATCCCAGGTAACAGTCTTGTCCTTAAGCTTCCAGGGCTCTCACATCTGACTACATCTTGGTGTGTACCCAGTTCCTTCTTAACTGGCCAGACCTGTTTCCCTCACCGCACCTGTCCTTGGTTGACTCTGTATCTCTTTCACTTCACAAGGGGATTGGACAATACTAAGTAGTACAGTTAATCACACAGATAAGAACTCAGCAACCTGCTGCCTCCTGTCTCCTCAGAATTCTATGGGATGATAGAGAAGACTGACCCCTCTGCCTTACTGCTCTAAGTAGTACCAGCTCGAGTCCCAGAGTTCATTAGGCCTTCACATGTTGTAAAGTGGTATCAGGACCTGGTCCCCACTTCTCCCGCAGCCTTTGTACACTGCAGCCTTCATTTGCCTTTAGCTGAGCCTTCAGAGGACCTTGTGCAGAACTTGTGCTGTTCGTAGACCACACGGGGAATAAGAAAGGTTAACTGACTACTCTGGGCAGACAGCACAATTTTCTTTCAGTTCTAAATTTGGAACTATTTCTAAAAAGTCATATTGCCTATTTAATGCCCAATATATGTCGATCTAATCCTTGAAAACTTACTAGATGATGCCGTTTTAGACCCATACAATAATTTACAGTTCAAACCACAACAAAACCCCTTTAGAAAATAAATGGTTGTTAGCTCTTGAAACAGTTTGGGTTTTGAACTTGCACAAGTGATGTCATGGAATTGTACACAGTTTGCATTCTTGCATTCTGGCAAGAGCATAGCATAAGGGCTCACGAGGTAGAGAAATGTGGAGAGCCCAGGCTTTGCCCTGGGGAGCTGGTGGCAGGCCTCTCAGGCCCAGGGAAGAAGGGGGCCACCACCAGCATACCAGGATATATTTGTCAACAAATGTTGCCTGTGAGGTTCATGACCATTCCAAGGACTTGTTGGTCACCAGTGACAGCTTCTGATAACCCATTCATTTTTACTGTGTAGGAGGGAGAGCAGGGTCTGAGCAGCCTTGAACATTCTACTTGCAAGGGTGGAACCTGTCTCTCCACGGCACCTCAGGCTCAGGCCTGGGTCACTGTTGTGCTTCAGTAGTTGAGGATTTCCTGGCTGCTGCTTTAGGTCTTAGAAGACATTTTTGTCAAGATTTTGTTCTACTTGGAGTTGAAGTACTTCTTAAGAAGGTTTCATTTATTTACAGTAAGGCCTTTTTCCTTTGCCTTATCCTGAACAATGGGAAACTTTAAATAGATTTTTTTAAACTCACCAACCTAAAGTCACTAGGTATCTAGTGCTTCAGCTTTCTGTCTGTCCTGAGGGTTTGTAAACATGCTCTATGTTTGGCTTCATCTAAACAGTTTCCTGTACTGAACACTGATGTGCAAGAAGTAACAAGAAATCAAGAGAAGCAGAGCTGGTGGGAAAAGGCTTTGTACTCTCCCCTTTTTCCCACGTCAGAGTGTGAAGGTAAGGAGACTGTGTCACTATTCTGTTCAAATTTCTAATTCGCCAAGGGTCTTTGGATGTGGATACAGTCCAGGAAACAACAAAGCAGTTCCTATGGCCAGCACTCTGTTAGATCCTTGGGACGCCTAAATGATTGCAAACTGGATCCTGCTCTTAACCCTAACCCATAGGCTGGCGGAAAGGTTTGGAAAGTCATTAGAAGCATAAATGGTATGGACCTTTGATGAGATATGTATAACCGTCTTGACCGTCGAAAAGGGAGTCCTCAAGGTAATCTTTGTGCAAAGACCACAACAAGCTGTGAGGCAGGTTGAAAGAACCAGGTCCCGTTGGGCTCAGTTAGTTTGAAGATGAGCCAGAAAGTCTGATGGGAAGGAGCCTACAGGTATGAGAGCCTGGCTTCTGGCTCCAGTTTGGTGTTGGTTGTGTAAAGGACTTGTTTGCAGGGTGTTCAGGTCAGATGTGTGCTGGAACACGTGTAGCAACAACAGAGACCAATTTTAGCTGGGGAACTAGGAAGTGGGAGCAGCATGGGGAGACTTGCAGTGCTTGTACCTGCCTCCTGAGCAGCAGGAGGGAGTTAGAACAGGTTCTCAGTCTGAGTTAGGAAGTGCAATGAAGTCACTCTATGGCTGGGGTCACTGTACATGAAGAACCATATTAAAGGGTCTCAGCGTTAAAAAGGCTGAGAACTACTGCTGTAGAGAGAAGGGTAGTGAGGGGGCCTCTGCTGTGCCAAGGAAGATGCCAGGGCTGTAGGAGTATAGATCCACCTGATCCGTCTGAGCTGGATGAGTTGAAGGCACAGGTACAGCGAACATTACAAGTCAGAAATCCCCATAGCTGTGCCTCAGAAACTCCTCTCCATAAAGATGGAGAAGAGGAAGAGGTGTATCACCATGTAGCAAAGAAGCTGCTTTCTTGGGGGTGTTTATTAGAAGTACTGCATCAGTTTGGTTCACTTTGTCATTCATTAGTAGGAGCCCAGTTCCAACTCTGAGCTCTGCACCTTGGATGTCCAATCTGTTGGCAGGTACTAGTGAGTGGATGTAATACTTTTGTATGAGTATGTGAAATGTTGCATAGGGAAGCTTGGTGGAGAAGGAATGGTAGCCAGTCTTCTGAATACAGTTCTGAGTTCAATCCCTGTGAAGCTCCCTTACAGTAACCGTATGAAGTACTCTTTCTGTTGCCTCACATGGAGGTTATGCAAAAGGATAACTAGCTACTCAATCCCTTGAAAAGGACTAGACATTCCTGAAGCTTCTAGTATTAGAAATGGTTAGTAATCAACATGTGCTTCCCTGGACACTGGCTAACTAGATATTTGAACATCCCAAGGGAGAAAGACTATCTCTTTGTTGAGTCTGGTGAGGAGACAGGGTGTGTCCGGCTGAGACCCCTGACCTAGTCACTTCTGTGTATATGTGTCTCTGATCAAAGTGCTGCTCTGGGGATATATAGACACACTGGCTGCCTGTCCTGGATGTGTCTTCTCAATGGGGTCTGGAGGTAGGGTACAGACCAGCACAGCAGCTGGGATTGGAGGAGCAGTGTGGGGTAGAGCATAGATAGCACGGTTCAGGAGTGTGGTAGGGACAAGGCTGGCTAGGGTAGAGACTACAGAGGGCTTGGTCGCTTTCTCCAGTGCTTGCTGTGTTGTGCTTTGGAGGCTCAGTTGCTGTAGGCATGCATTATTCAGGCTGTGTGGAGTGAGCCCTTTGGGGAGCAGCACAGACTGGTGGAGGAGCAAGGCTGAGCTGGAGTGCCTCTGTGCATAACTTTTGGGCTTCTCTGCTCTGTTGTCTGTATTTGTAAAAGGAAGCCATCCCTATTGGGATGATTGTGAGGAATAAAGATGCCACTTCCGCAGGCCGGGCGCCTATAGCTGTAACCCACATACAGTTTTTTGCTCAACAAACAGTAGCATTAACAAGAACATTGGATGAGCTCAGTATGATTCTCAGCCAAACCCCTGCATGGAGGCGTGAAGATGGACTTTCTGCAGTCTCTCTTCTGGCCCTGCTGTGTGTGTGTATGGAATGAGGCCACGAGAGCTCAGTGGCCTCCCAGCCACCCAGAACCCATGTTCCAGGATGGTGCTATAGAAGATGTTGCTATCCCTGTCCACTTCTCATGTAGCACCTCCTTGAATAGGATGATGTTGCTTCTGTTCTAAAGAGGTTGGGTATGTGGCTTGCAGAGTCATGTCACAAATAAGAAGCAGTACCTGGCATCTACTATGGTCCTTGTCACTTAAAGCCAGGGTTATTCAAGGATTGCCCAGGACTCATAGGTTATGGAGAATGTCCACATGGCAAGCAAAGTCTGTACCTGGTGCCCAAGAGTATAGCACTCATTAAGGCTGGCCTTGTCTTCTGTAACTCTGACACACAGGAGTCATAACATCCATTGACACGTGTGGCATAACTCTATCGAGCAGGGATGCTAAGGGATCATCACGTCTGAGCTCTTGTCAGCGCCAGGTCTGAACTAGCTTATTTGGAGAATGCATCCTTCTCTGTAACTCCATCAGCAATTTCTTCATGGGTCAGTGGACAAGAGGCTAAACTAAGACTACGTTTAGCACAGGGGCTGCTGCTCAGGAATCACCTGGAAACTTCTTAGAAGGACTGGTGTTCAATCTCCCAAAGCCTAGGTTTCTGCAAATTCCTTAGGTGACTAAATAATGCAGTGCATAGATGAAACACAGTTGAGGCTGCTGCTGGATTGGCTTCCTCTAACTCCAGGCTACACTGCCTTCTCATTCTGTGAGCCTTGGCCTACTGGACTATGAGCCTCCATGTGCACAGGCGTTACCGACATGGGCATGCTGTTGAGTTAGATGAGGCCAGCTGGTGGCCTGCTTTGCTTTCTCATTGGGCTGCCTCTCTGGAACCTCTGCTCCTGTTCCATGAGCATATCTCCCACTGGACACTCATTCTTGAGAGCATGGGTCTCACTGGTCTTTTCCCCTGTGTCCCAGGACCATTACATCATAGATCTGTGTGTATATTTGTTGAATTGTTGGGATAAGGTTTTACGGTAGAATATGCTTATGCTGGCCTGGTTTTTATTATTCATTACATACTCGTGGTTGGAGTTTTCAGTTGGTGTCACGTTTCTCATACCCTCCAGACTGGCTGTGCTTTCAGCGACAACCTAAATCTCCAGAGGGGGGGGGAGGCCTTTCAGCGAGGCGAAACAAGGGTGTGTGTTTCAATTGTCTTAATTGAATTTCCCCCTTTCCCTCTTTTCCCTTCTCCATTCACAATGATTAAGAATGTTATACAAATGCCAAGGGAGAGAATGGTATAGAAGAATATCCAGATGCTAAAGAGACACCCAGTCGTGAAGAGCGTCTGTTAGATTTTAATAGGGTAAGTCGACTGTCCTCCTCCCTACCATTCTAGTCACAAACTTGAGGGTCCTGTGACACACCCCTGGCCTATGTTCCCCAGATCCTGGGGGTTGCCTTTCTCCTCTTGGCCCTTTCTTTGGGGCCTTAGCCCTACCCACAACTCCCAACCAGTTGCCAGACTTTCATGAACAGCCCCTAATGTCCCCCCACTGGCACTACACTGCTGGCACAGGGGTTTTAAATGCTGTGCCAAGCCTGTTGTTTCTTGTTCATTCCTGGGGCAACATCTTCCTTCCAGTGTACTTTTCCAACCTGTGTGAGCCCTTTCTGTGCTCTTGTGTACTCTCTGGGTGGGGTCCCACCATCCCAGACACTTCTGTCTCCCTAACAGGCCTGTGAGCACCATGAAGGCACATTCAAGTCCTTGACCTACTTTTAGCTCAGTTTCAAGCTTTCCACCGTTAGGCAAGTTAAGATCAGTGAATTGAAGGAAACCTATTTTCTTCTCAGAGTTATCTGTAAGAATTTTCCAAAGCACCATATAGTGCTAATCCCACTGACTTATCACTTTGTGTTAATATGTCTAAGACCACATGCAAGGCCACCCCATAGCCTTCCACCCTGAGTGAGTGTCTCTTCACCTGTCTCTTCCTCTCACCTCTACCCACAGTGTGTCTGCCAGCCTGTTAATTAATGTATCTCACCTCCACCTTCCATCCACTTCTTTACTCCACACCATCCTTTCCACATGGCTCAGACCACTGCTACTCAGCAGTAGCCACAGTCTTTCTCGTCTTGTCCTTGCTTCTGCTTGTCCCTAACAGACATTCTGCAAGATAGTGACCGAAAAACACCCCTGTGCACTAAGTATTCTTGGCATACTCATGCATTTGCAGAATACAAAATGGAAGTGTCTGGAAATGGAGCATAGGGCTGCACACCCCATTGTCTGGCTGTAGGACACATGCTACTATGCTGTGCACTTGGAAGAAATTCAGACTCCCTCCATGCCTGGAAGCCTGTGGGCTTTGCTCTCACATAGGTCTTCTGTGTTCCCGCCTTGAACTCAAAAACAGGGCCTGTGGTGGAGTGATGCTCGCGGTGGATATTGTGATGCACTGGGAAATATTGCCAGTTACTGTGGCTGGCAGAAGGGTTACCATTGCCATCTAGTATCATTGAGGACCCAGATGCCAGCCTTCCCTTAAACACAAGAAGATGCTCTCTGCTGCACCTGGTGATGCTGACAGTGCTATGCACAGCACCAGCCTTTGCTCAGGAGTGCCACCTTCTGGAGCGCTCTGCCCCTGTTCAGAGTGTCCCATAGCCAGTGTCCTCATGTCTACAGTCTGAAGCTTTGTCCTTTGGTTTGTTTGTCTGCTGGAACCGTGCGCCCCTGTACATGACCATGTCTGTTTACCCAGGAGAGCCTGTGTGAAGTTCCACGGGCTACCCTGAGCCAGGTACTCAAAAGACTTGTTGAGAGTTAAGGAGTCCCCTTGTCTTACCCTAGTGTAGCCACATAGATTCCTGTGACTCTAGATGTGCAGAATTAGGATTAGACCCTTCAAGGCAAAGGAGAAGGTGTTCCCTGAGACCGTGCGTCTTCGCGTCTTTGTAGCTTTCTATAGGATATGTCAGTGGTTGCTTCTTCTTCTCTGTCTGGGAGTAGACTGAGCCTTTGGGGGGAGTTGTCTGATTTTTGGTGTATTGAAAATTGTTTCTTGAATTGTAGGTGTCTTCTGTTTATGAAGCAAGATGCACAGGAGAGAGGGGCTCTGAGACAAAACCAAATGGCCTCCCCGGGAAGATGTGTTCCAGTGCCAGCTCTGACGCGGGCGACACGGGCTCCGAAGCCGGCGGAGAGTGGGTGGGCCCCAGCAGAGAGGACCTCTTCTCCAGAACACACCTGTGACCCTGCAGAGTAGTAGCAGTCATTGCACATGCTCTGACGGGAGATTGCCCGCTGTGAGGCCTGTTAGTCTAAAGCAGTAACTTAGGCTTCCTCTTCCATTAACTGATCCGCACCAGTGATTCCCTTTCTCTTCTTGCTTACTTTAGCGTTGAGGACAGCTGTCCTGTTGAAGATTTGTTTCCAAGCTGTTAAGTTCTTGCTCTCTGAAGTAGACTAGACTGTGCTGTCCAGTGAGGAATGGGTGTGCATGTGCTTGTCCTAGTGCGTCCCGCTTCTGCATCGCAGCTGCAGGCCTCCCTCTGGCGGCTGTGTCGCCATCACCTTGTCAGCACTGTGGCGACAACCGCCACCGTCCAGAGACTCTAGCTCTGTTCTCTGAGCCAGGAGATCAGTCCTCCCCTGCAGTGGGTCAGGGCCTTGCTGAAGGAGGAGGGAAGCATGGTGACTCATCTGCAGGCTCATTCAGAAGATCTCATGGACCTTGCTGTAGGAACACAAGGGTGTGCTTTAGAGACTTACAGAATACTGTGCTTTCTCTTAGGATTCCCCTAAAGTACTATGGAAGTTACTGTGGCTTATGACTTTCTTGCTAGCTGAAGAAGCCAAGGATTCGAGGCACGGGGTAGTGGATAGATGAGTTCTGCTACTGCAGTGTGTCTACAGCAGGCACAATGTGGTTCTCTGAACTGTCCCTCCAGTGCATAGTTGAGGACCTTACTTGCAAATTATTATCTGAACTTAAGTCTCCAAGTGAACTTAAAAACATTTGACATGTGCAGTAAGGACACCTCTTACCCCAAAGAAATCTTCGGCTGCTGCAGCTAGCTGCTCCTGTGGCTGTGATGTAGTATAGCTTGTATCTCATTTTGTGTTTGAGAGAATGTTCTGGGCAAGTTGTGCTTGCGGTGGGCTGGGGTGGGCAAAGGAATTTCCCACAGACCTGTGTGATTGCTGTTCTGATCATCGCCTCATGTGACTTGGTGAAGCAGGCAGGCAGCAGGCCTCACAGTCACATTAAGTGTGCTGATCACCTTGAATCTCTCTTGCAGCACTGCCACAGGTGCTAGTAGGGCCAATTGTGCAAAACCTAAACATCCAAAATTATTTTTCTCTTTTAACCAGCTTGTTGTTTTTAAAAACACCTTGTCTATGACATGGATTCAGCATGTCCAGAACATCAGGAGTGGCTGAGAGGTCTGAAGTAGTTGAACTGGCCTCTCCAGTAAGTGGAGCAGCACTGGACATGTGTGTGGCTTCTTAGCTGGGAGTGGAGCTGCCCCTCAGGCCTTGCTGGTGGTACTTGAGTTTGTTGCCTGTTTCTCAGGAACACAGGAAACACCATGGAGACTGTGCAGGCCCTGTAGTCCTGTGCGTCCTCATCATGGGAGCCTGGCTTGCTGGCTGGGGCATCTTACCACCTTAGGGTTTGTTTTCATACAGCACATCTTCTGACACTCTACAGTGGCTTGTGTGTGCGTGTGTGCATGTGGAAGGTTTCATGTTGCTCTTATTTATTTACAGGTATCAGATAAGTTTTATGTATTTTTTCTTCTGGAGCTTCCTAAAATTTGATTAACATCTGCACTGAAATATAACCTATCATCAAAGGCAAAAAGAATTGAAATTGTAAATTCCTAAAATCAATGCCATCACGATTACCCTAGAAATTGTTGCTATGACCAAATGGATTTCATACTCAGCCATGAGCTTGGGTGACCTGGACAGCCATTGTTCATCAGGAAAGGCTCCAGGTGGCAAAGACACCTACGTCTTCGGCTGTGGGGAGAGGCCCTCCACAGGGGACACGGTGGGTCATCAAAGGCAAAGGGATAACTAGATTCTGTATTTGGTTTCTTTTTGTAGTTAAGTGGCTAAAGCTCAGAGGCTTTGGTACAGAATTAAAGTGTGGTTTTAGTTTTGTGAATGGATGATCACAAAAAGCATTAAAAAAAAGTTGGCAAACGCTGAAACGCACTGTGGTATGAAGCGCGTTGCATATCCGTAGCACTGAACTATCAGCTCCATTCCTGGGCTGATTTTTTTTTTCCCCCGTGGTTGTATTGTTCTGATTTCACGTACACCAGAGTAACTGATTTTTTTTTGTTTCG
This sequence comes from Rattus norvegicus, assembly GCF_021556685.1. Lineage (NCBI taxonomy): Eukaryota > Metazoa > Chordata > Mammalia > Rodentia > Muridae > Rattus > Rattus norvegicus. Next base: position 78,606,250 of record NC_141547.1, read on the forward strand.
TTTTGTTTTGTTTTCTTGTGGAGTTAACACCAAATAAAAATTTCAAAAATGTTTGTTGTTTTTATTTATCATAGCAATCCTTTAAAGTGAATAAACAGCTTCCTCTGAACTGAGAAGAACAAGAGGAAGCCAGATCCCCTCCTCCTCCTGTGAGCAGTTAGCCTCTCAGAGCTGGGAAAGCAAGTAGGTAGGGCCTGCTTGGCAGCCAACTGGTCCATATCCCCAATAGGCCCTGTCCTCAGAAGTCAGCAGGATGGCTTAGTGGGAAAGGTGCTTACTGAATCGAGTTTGATCCCCAGGATCCATAGAAAGGTGGAGAGAGAATGGCCTACAAAGTTCCCTTTGACTTCTTTTTTTTTTTTTTTTTTCTTTTCTTTTCTTTTTTTCGGAGCTGGGGACCGAGCCCAGGGCCTTGTGCTTGCTAGGCAGGCGCTCTACCACTGAGCTAAATCCCCAACCCCTCCCTTTGACTTCTGAATGCATGCCTAGAATGTACTGCACTCACACAGTACACAGTAACATGCACAATGTGTGTATATACAACAGCAATAAACAACCAGTCAGTGTTTGAACAAGAGTGAAGGAAAACGTCATATGTGCCTATAGGTATCTTGTAATAACTCTCTCTAGGTCTGGGTGCCCACAGGAGCACAGCCATGCTACAGACTTCTAGCCTACCCTGCAGTCAGAACGGAAGCTTGACGGCCTGTTACCCAGCAGAGATTGAGCAGGGGCCTCATTGACAGGTAGAGCATTCCTTTCATCTCTGTCACTGAACTTCCTAGCTCAGTGGGGATCTAAGGACATGACATTCTTCCTGGGAACTAGCAGGTACATCCCATGAGGTGGCCAAGCCCCTTTCCCTGTTGTTCCCCGAGTCCAGATGTGCCCACAAGTTGTGCTGACAACCCCCTCTGCTTTGCGTGGGTTTCTCTCTTTTTTTTTTTTTTTTTTTTTTTTTTGGTTCTTTTTTTCGGAGCTGGGGACCAAACCCAGGGCCTTGCGCTTCCTAGGCAAGCGTGCATGGGATTTCTTTACAGACTCTTCAGGTGCTTCACAGATGCTCTGCCTGCAAGAGAAGGGACAGTGCTAAGTAGCAGTTAGCCTTCCCCTGCCCCTGCCCCTGCCCCTGGGAGCGTGAGCAGCCCGGCATTCAAAGAACATAAAAGCCTCTGTTGCCTAAGCAGCTGGCCACCAATGCCACCAATGCTCTGACACTGTGAGCCTCACATGTGGTAAGTGACCAATTACAGTTCCCTGCAACCGGAACAGAGCGTGCCCAGACCTTGAAAGGTGCTCACCAGCTGTTTGCTTGCTCAGCTGGCACTGTTGAAAGCACCAAGACCGGGAAGCCCAGCTGGCCCAGCGCTGTCTTGCACTGTAGGCTCTTTTTTTTTTTTTTTTTAAGATTTACTTATTATATATAAGTACACTGGAGTCTTCATGCACACCAGAAGAAGGCATCCAATCCCATCACAGATGGTTGTGAGTCACCATGTGGTTGCTGGGATTTGAACTCAGGACCTCTGGAAGAGCAGTCGGTGCTCTTAACCGCTGAGCCATCTCTCCAGCCCCCTGACTCTTGAGTGTGTGGACCATAGTTCAGGTACCACTTGGAGACCAAGGGGTGGGGAAGGCTTTATATCCCTACAGGCCCTGTCACAGATGGAGACAATGTCTCCTAGAGTGTCTTGAAGGTTAGTAGAGAAGCACCAGAGCTGCCAAGGATATTGGTCTTCAGAAGCCAAAGCCCAGGAGCCCATGTCGTAAGTGTGCTCATTCTTCCTCTTCGTTGCCGCCTGGAATGGCATGACAGAAAGAGCCCTGCCCTACAAGCTGCTCCCCCCCACCTGCACTACAAGCTGCTCCCCCCACCTGCACTACCTTGGCTGAGTCTGACAGGCTCTGAAGCATTCCTTGCCCATTTTTTTTTTTTATAAATCTTTTTTTTAATTTATTTATTTAATGTATATGAGTACACTGTCTCTGTCTTCAGACACACCAGAGGAGGGCATCGAGGGCATCGGATTTCATTACAGATGGCTGTGAGCCACCATGTAGTTGCTGGGATTTGAACTCAGGACCTCTGGAAGAGCAGTCAGTGCTCTTAACCGCTGAGCCGTCTCTCCGGCCTGTTTGCCCATCTTGTACTCCTTACCCTAGGAGGGGTAATGTTTCAGCCCTGAACCCCATATCCCCACCAGTGCTCTACTGTGACCAGGTCCACCTCGCATGTACGCCCACCATTGTCCCCAGCAACCTCCAAGACTGAAAAGCTGGCATGACGAAGGAGTCTCAAGCGCTGGGCTCTACTGCTCCCCAGAGAGTTCCTTAGTGCCAGGGTACTGCGGTGTAGGCCTCTCTCAAGGGCTCAAACCTTGCTGTATGCTTTGGACACCGGTTTGTCCTCCAAGAGACCACAGGCTGGGAATGCGAGGGCAGCAGCCCAGGACTCCTGTTTGCTGAGACTATTCAGAGAGGGAAGTGCCAGCTGGCTTCAGGGACAACTGAGCATCCTTTGTCTGCTGAGGATAAGGTGTTGAAAGAACCTGAATCTGGTCACCGATGCCAAAACATCGCTAGTTCACCCCACAGCAAACTGCAAACCTATAACCATCAGCCCTTTGTGCACTCAGACCCAAGGCTGACTGATGTGCAAGGTCTGGCCATATGCACTCTCCCCAAGTGTTCCTGCAGCAGGACAGCAAGTACAGTGCCAACTGCTGGAAAAGGCAGGGACAATTAGATGGGAATGGTACAGCAGGCACCCTCTGGAGCTGACCTCAGGGGACATCCCTCCCCTTACCCCAAGAGCCTTTACCTGCTGGCAGCACTCTAGTGCCTCATCACTGTAGTTCCCTGAGGCCTGGAATTTCTCAGAATCCAGTCTTTGAGTCCTGAATTTGCTTGGCTTCAATGGAGGGAGGTGGGGAGGGGGGCAGGAAGAAGGTTGGAGTGGCCACTCCTGAGATGCTTTTTTGCGTATTCTCCACAGGCCTCCAAGGCTGGGTTGAGATCTTAGCTCAGGCAGGGGAGGAAGAAAATGCCCCCATAGTCTTCTAAATCTGGGTTCTAGACTACATTAAGGTTGTGGCCTTTTAATACAGTTCCTCCTGTTGTGGTGACCCCCGACCATAAAATTATTTCCTTGCTACTTCCTTCCGTTATGATTCATAATGTAAATATCTGATACGCAACCCCAAAGGGATCAACCCACTGCTGTGCACTAGCCTCTTCCCCAGGACCTGTAACAGCAGCAGCGAGGATGCTCTTGTACCCCTCTCCTTCATGGGGATGTGAGGGGATTCATGGGGGGAATGAAGGGAATGCATCCCCCTTATTCAGAGTCCACAGGACTTAGCTACTTAGTTCACCAAGCAAGGTAGGGCCCAGCTTGCACCCCCACCAGCTGGTCTCACTGGTCCCGAGGGATTGGCTCTAAGGGTTTATAGGTTCTCCATACTTCAGTTCCTTCCATTCACTTCCTGAGTGGTTGAAATCAGTCTCTCAGCTTTCTGCTCTAGCTGTCTGTCACCATGCCCTCCCCTCCCCTCCCCCCCCCCCGCCATTATGGACTCCTGACCCTTAAATTCTCCTAGAACTCTTCCTTAAATTGCTTCTAGCCATGCTAATGCAGACTAGACTGTCTTCAGAGAGAGAAGGAAAGGGAGAGAGGGAGAGAGACAACTGAGAGCTGAATGACAAGAGAATGTTGCGCTTAAACCTGCTTAAGCAGCTTAGCAAAAGAAACTCTTAAAAATAAAAAATCTTGGGGCCAGAGAGAGAGGTGGCTCATGGTTAGGAGCACTTGCTGCTCTTCCAAGGACCCAGGTTCAGTTCCCAACCCCTACATCAATAGTGACTCACAACCTTCTGTAGTTCCAGCTCCAGGGGATCTGACACCTCTGCCTTCCTGAGGGCAACTGCGCTCACATGCACAAAACCACATGTGTACACATAATTAAAAATAATAAAAACATTTTTTAAAAATAAGATCTTAAATAAAAATAAACAGAAAGGGTTCTGACTTATTCTCCAGTACCACAAAAGATGGAAAAAGAGGAGGGGAAGAAGGAAGAGAAATTGAGGATGAGAAGAAGCAAGAGGAAGAGGAGGGTGAGGAGGAACAGGAGAGAGGAGGAGGAGCAGGAGGGAGGAGGAACAGGTAACTGGGATCTTAGAAGACAGAGCTGTCCTGTGTCCTCAGGTATGCTGGCAGTGTAGGAAAGCTCTCCTACTTCAGGGTTGTGTGGAAGAAGTGGAGATGTTTACTGTGGACTCTTGAGATGTGCTCCAGAAGAATTCAGGCAGAGCGAAAACGTGTAATCGCAAAGAGCTTTGTTCCATAGCACGGGTACTATGCCCCAGACTCATTTTAACGTGTTACAAATGGGCCTCCAGGTTCGGACCAGCAAAGGGGCAGGGTTCTGAAGCGTCCAGCTGAACAGAAGGAGCTACATCCAGGTCTCACTCTTAGCCTCTGCCCTCACAGGCTGGTACCAGCTCTCGAGTTCTGGGGGAAGAGATGCTGCAAAAGCGCCTTCTATTGAGCTGCCATTGAGTCTTCAGGCTGCCTCAACAGGCCTTTAGGGTAGCCTCTCCCAAGGCCATCTGCCATACCCACTTCCAAGTTACAGTGCTGTGCTTCTGGTGGGTGGGTGGGATTGTCCCTGTCCCTCTGAGTTTCCTGAGCTCACTGAACTGAACCCAGAGCTCCCTTCATCGTTCCTCCCTCCCCCAGCTGCTGAGATCCATGCTGAGGGCCACAGCATGGGTGTGCTTCCTCCTGCTGTTTAGCGTCTCAGCCCTGGCACTTTTCTGCATACCCTGGGGACGTGCATCAGTTTCTTCACAGAGAGGGGCTGAAAATAAGTTGCAACCAGCTCTCTAGCTCCTGCAGCAGAAGCAGTGGCCGAGAGACAAGAGATAAAAAGCTTCCCTTGAAGCCTTTCCTTGCCATGTTATTCCAGAGCATTCCTCAGGGCAGGTCCCCTCCTATCCGTGCAGATACTAAACAATGCTGTACATAATATAGGTCACCCTGTCCCAGGAGAGCCCAGTGATGCTGCCGCTCCAGCTCTGGGTAGGTGGAAGCTGGTCCCTGCCAGTATCTGCACTGGAGAATGGGACCATCTTATGCAAATCTGGACTTACTCCTTTGCCTCAGCTCTATACTTAGGTCCTCCCATTGCTGTTCTCAGGAGCTGTGACTGTGTCGCCTTAAGTAATAGACTTCAAAAAGAATCTCACTATGTGCCTGAGCTGGCCCGTCACTGCCATGGAACCATGCACAGCATGGGAATCTAAAGGGGATTCAAAGACATTGAGGCCACAATGGGTCTATGGAAGTAGAAATGCACAGTTGGAACACTGACATTTAGCACAAGATCCATTACCAGGGCAGCCCTGTCCCAGGCTAGATGGGCCTTTGTGAGTAGACCACCTACCTGCTAGATTACTGTCAGCCACCCTACACTGTGCTTCCTGTGGACTGAGGCTTGCCTGCCTAACTGAGCAATATAGTTCTTCCAAGACATTATGGGCAAGGCCGTCTCCTTTACCAACTCCTGACTTGATTTCTTCAGTATCAACAAAGCAATTTTATTTTATTTTTTAAACATTTATTTATTTATTTATTTATTTATTTATTTATTTATTTATTTATTTAATGTATATGAGTACACTACTGCTCTCTTCAGACACACCAGAAGAGGGCATTGGATCCCATTACAGATGGTTGTGAGCCACCATGTGGTTGCTGGGAATTGAACTCAGGATCTCTGGAAGAGCATTCAGTGCTCTTAACCACTGAGCCATCTCTCCAGCCCGCAATTTTATTTATTTATTTTTTTCTTTTTCTTTTTTTCGGAGCTGGGGACTGAACCCAGGGCCTTGCATTTGCTAGGCAAGCACTCTACCACTGAGCTAAATCCCCAACCCCCAATTTTATTTTTATTGATAGTTTTTCCATCTGTGTTCCTCTCTCCAAATTCATAGGCTGCCTTTTCCAACCTCCTATGTGTGCATCAGAAGATGGGGTGGTTTAAAGGCGTGGATCATCAGGCTGGACAGCAAGCCCTTTTACCTACTGAGCCCTTATGTCAGTCCTGAAAAGAACCAGCTTGTGAACAAGAGGCCCTGGGCCTTGGGATGACCCTTGTCTAACTCACCTTCCCTAACAGGAAGGGTTCAGTCATCTGTGAAGGTCCCACATGTTGGCCCTGGACTCAGCCCGGAGTTGCCCTTTTCGCTATACGTACAAGGTCGTGACCTCTGTGTCTCAACAACCTTTTTAATAGTGCTGCGCTAACACCTGCTGGTGGGGGAAATGGGAAAAGCCAAGCTGATGGCTTTCAGGTGTCTCCAGGCCCTGCAGAGGAAAGCCAGCCCCTTCGATAACCACTGACACCGGAAGCTTGGCAGTATCCAATCAGCACTTGTGCTAATGAGGAGCCTTTCAGGAAGTGGGGCCAAGAGCTGGGAGAGGCTGTTGGGAAGCAGTCTTATGTGTTTCTCTCCTCCTGGGGTGGGTGTGACAGCAGAGCCTGTCTGCAGTTGAGCAGCAGAGGCTTGCACTGAGCAATAAACCCAGGTACCAGCCAGGAGGTTCCAGACTGTGCCAGTCCTGGGGGCCATCAGCCTCTTCTCTTGTTTTTGGGACTCCAAGGAGGCCAGGTGAGTGACTCTTTCTCTTACCTTCCAGCGCCCAGTCCGTGCTTGGCATCAGTTCTATCTTCTCTGGTGCCCCTTAGGGTAAGGTTAGCTTCTGTTTCTTGGGTGATGCCTGGCTCTCAAGAGGGCTGGGGCCCCCTGGGTGTCTGGAAGTGAGACTTCATAGCTGAAGTAAACAAGGAGGCAAGGAGACACAATACAGAGATGACTGACTGGGACCTGGGACAGTTAGTACAGGCTGGAGGAAGACAGGAAAGGGGTATCCTGAGAGAGAGCCACAGGGCTGTGCTTGGTGTGACTTTTTGGTACATATCCTCCCCTGTTTTGGAGGGTTTTGTTCTGTTTTGTTGTGTTGTTTTGTTTTGTTGAGACAATCTCTGTGTAGCCCTGAGTGTCCTGGAACTTACTTTGTAGACCAGGCTGGCCTGGAACTCACAGAGATCCACCTCCCTCTGCCTTCCAAATGCTATGATTAAAAACCTGCCCCCCTCACCACCTGGTCCCCTGTTTTGGAATTTAGAAGAGGAGGCAGATGTGGTTATTTAGTGGATATTTCTGATTGAGCCAGTTTGGGAAGGGGCACAGGATACCTTGGGCCATAAATTCCATAGGAATAACTGAATCTGCCAGGTGTAAGCCCTCTCCTCCAATCCAGGGGGATGTTAAAGGCCAGGGCTGGTGGGGAGGTGTGCCAGGCTGTTGGGAACAGGACTAGCTGAGGCTGGTGTGTGGGTGGGTGCTTTATGGCTATGATAAACCTTGCTTATCTAGATTTATATGGAAGGCCACAGCTGGGAGCCCCAGAAACATTCTGGAGGCTATAGATGGGCTGGAATTGAAGCAGCAGCTTCTTGGCGATGGGTTGTCCCCCTAGTCTTTCTTGTCCCCTTGGTCTGCCATCTGCCCTGTTATCCTCCCTGACACTAGTTACTGCCCTGCCTGGTTCCTCAGGGTACCTGCTCTTCACTCTTCCAGGGTGTATCCTCTGGATCTCCATTTTCCATTCAAACAAGGCCAAAGTAGGGCACAGTGACACGTGTTCATAAACTGAGCATTCAGGAGGCTGAAGCAGGAAGGTGGCAAGTTCAAGTCCAGCCTGGGTTACATTGGGAAATCCTATTTCAAAACACAAAATTCACTCTCCCTTTCTTGTCCTCCAGGTGAGCATGTAAGCTTGAGGGTAGGGCAGCCAGTGCTACCTAAAGGTTCTAAGAGATTGGAGAGTAGAGAGGGGCCCAGGCCTTTGCTCGTTTGCCTATCTCTGGTGTTAAGCACAGGGCCAGGCACAGAAGTGGATGGGAGAGAGGAAAAGAGCCACAGAAGTCTGAGCTGAAGGTCAGTTGGCTTCAGCTGGCTCAGGGCTGAGACCTATGGGTTAAAAAAGCTGAAATCTGCTTTTTAACCCAAAGATGAGGGGCAGCATCTGTGGAGACTAGAGGCAAGAGAAACTCCAAGGTTATTTGCACCTCAGCCTCTATTTCTGTTGGATGGAGCCAGAAATGGTTGTGGATCTGGGATACTGGAAGGTAAAATAAGGTACAGTGTGTTGTATGAGAGGCTTGGGAATGAGGTTGGAGAAAGAGAGGAGGGGTTGGAATAGGTAGATAGGGTAGGTAGGGGTCCCCGAAGGATGGCAGCACCCACTGGCCACTGCCTCTGAGTAGACTGAGCCACACCCCCAAAGGGTGACAGGAGCAAAAGCCGACTTTCAGAAAGTCTGAATAGCTCGCCCATCACACATGAAATACCAGAGCTGGGATTCCAGCCTAGGATGTGTGGTAGGTACCTGTTCACGTTCAGCGACACACCGCCACTCAAACAGTACCACAGCTTGCTAGCTCTCTGCCAGCCTCTTGATTCCAGGGCCCTTGGTTGGGTGGGAGAGCTCCCCAGAGAGCCTTCATTTCCCGAGTGTGATTCAGTGAGTGTGAGGATAAAGGAAGCCGAACAGGCAGAGCTAGCAGAGGGTACCCTTCTGGGGGGGCAGGTAGGTGGTGAGAGGGTCAGGGCTGATTTTATGAGGGTGCACAAATCATTTGAGGAGAGAGGACTTGGGAGGAGGGAGATTGGGAAGCAGGTGGGGGGCAGTGCAGATGCAAGGGTTTGCCCTGAAGTCCCGATGTATCTCTGTACATCTGGAGGGTGTGTTGGGGGTGGGTAGATGTGGCCTGGTGAACAAAGCCCTGGGGGTGGGACTGGCTGTGGGCTAGCAGGTGGTGGTGGTGGGAGCTGAGCCTTTGTCTCCTCCCACCTCCTCACCTCCGTGGTGCTCCACATGGTGCTCCACATGAGACCGGCTTCCTGCACACAGCTAAATTGGGCTTTACTCTCTATGGTGGCAGTGGCAGGCAACTGGGTGATGCTTTTAAAAGCAAAGCTGTTTGGAAAATTCCACTTTGGTATGCTGTGACACAGAGCACCATTCTTAGCTAGAGTCTCTCCAGCCTGCAGGCTTTCAGCATGGTCACTTCCTGGTGAGCATGGAGCTTGGCCACAAGCTATCTGCACCCATCTTTCCCCTATCCTGACCTGCCCAGGCCTTAAGGCCGGCTAAAGGGGGATCTGTTCCTTCTGCTGTGTCTTAGTCTTCCCATCAGTGACTTGGGAAGCACAGGATATGAATGACCTTGGGTTGTGAGCCAGCCCTGCCTGGATCAGGGCTCTTGGGTGGCCTGTAGCTACCACTGGGCTCCTAGAATGGCTAGAGTTTATAAAAAGATAAGTAGAGAAGGAACATGTATGGTGGATGTGCAGTCAGGTGTGGGGGAAGGGGGTGCCTCTGTGGGCCCAAGCTGAGCATCCCTTCCCCCTGAGGCACCAGCAACAGGATGATATAGTATAGAGTAGAGTTTATTCAGGGCATGGGGAGGGGAATTGAGAGGGTAGTAGAAACAGAGTGAGTGAGTGAGTGAGAGAGAGAGAGAGAGAGAGAGAGAGAGAGAGAGAGGAGTAGAGGTGGGCCATGAGCACAGGGAGAGAGAGGGAGAAGGGACAAAAGGATAGAGCAAGAGGGAGGGGAGGGGTGAACAGCCCCTTTAATAGTAAGTCAGGCACACCTGGCTTTTGCCAGGTAGCTGTGGGGCGGAGCTTCAGTCACCCTGCTTGAATGGTTCTCACAACGGAAGCCAATGCTATCAGGCTCTCAGGCAGGCCTTTTTCCTGGGCATGGAACTGGCACAGGGCTGGGCTTGCTTATCTCAAGGCTCTGGTGTGATGGGTTGAGAGCCTTTGTCTCATGGCCTCAGATGGCTGTGTGGGACCCAGCATTGCTTCCTGTGAAACAGCACATGCCACATGGAAGTTTAAGTTAACAACACATGTGCAGACCTAAGACACTCAGATATGGCCTGGCCCTGTTTGTCTGCTGTTTCTTCCTCTCCTCCCCCAGACCCCTTGGCACGGAACTCAGGCCACTGAGCTATCCCCCAACCTCTCCGTGTCTTCATTCATCCCCAGGGATGGTGTGCGTCTCATAGCCTTTGATGATAGTCTCGTCTGTATGCAGATTTGTGCAAAGGTCTGGCCAGCACTCTTAGTTCCTACTGTATTGTTACACATGGCCATTGGGAGATCTCAGAGCATATTGACAAACATTTGGCAGAGTTGTTCAGGGGTTGAACCATCATCTCAAACACTTATCATTCCTCTGTATTGGTGGCTAAGTTCTCTAAGTTAACTGGTTAGAAAATACAATTAAGGGACCTGGAGAAATGGCTAAGCGGTTAGGAGCACTGTCCCCTCTTCCAGACATCCTGAGTTCAATTCCCAGTGACCACATTGCCAAGAGTCATCTAGGAGAGGCTAAAAATTAGCAGGTGATCTGCCTGAGATGGTTTTGCCATGGATTAAAATCTATGATGGATTTGCTTCTCTAGGCAAGGCCGAGAAGAATTTTAGTTTAGGAAAGATTCTTGCTGTCAACATGATTATCTCTTATTATTAAATATATAACACCCACTAGGTATTGACCCACCCATTTGAGTATATTTCTGCAGACCTATGACGATGTACTATCTTATAGTGTTGCTATAGAGACAAATAGATAACGATTCTATAGAATTTCTGATTGATTCAAATAATTATAGGAAGAGAAGTTTTTAGGGATTGATCTTAGTTGCCAGAAAGATATAATAAAGTTAGAATCGAGAATAGAGTGTGTCCACTTCTCAGAATAGTAAGTAAAGGCTGCATAATAAGAAATACAATGGGCTTTCATAATCACACTAAAAAGAGAAATAGACTTGGGACAATTTTGTGTTCAAGGAAAAACGTTTAGGTCCAAGGATAAAGTCACAGGTGTGCACTATGATAAGGCAAGGAAGGCCATGTAAGAACTTTTGCTTTGAACATTTTTTAAAAAAGATTTTATTTATTTTATTTATATGGGTACACTGTAGCTGTCTTCAGACACACCAGAAGAGGGCATTGGATGTTGGGAACTGAACTCAGGACCTGTAGAAGAGCAGTCAATGCTTTTAATCACTGAGCCATCTCTCTAGCCCTGCTTTGAACTTTTAATGAGTATATTATAATGAAACACTGCTTTGAACTTAATATCAACATCCTTCTGTAATTCCCATTTTATGTAACATTGTATCTCTGAGGTAATTTTCTAAAGAACTTTTTTGTCTAAGAAGGTATAAAAAGACCAGAGAAAAGAAATAAAGTTGTTGACTGAGTGGTTTGGGTTGGAGAGCTTTGCCCCATCCAGCCATTCAGACATCCAAATGTACATGTCTGTCTGTCTATATGTTTGTGTGTACATATGTAAGCATGCATGCATACTCATGGAGTTGATTGTGACAGATGGTTGGGCCCGGCCAGAGTGTGAACACATGAATGTTTGAATGTATATGTGTCTGTGCATATTTGCCTGTATAAAGCATCTTAATTCTTTTCCTTTCTTTCCTCTCTGTTTCACAAAGAGTTAACCAGGTTAGCCAGGGAAGCTTCTGCCTGACTCATCAGAGTCACTAACAATAAATCCTTTTAATTCCCTGCTGCTAAGCAGTCTGTGTTATTCACCAGAAATTAGCACTTAGTAAAGCACAAGTAACAAAGAGTTAATAAAGGGTTAAGATTTTAGTGCTCAGTGAAACACAGAACAGTAAGAGTTAGGTTTTCCTATTTAAGCATAAAGAGTTAAATAAAACAGAGTTAAAGAGAAAAGAAGCCAGTGGGTTTTTTTTCTCTCTCTCTTTTTTTTTCTTTTTTCTTTTTTTTTCCGGAGCTGGGGACTGAACCCAGGGCCTTTAGCAAGCGCTCTACCAGAGCCAAATCCCCAACCCCAGCCAATGTGTTTTAACTATAGAATAAGCAAGAAAGTTTTTAGAATCTTAAGACGGCATCAGTATCATTCAGTATAGATTAAGAGCTTAGAAGGCCAAAGACCGTCAGTCTTTAATGCAACATCCGAAGCTGTGTCCTACTTCAAGCACGTTCCAGGCAGGGCAGGCTCCTAGCACCACATGGTGGCTCACAACCATCTATACTGGGATCTGATGTGCTCTTCTGACATGCAGGTATCCATGCAGATAGAACACTCATACATAAAATAGATCTTAAAAAGAAAAGAAAGGGGTTGGGGACTTAACTCAGTGGTAGAGCGCTTGCCTAGCAAGCGCAAGGCCCTGGGTTCAGTCCCCAGCTCCGGAAAAAAAAAAAGAAAGAAAGAAAAAGAAAAAGAAATACACAATTAAACCAGAGCGGTGATAGTCCTGTAATCTCAGCATTGAGAAGGTAGAGCCAGGGCAATCGGGAGATTACAGCCATCTTTGTCTAGGTAGTAACTTTGAGGCCAGGCTGAGCTCCACAAAACGCTGTCATTTAAAAACAACACCTGCACACTTACTTGTGCACAGCACACACACACACACACACACACACACACACACACACACACACACACACACACATTTAAAAAGGTGACCTGTTATCAGCTATGCTAACCCTACTATAGTATCACGGACCATTTGAGACTATGCCTCCTCTCCAGCTACAACCCTAAAGATTTTCTTGATGGCTGTGTATAGCATTTCATTTAGAAAATCTCTCTGTATTGGGGCATCTACACAGTCTATCTTTGTTGTAAATGACCCCATGATGGGGTCTTGTTACAAAAGAATCGGAGTTTGCAGGTGATAGTGAGTCTTGTCAAGATTCCTCCTTTAAACGTGTCATCAAACTGAAGACATTCCAATACACAAATAAATTCCCCTTGGTGTTCCTTGATGGGGCTGGGCCTCTGAATCTCCATGCTTTAGATCTGTTGCAAGCCAGGAAGCTGGTAATCATACTGGTTAAAAAAAATGAGAAAAAAAAGCTGGTAATGGTGGTATATACTTTTAATCCCAATACTTGGGAGACAGACAGATCCCTGAGTTCAAGGCTAGCCTGGTTACACAGTGAGTTCTAGGACAGTCAGGACAACACCTCCCCCTCCCACTGGGGGGAAAAAGGAATACTCTAGTTGATAGCCCTGGTGTAAGAGTCCATGTACAGAGAGGTGTGTGGATCGCTGTGGCTACTCTGGCTGCCTACTGCTGTTCTGTTAGCACGCTCTGCCTGCCTCAGGTGGCTAACCACTAGCTCACTAGTGATTCCTGTCTTTTTTTTTTTCCTTGTATAATTTTAAGAACCAACCAGAGGAATCCAAATTCCAAGCATTGTGTCCTAAAAATGGGAACTGTAGTCTCCATGGTGTAGGAGGTAACACTCTAACAGAATGGAGAGGGAAAGGACTGGGCTGTGGAGGGGCTCTGAGGGCCCCCTGGCCTAAGACGCTGGACAGAGACAGCAAAGTCCCGGGGATTGGCATGTGAACCTACTGTGACTGTAACCATGCCATGCCAGGAGCCAGTAGCATGGGAGGCAGGTTTGGGTTGGGCAGGACCTGACCTGGGGACAGTGGGATAGATTGGTGACACCAAGGCTGTGTTGCTTCACCTCCCAGCCCTATCCTCCTCTGTACGGTTCGAGGCACTGAGTGAGCTTGGCAGGTCGTGGAGATCAACTTCTGTCACAGAGGTGAGGTGCTAGCCATTGCCAGGAATGACTCCAGGTAAAGTCAGGTGTGGGTATGACTCATTCATGCAGCTAATGTATTGGTGGCTTTCACAGAGATTGGGGATATCTATGCGTGCAGGAGATGGATCCCTCTATCTCTGAAAGGGAGGTCAGTGGTCCTAACGGAACAGCTATTTTGTGCCTACCACCTCTCACCTGTCTGAGGAGTCTCCATCCTTCTCTCTTGACCTACTTTCTCCCCAATAACACAGAGGGTTAACCTAATGTTCTAAGGAGGACGCTCCTGGAGCTTCAGATAACCATTTTCCTTAGAAGAAGACATGGCTACAGATTGCAGAGCACTGCCTCGGTGTGTCCCGGGAGCGCTCATGAAAGCAGTTGTTTTGAGTGGTGTGTCCTGGGTGTATAGCAGGTGCACAGAGATGGTTTCTATGGATACTGGACATCTTGAAGCATTCCTGCTTTTCTAAAGAGATGTTCAGCAGAGCACATGGAAGTCATCCCTGGCAAGGTCTCCCTCCTCCCACAAGGCTGGGTAGCTAGCATTCTTTGTTAGGGGTGGGTCAGACCGTTCTAGGAAGGCTCCAAGAATGCTGGAAACTGACAAAGTTGAACTTTCCCTTCTTACATGATCGTTGCTTCAACTATTTGAACTTTTTCAATCTCGAAATAATGTGAGAAAGGGAAGGAAGGGTTATGTGCTTCAGAGATGGGGGTGGGGACAGAATCTGAGGAGTTAGCCAGCCAGAGTCTCTTAGGAGCTGGCATTTCTGTCTACAACTGAGAGGTTTACAGCCATTGAAGAAACCATGCACAGGGGCAGTCCTTCTGGAACCCTCCAGCAGAGCCTAAAGGGGAAAAAGAGGTGGAATGGCTTCCCCAGGGTTCTAGTACAGTTGCAGGGAGGGCTGTCAGCTTGATAGGGTTGTTTTTTCTGTAGCTGGGAGCTAGAAGTGTTAGGTTCTCAGGGAGTAAGGTCCTGAAAGTGACCACACCCCTTTAGTGCTGTTCATTCTGTTTTTGTTTCAGACTCAAGTTACAATGAGGCTTTATCTAGACCGCTTCTGGGGACTGATGGTAAAAGGTAAGAGATGGGTCAAATCAAAGGGATGGGGAGTGAGGAGGACACCTGGGCTCTGGCACCAGGCTGCTGAGGGTGAGGCAGTCAGAGGGTGGCAGCTGCAAAACCGTGCACCACAAAGAGTTGTCCATTCTGGAAATAGGACAATGGTCCCTTGTCATTCAAGGTTTGGTGGTTTTTTGTTTTTTTTTTTTTTAAACATTTTTATTCATTTAATGTACGAGTGCCCTAATGCATATACACCTGCAGGCCAGAAGAGGGCATCAGATCCCCTTATAGATGGTTGTGAGTCACCATGTGGTTGCTGGGAATTGAACTCAGGATCTCAGGAAGAAGGGACAGTGCTTCTAACCACTGAGGCATCTCTCTAGCCCTCATTGCAAAGTTTTTAAACTGATACTCAGCATTGGGGTTGGAAGGTGAAGAGTCATGAGGACTCCTGTGCCGACAGACATACGAATCCAATGTGTTGGCAGTGTGAGATGGGACTGAAGCACGTTTCTGCTTTCTAGTCAGTGTTTAAATCCAGCTGTGAGGGCACCAAGGGGTGTGATGGAAACCTGGCATTATTTTCACGTAAAACTGCCAGCAACTTAAGCACCTTTGAAATTGCTATTATGCAACAAATATTGAGGGATGCCCTGCGAGTCTCTCACTCTCTGCAAACAAAAGACTGCCTAGTTAAGTCTCTACCCGCTTGCCATTGTAAGTTGGAGCTAAGAGTAATTACAGTCATGATCAGGGAGGGAAGTTGAAAGTCCAAGGCTTTCAAGTAGTCTGTAGGCTCCTAGAATGGCTAAAGTCTGGAGTACTACAGCCCAGCAGTCACCCTGCTTGAATGGTTCTCACAACGGAAGCCAATGCTGTCAGGCTCTCAGATAGACCTTTTTCCTGGGCATTGAACAGGCACAGGGCTGGGCTTGCTTAGTTCAAGGCTCTGGTGTGATGGGTTGAGAGCCTCAGTCTCATGGCATCAGGTAGCTATGTGGGACCCAGCATTGCTTCCTGTGAAACAGCACATGCCACATGGAAGTTTAAGTTAACAACACATGTGCAGACCCAAGACACTCAGATATGGCCTGGCCCTCAGTCTGCTGTTTCTTCCTCTCCTCCCCCCAGGCCCCTTGGCAAGGAACTCAGGCCACTGAGCTATCCCCATACTTCTCTGTGTCTTCATTCATCCCCAGGGATGGTGTGCATCTCATAGCCTTTGATCATAACCTGGGTCTTGTAAACCCTTCCTCTGAATTGTGTTCAGATTTGTGGAAATATTTAAAAATATTTGAGAGAATTGTATAGAGGTCAAACCATCGCCTAATGTTTTGAAATGAATGTACAAATCAAAACAGTAATAATAATCCCAGAGGTAGACACAGGAGGATCAGGAGTTCAAAGTCATCTCTTTCTAGGTTGCAACCTTGAGGCTAGCATGAACTGAGAACTGTAACCAAGACAAATGAATTTCCCCCTGTATACCTGTGATGCTTCCAGCTGGCCTGATGTGAGGTTTCCTGGCTGAGATGTAGTCAGGCTTTAAAGGGGCTTGTTTGTGTTTGCAATTCCTCGGGGTCTGACATCTCCTAGAATAAACCCAAATCATGCCAAGTACCCTTAGTATGGATCCAACAGACAGTCATGTCTCTAGGCTTTTTGAGGCTCGGGAAACAGTGAGTTCAGTAACCTGGCCTAGAAGGAGACATCTTCTATAGGTATCTGGCTTTACCCTTCTCAGCTATAGCTGACTTCTACCTCCTGAATCATACTTGTTCATAGACTGTATCTCTGTAATTTTTGCTACTTAAAAAGGAAACATGTACATAAAGCCAGGCGTGCTGGCACACCTTTAATCCATTGGCAGAAGCAGGTGGATCTAGTGAAGCCTCGTCTAGTTCCTAAGCGAGTACATCACACAACTTAAAAAACACATCGATGAACCCTGTACAACATCTTCCGAAGTCCGGCCTGCTGGGCTTTGTGTACGGAAATACTAAAGGGAAGACAAAAGTTTGGTAACTACAGCGCTCTAGGTACTAAGCGCAACCAGTCAAGAGATCAGAAAAGCCCGTTAGACAGGTAAAGAGCTTAAGGCTATACTGGGCGGACATTCCAAGGTCAACGATCCGTAACCTGCGCTCAGGTGTGCCCCTGCATACTCCCGTGGGCTGTGAAGACTCCCCAACTACTGGACAGGGGCGCCCCATCGATGCGCTCCGCCGCTCGGCTCCCCACGCCTGGACCAGCCCCACGCGCTTCTTCCCCCTCCCTCTGCTTCCCACTTCCAAGATGGCCGCGGGCGGAGCCGACCAGGTAAGGGGCCCCTGCCGGGCGTCTGTGGTGCCGGTGTGGACACTGTGACTCTCTCAGAGATTTCTTCGCAGCTCCGCTTGGCCTTGAGGACAGAAAAGGGCCGGGGACACAACTCCCGAAACCCAGGGCGAATACTTGGCAGGCTGGAGGACCAGCGCCAGTAAATGTCAGGCTCCAAGCTCTACGGAGCCGCGGCGGGGGGCGAGAGCCCGGGCGGAAGAGCAGCGGAAGATTGGCGGGGGCGGGGCTAGGGAGCGTGAGGGCGTGGATAGGGAACGTGGGGCGTGGCAACGCTCCTGTCCCTTGGCGTGTGGCTAGCCTGGCTGGAGAGTCGGTACGGAAAAGCGTAGGGCGTGGCTAGTGAGCTCTAGGGGGCGTGCCTATGGGGCACGGGGCGTGGCGGTACGCCTGAGGCCCGGGGAGCAAGTGTTTGGAGTTGGGTGTTGGGCTGAAGAGGCTCGGCGGAAGAGCGATGGACTTGTGGGGGCGTGGTTATGGAGCGCGGGCGTGGTGGGGGTGGAGTCTGGCGCTAGCTGCTTTTGGCCGCGGGCCGCTGACAGGCACCTGCTGTGGCCCGGCGTCTGCAGTGTCTAGCCTCCTAGCCCAGCAAGTTGCCGGCCCCACGGGGCCTGGGCTGGGGGCCACAGGCCCGGAGATGGCGTTGGAGCTGCGGTAGCTCGGGTACTGAGGGGCTCTGCAGGGTCAAGCTGACAGGTTGCGGAGGGTTGACGCTGACCGCTGCCACCTGCTGCTGCGTCGGCCAGGCAGGGCGGCCTGAGAGGGGGGGTGGGAGGGCTGGTGTCCGGCTGACGTGCGACTGCCCTCGGTCAGAGCTTGTCTCGACTTGAGTCTTTTCCAGAACTTGGTGAAAAGTTTTCTCCTCAGATGTGGTGCTACGAGCCATAGAGGTGTCTGCTCTGCGCACCCTGAGCCAGGGTCCTTCCTCCTAGGACCCCTGTCCGGTTCAGATCTCTGCTTTTACTCCTTTTCAGACCCTGTAGTATTCAGATCTCTGCCCTCCCCAAACCCCTCTCCTGTTCGGATCCTAGTGCTCCTCAAACCCCTGGTGTGTCTCAGATGTCTATCCTGCTAAGACGTTTTTTTCAAAACTTGCTAAAGTTTTCACAGACCAGAGGCTGCAACTGGCTCATCTGACTTTCGCGGGGCTGTGGGCTGCAAACCGAGTCTGCTCTGAGGGTCTAAGCCTGAATCTTCCTCAGATCTCTGACAGGTTTAGACCTCTGACCCCTTTCATTCCTTCCTCCTCAGCCCTTTGTTGTGTGTTCATATCTTCTTCCTCCCCATGCCCAGTTCTTCTCAGACTGCCAAAACCTCTTCCTTAAATCCCCTGACTTACTGGGTCTTCTCCCATGTTGGGCCTCCTTACCCTGGTCTCTGGACTGCAAAAGGTCCTTCAGGGAGAACCCTAGACCTCACTTCCCTCAGACTCGTTTCCTGAGCCATGTCCTCCTCAGCTCTTCTACTCTCTAGCTGTAGAACCCATTTTATCTGTAGAGACACTCAGTATTGGCCATCTTGGTAGTCTAGAGGAACAACCTGACTTCTACCTTACTCAGGATCTTGCCATTCCTTCCAGGCCTTGGTTAGATTTCCAGAGGGTGCTAGTCAGCACAGACTCCAGTGAGGCTGAGAATGTCAGAGATACCTCCTGACCAGGCCCAGTGAAACTCGAAACTGCCTCTGTCTGAAAGTAACATAGATGGGACCTTTATCTTCCAGGAGGAATTAATTAGATCTGTTCTGTAAGAATCTGTGTGCACTATTGCAGTTTGTCACTTCCGGAGACTCTGGCTAGTCTATGATTATTTTGCGTCCTCTGGCTGAGGAGGGAGTCCTAGTGTTTGGGGGGCAGACTTTTGGAGGATGGATTGCCTCTGGCTGCTGGGAGCTCTGCTAAAGGGACTTGGCTAGCCTTTGTATCAGTTCTGGCAACACTTACCAGTGCCAAACTAAGTCTCAAGTTTGGTACCCCCTTCACCTCCTCCAGCTCGTTCACTGCTTTCTCTGATGTATGGGTTTGGCCCATTGAGATCTGAGCTCCATGATCCTGATGAGATCCAGCTGTAATGAGAACCTGGTGTATACCTGCTGCTTAGGGTTACTGGGTGCACTCTGCCAGAACATTAAGAGAAGGAGGCATGACTGTGGGAGATTAGGCAAGAGAGACAGGTGGAATGCAGACTGAAGCAGGCGTATCACAAGACGAGGCTGTGCTCATCCCGATGTCCTCAGTAGCCCCAGCTGGCCCTTGTGTGTGTTTGTTGAGCACCTTTCTTGTGTGAGTTATGCTTGCTTGCTTTTTGAGCAGCAAAGTTTTTGTCCTCTGCCCTCATCCTGTCCCCTCACATCCAGCATCTTACTTGGCTCCTGGGGATGATCTGTGTCTCTTTAGCACCTTCAATTAGCTCTGACTCCAGTTGTGCAGGGAGTGAGTTCCTTATCTCCCCCCTTTACCAGGGTGGGTTACTTCCTTGTGTAAGCCTCTCCAACAGTGAGAAGGACATGGTCTCAGGGAGCCTTGTCTTAGAGTCTGACTCCTGATGGGTCAGAGATCCTTAACTTCATGTTCTCAGCTCCAGCACTGAGCGTCCTTGTCACATGAGGTGGGGTTTTGAGACCTTGGAGAGGATTCATCAGAGTAGACATTTATATATATAAAAAAGTTTAGGGAATTGCATATTGTCTCATCTTCTGATATTTGCTTTAGGACTAGATATAAAGTAAATGTCTTAGGCCAGGAATGTTGAAACTTTTTGACTCTCAAGCTAGAAGACTCTCAGGAGTAGGTCAATTTGGGTAATTTCATTTCCCTTGGGAAAATTGAGGCCCAGAGTTCAGTCAGTGCCACATGCATGAGGAGAGTTGCTAGCAGCAGGAAGAGGCCCTGTGTACACAGATTGACTATTTCTGGGCTTTGTAATGCAAAGGTGTTAAAATAGTGGGCCTGAGCTGGCTGTCCATCTTGTGCCAAGAAGACTAACACTAGCCAAGATTTTCTAAGGCTTAACTTCTGCCAGGCATGTTCTAAAAGCATCATGTGACTTTCTTCTCCTAATCTTACTAACTGCTTGATAAGGTTAAGGTTACTATTAACTTCATTTTGCAGCGAAACAGAAACACATGAAGTTAAACTAAATTACATAATGGGTAAGTGGAGGAGCTGGGATTTGAATCCAGGTAGTCTATTCCAGAGTCTATAGCTCCTCCTACCCTACTTATTTTAAAACTTCCTTGTAAAATTACATTTATTATTTACTTGTGTACATGTCAGAGGACAATTTCTAGTCAGTTTTTTATCCTTTAACTTGTGGGTCCTAAGGATCGAACTCGGGTCGCTAGGCTGGGCAGCAAGCACCTTTATGAACTGAGCCATTACTATGGCCTTAAAAACGTTTATAAATTTTTACTATTGGGTTTTTGTGATGTGTGTGTGTGTGGTTGAGCATGCCTATGCTGCATGTGTGTAGAGGTTGGAGGACAGCTTTGGAGTCAATTCTCTGTACCTTTATGAGAGTTCCAGGGATGGAATTTAGGTTGCCAGGCATGCACAAGAAGTGCCTTTATCCACTGAACCCACTGGCCCTAATTTTAAATGTTTTGCGGGGCTGGAGAGATGGCTCAGCATTTATGAGCACTTGCTCTTCCAAAGGGTCCAGGTTCAATTCCTAACACCCACATGGCAGTCCACCTGTGTAACTGCAGTTCCAGGGGACCTGGTGCTCTCTTCTGACCTTAGCAGGCACCAGGTACTCTAGTACACAGACATACATGGAGGCAAAATACTCATACAGATATAATAATGTTCATTTCTATTCGCATCTACCATATGAAATAGTAAAAATTGTTAAGTGTTTGGTTTAAGTATTCCTGCAGGCCTTGTGTGGGGCTCTGATGTCACACCCGCCATACCTTGAGCAACTTGGAGCAAGTTGCTTTCTTTTTTTTTTTTTTTTTCCCAGAGCTGAGGACCGAACCCAGGGCTTTGCGCTTCCTAGGTAAGCGCTCTACCACTGAGCTAAATCCCCAGCCCCGCAAGTTGCTTTCTTTACATTTCAGTGTCTGCGGTGTACTTAGCACACTTGTGACTGGGCTGTATGGCCCCTCACATGTACAGCACGTGGTGAGTGCTCAGAGTGGTCGCTTCTGTTCAGAATTAAGCACACCTTTGCTCCCAGAGCTCTGGAAGCAGAGGCAGGCAGATCTCTGTGAGTTTGAGGCCATCTTTGTCAGTTAGTGAGCTCCAGGCCAGCTAGGGCTACTTAGTGAAAGAGACTCTTTCTCTCAAACAAAGAAGTAAAGAATTATGTCGCCTTTGTGAAGTGGTCTGCATATCTTCCTGATCCATCGCTACTTCACACCTCCCTGTTTAGTCATTAAATGTCACTGAAACATTTGGGAGAGAAAGGAACACTCCATATATTCTGTCCTTAATTTAAAGGGTCTCCTGCTGGCCTTTAAATTGTAAGTTAAGTGTCTGTCTTTAGGGCCCCGAGGGAGTCTTTAGGATCTTCAATAGTTTGAAGTCTGGTATGCTGAAATATACGGGTGAAATAGTTCACCCAGAATGTGAGAGCTTCAGGTAAGTTGCCATTCGCCTTCCAGAGGGATGTATGAGTTTAGGTAATTGTCTTAGGACTGTTTTTGCCCTAAGAATAACCTAAGAAAGAACTTTTATAATTGACTTCCATTCTGTACAGTGACAGTACAAAGAGTGAGCAGTGGGCTGCCTCCTACTTTTGAGTGAGATCCAGGTTAGCCCAGCATGGCTGCTTTCTTAGCCCTGGCTCTTTGTCTGGAGCTGAGGTTTCTGGCTCTTATCTAAGTAGATGGGTGTGAAGGTTGAGCACCCAGCAGGCTCTGTGCTCTTGGCAGGTAGCCGCTCCTGTGAACTGGTGTAATGCTCTTGGACTATCCTGGTCCCTTTGACCTTCCTACTTAAAGAGACTTAAAGACTTAAAGAGCACTAAAAGAGAGACTCTCTCCCAGTTACTTCCTGTGACACTCTCTGCAGTACAGGGGAATTCACACAAGCGGAATGTACCTAAGGAATTCTGGTGTTAGATCTCATTGGTAGCCTGTCCTGAGCTAAAGTTTATCCTGAACACCCTGTGTTCTGGGCTGAGATGCAGCCTGGTGGAACTTTGCTTCAAGAAGCAGAAGACCTCATCAGAACCCTTACTGTTAAACATGGGGCACCCCAAGAGGCTTTCTCAAGGATGTTGTGGGTGTTAGATACAGAAGACTTGTGGGGCCTGTTCAGCTTAGAGAAGCCTGGTCTGCATTAACTGGTAGCTATACATGTGGAAGATATTACAAGTAATCCTGCTCCCCTGGTACTGACTGATGTATGTGCCCTCAGGCGTGGCTGAGTAGAAACAAGCTTTGGGTATTTTGCCCTTAAAATAAGGACCTGGAAATCAGGTAGAACTGGGCTGAGGGGAGACGTGGCAGCTAAGGTGAGTGTACTGTCCTGTCCTTTGATGGTGAGAGAAAACAGTAGTATTCCTTTACTGGTGGTGCCAGGAATGCCCTTTCCCCAGGAACATCAGAGAGGAGCTGCGTCAAGAAGGGATACTTGGGCCCATAACCTTTGGGGGTGGGGAAAGTCCCCAGGAATGGTCCTAGCTAGGGCAATTTGTCCTTCTGCAACCACCAGGGAGGGGATTTCACTTCCTAAGGACAAATCTAATCATTTGGTCTGTGTTTCAGAATGGTGTGATGTGTGATGTGTGTGTGTGTGTGTGTGTGTGTGTGTGTGTGTGTGTGTGTGTGTGTGTGTGAAGATTATGGCCATGGATTTGGGGAGGAGGAAATCAAGTGGTTGCGACTGGATTAGACTGTCTCACATAGCCCTGTCTACATTATTAGTAGAACTTGGCTCTCTTTGTTACTTGTCTTACACAAAGAACAGCCCTATGGGATGGATTTGGGCTGTTCCAAAACCTCAGGCAGTTTCCTCTTTGCTTCCTGCAGAACACATGAAACTTACGTGGTCTTGCTATGTGTTAAAAACAGCCTTCCTCATATGCCTGTTTCATATCTTGTGTGTTTGTCTCTGGTCCGGAAAGTGGTGACTAATCACCATTTACCCTGCATTTTGTCCCTCCCCTGGCAGTGTGCTCTTCCTCCCTAAATGGACTCAGTTAATGCTGAGTCTGCCCAGGTTAGAGTGCCTGCTGTAGGCACATTGTGTTGCTCTGATGTAGATGTCAGAAAATGACTATCACTGTGGAGAGTGGTTCCCATTGTCAGGTCCACATGTAACCTGCTGTTGTTCTGAGTGGATTGCCCAGTTGCAGTGTCTGGTGTGTGCACATGTTACCAGGACTCAGTCAGCTTTTCTGCCACTTGTATTGCTTCTGTTAGCATTGCCTTGTTCTTAGAATATGACCCAGATTTCAGTTGAATGCTCATGGATGGGGCTGTCTGGGAAACCTGCCCACTTGAGGACTTGGTTGTTAGTAATTAATTCAGCACATACTTTTAAAAATCCTTAATCTATGGTAGATGCTGAAGTCCAGAAATGAGTAAACTGTTCCTGCCTAAAGTTTGAGACCTGGTGGCCAGGGAACAGTTGTAAACAGGAGAATAGTTGTAAAATCTCATCATTTTAGGTGGGGTGTGGTAGAAGAGTCTAGAAAGAGCTTTATAGCTTCCTGAAGAAGCCAAGGAGGGGACAGAGGAGGAAGGAGGTGGTAAGCTCCCCAAGTTGGAGCTTCCCATGCCACAGTTGGCTAGAGCCCAAAACCCCCGATGACCTTGCTGGGCTGGAGCTCCTTGCTCTGTACAGTGGCCCCAGTTGGGCTGCATGTTGAAAAGTGGGGGAAGGTAGAGATGACGGGAGGGCCTTTGTATCTGCTTAGTGTGGGGAATTCGGGCTCAGTCTGTGCTTAGAAAGCATGTGACTTGGAGGCAGGCCACCTTCCTTAGGCCAACTTCCAAAGATCACCCTACGGCCTTGTCTCAGAAGCATGTGTTTTGTTTGTGCAACCTCCCCCTTTGGGGGCACTGGCAGAAGGCAGGAGGCCTGGAGTGTGGCCTCTGGTTTTATGGCATTGGTAGTACCAGGTGGAAGGGCCCAAGGAGCAGGTGGCCTTAGCCCTTTGCAGAGTTGGCTCTAGAGTATAGTTTTAGTTAGGATTACTATTGCTGTGACAAAACACCACAACCAAAAAGCAAGTTGAGGAGGAAAGGGTTTATTTGGCTCACACTTCCTTATTTTGTTCATCATCAAAGGAAGTCAGAACAGGAACTCAAACAAGGCAGGAACCTGGAGGCAGGAGCTGATGCAGGGGTTTTGTTTCTGGCCTGCTCCCCTAAGCTTGCTCAGCCTGTTTCCTTTTAGAACCCAGGACCACCAGCCCTGGGATTGAACCACCCACAATGGGCTGGGCCCTGTCAATAACTAAGAAAATGTCCTACAGTTAGATCTTATGGAAGCATTGTTGTCACGAGTCCCTCCTTTCAGTTATCTCTAGTTTGTGTGTTAAGTTGACATAAGAGTGAGTAGCCAGCACAAATATGCTGCAAGTGGAGCACTTTTTCCCTTTTAGGCTTATTTCCTCAAAGGCAGACACCCTGTTCCTGAGACTTAATGAATCACCAGAGGCCTCAGAGTTCATTTGGCTTTTCCCTGAAAGAGGCCCCAGAGACAGGGAACACCATGGCTCAGGGCTGGCAGCCCTACTTTCTTCCCCACTTCTTGACTAGTGCCATTGTCTGAATAAGATGGTTTCTCACCCCACAGACAGCACTAGCTAGGTGTTTGCCCAGGCCCTGACTGATGTGCACTCCCCCCCCCCCCCCCCCCCCGGAGCTGGGGACCGAACCCAGGGCCTTGCGCTCACTAGGCAAGCGCTCTACCACTGAGCTAAATCCCCAACCCCTGATGTGCACTTTTTTTTTTTTTTTTGGCATCTAATTTCTTTTTCTTTCTTTCTTTCTTTCTTTTTTTTTTTATTAACTTGAGTATTTCTTATATACATTTCGAGTGTTATTCCCTTTCCCGGTTTCCAGGCCAACATCCCCCTCCCCCCTCCCCTTCTTTATGGGTATTCCCCTCCCCATCCTCCCCACCCTTGCTGCCCTCCCCCCAACAATCTAGTTCACTGGGGGTTCAGTCTTAGCAGGACCCAGGGCTTCCCCTTCCACTGGTGCTCTTACTAGGATATTCATTGCTACCTATGAGGTCAGAGTCCAGGGTCAGTCCATGTATAGTCTTTAGGTAGTGGCTTAGTCCCTAGAAGCTCTGGTTGCTTGGCATTGTTGTACATATGGGGTCTCAAGCCCCTTCAAGCTCTTCCAGTTCTTTCTCTGATTCCTTCAACGGGGGTCCTATTCTCAGTTCAGTGGTTTGCTGCTGGCATTCGCCTCTGTATTTGCTGTATTCTGACTGTGTCTCTCAGGAGCGATCTACGTCCAGCTCCTGTCGGCCTGCACTTCTTTGCTTCATCCATCTTGTCTAATTGGATGGCTGTATATGTGTGGGCCACATGTGGGGCAGGCTCTGAATGGGTGTTCCTTCTGTGTCTGTTTTAATCTTTGCCTCTCTATTCCCTGCCAAGGGTATTCTTGTTCCCCTTTTACAGAAGGAGTGAAGCATTCACATTTTGATCATCCGTCTTGAGTTTCATTTGTTCTAGGCATTTAGGGTAATTCAAGCATTTGGGCTAATAGCCACTTATCAATGAGTGCATACCATGTGTGTTTTTCTGTGATTGGGTTACCTCACTCAGGATGATATTTTCCAGTTCCGACCATTTGCCTACGAATTTCATAAAGTCATTGTTTTTGATAGCTGAGTAGTATTCCATTATGTAGATGTACCACATTTTCTGTATCCATTCCTCTGTTGAAGGGCATCTGGGTTCTTTCCAGCTTCTGGCTATTATAAATAAGCCTGATGTGCACTCTTAAGAGCAGAATCTCTTGTTTACAGTTGAACTGCATCTCCTGCAAACACTCCAGACCCAGCTAGAAAACAAGGAAATATGGTTGTGGAGCACCTGTGAGGTCTGGTGTCTGGCTTCACCACACTTCCTTGTTTCTTTTGTCTTCAGACCAACCTGTAGTATAGTATTGTTCACGCTGGGGAGGCAGGAAGTTGAGGCTCAGAAAGGTTAAGCACCTCTCCTGAGGTCACCCCAGCTGATAAGTAGCAGAGCCAGAATTTCAGCTGTAAAGATTTCCTCTTCCGACTAAGGCCTTGTGCCCATTTGTTCTGCTGGAGTCTGATGGTGTTTTGATAATATAGTAACCTTTGCCTTTGTCAAAGATTAGCTCTTAACTATGTGATACATATTTCTTTATTCTTGCTTTAATTTAAAGAGTGCAACTTCCAATTTGTGAGTATTTGAATCTACTTGTATCTTTTCGTGATTCTTTTTTTTTTTTTTTTTTTTTTGGTCTTTTTTTTTCGGAGCTGGGGACCGAACCCAGGGCCTTGTGCTTCCTAGGCAAGCGCTCTACCACTGAGCTAAATCCCCAGCCCCATCTTTTCGTGATTCTTAACATAACAATTGGCTAGGTTTTCCCACAGCCCGGAACACAGATGGTGTGTGATGTCCTTGAGGGACACATGGCTGCTGGACTCAAGGTGGACATTAGGGCGAGCCATGCAAATTAAAATGTGCCAACACCTGCCGAAGGGACGCTCAACTCCCTGAGAATGAATTGAGTTTTTGTTGTAGGTTTAAAAACTTTTTCAGCCCTTATATAATTTTGTTTCTGTAACAACTAAATTTGCCTGTGTTTTTCTTGTGTTGTGGTACACTGTGGTTCTAACTTGTAAGAAAAATAGGTTATTAGTCAGAACAGCTCTGGAGTTAAATGAACCTTACTTGCAGGATCATAGTTTTCTGTGGCTCGGCTATTTCTGAATTCTGCCTCTCCATTCACTCCCTTCTGTCTCCATTTTTGCTCTTTGCTGCACTGTCTGACTGGCTTCTTCAGTTTTCTGGGAGGAGGAGATTACTTGCCTTCCCCTTTCTGCTTTTAATCAGTTTGCTTCTGCTGCACTTAAGGAGCTTGGCTACCTGAGGGCTGCAGGGGGCTTCTTGTAGAAGCTAGCCTAACATCTTAGGAGGGAACTCCTGTGTCTGCTGTGCCCTGACGTCTCCTGCCACTTCTTGTTTGATGAGAGCCGATGCTCCTCCTGGGCCAGGTGCCCGCTCGTTGCTTTCCTTGGTACTAATTTCCCCAAGGTTGTCTGTAGCGGAGCTGGGCTTCAGTCTGGAAGTAGCTGGAGGCTGGAGTTCTGGTCCTTAGGTTCTACTCTGTGGTCAGGTTAGGGTGCACCATCCCTTCTCTAGTTTTGACATTTCAAAAGAAAACAAGTGGTAACTTTTCCCAAGTGAGGGTGACTGTGTGCTAGGGGCTCTTCAGACTGGAATTTTCTCCTGGCCTGTGCCTGCCTCTTGGTCAGAGAATTGTTGGCATGGCTTTTGAGGTGTGTGTGGCCAGTGCTTTAGACTCTTCCCTCAAGCCCTGGCTTTTGCTCTTCTATTACTAACATATCTTCACTGAACTAACCTCCTGCCCTGGACTTTAAGGAGCCTGTTCCAAGCCATTTAAACCTAGGTATGGCCTTCCTTCTGACCCCCAAATCCTACCTCTCTAGCTAAGTCTGATCTTGGACTGTTCTGAGGGTTTGGCTTCTGTTGTGAAGGAAAAGCATACCCTGTCTTGTGCTTGAGTGACCATGGTAATGCTGTGGAAGGGAGTGGACAGTTGGGGTTTGCATGGGCAGTCTTCCTGCAGATGGCATGTTTGTAAGTGTATACTTTACATTGTTATTTTTCTATCTTTTTTTTAATTTTATTTTTTTATTAACTTGAGTATTTCTTATATACATTTCGAGTGTTATTCCCTTTCCCGGTTTCCGGGCAAACATCCCCTAATCCCTCCCCCTCCCCTTCTTTATGGGTGTTCCCCTCCCCATCCTCCCCCCATTGCTGCCCTCCCCCCCAACAATCTAGTTCACTGGGGGTTCAGTCTTAGCAGGACCCAGGGCTTCCCCTTCCACTGGTGCTCTTACTAGGATATTCATTGCTACATATGAGGTCAGAGTACAGGGTCAGTCCATGTATAGTCTTTAGGTAGTGGCTTAGTCCCTGGAAGCTCTGGTTGCTTGGCATTGTTGTACATATGGGGTCTCGAGCCCCTTCAAGCTCTTCCAGTTCTTTCTCTGATTCCTTCAATGGGGGTCTATTCTCAGGTTATTTTTCTATCTTAATGAAGTTAGCTTGTTTTTAATGCTGTACTACAATGACTAGGACTGAACCTATGGCTTTGCTCATTCTAGCTAAGTAGCACTACTACGCAATGTTCTCCTGCCCTAGTTCACAGCTTTAGGTCAGAGGTGTTCTGTTGACAGTTTGCCCCCTGTGTTGTCTTTGTACCTCTGTTACAGAAGGCCTGAGACAAGCAACTTGTAAGAATGAAAGGAGTATTTCAGCTCATTGTTTCAGAGAGTTCT
Organism: Rattus norvegicus; assembly: GCF_021556685.1. Classification (NCBI taxonomy): domain Eukaryota; kingdom Metazoa; phylum Chordata; class Mammalia; order Rodentia; family Muridae; genus Rattus; species Rattus norvegicus. Next base: position 78,634,833 of record NC_141547.1, read on the forward strand.
TCAATCCATGGTGTTTTGGCCTTGTTGCTTTGGCTCCTATCATAGAATGCCATGATAGGAGCAGGTGACAGAAGAGTCCTGATTGGCTCATAGCACTCAGGAAACAAGATAATCTAGCTTTATCCAACCTCCTAAAGGCACCACCTCCAGTTGCACGACGGCCTTGGGACCAAGCCTTCAACATATGGGCATACAAGATCTAGAATGTAGCCTATTTCTACAAGAAAATGTCTTTCCTGCCTGGCACAGACATTTTACCTCCATTGCTGGCCTGGATGCAGGAGATGTGACTGGAGTGCGGGAGCTCATGGTGAAACTGTTTTCTCTAGATGATCCTCTGTGTGGGCTATTGTCCTGCTATTTCATGTCATGAGAGTGTGTTCAAGTTTTTGCTCAGAGCCTCGATTAGAACTTGAGTGTATAGGACTTTTTTTTTTTTAACTTCTTTTTGACATTGAATATCACGAGGGCTGGTCTCAAATTCAGTCTTGCCTGTCTCCCAGTGCTGGTTTTACTAGTGAGTGCCACCACATCCAACTTTCTCTTTCAAAGGCACCCTTTTAAGCAGGATCATCCAGCCTCTGGAGCTCTGTGTTCAGAGATATCTGAGGAATGGCATCTTTGGATCTATATACACATTTTTAATTCCCATGTCTGTATTTCTCTAGTTTCTTCTTGGACCAAGATGACTGATGGAAACCTTTCCACCTCTATGAATGGTGTAGCATTGATGGGCATTCTAGATGGTCGGCCAGGAGACTCCCTTCAGGAATTGCAACACCTTAGTATCAAGGCAGTGCCCAGATCCCTTTCAGTGCCTGACTATGGACCTACACTAAAACTTGGTGCTTTGGAAGATCGACACAGCCTTCAGTCAGTGGACTCGGGCATTCCTACCCTGGAGATTGGCAACCCAGAGCCTGTTCCCTGCAGTGTGGTCCATGTGAAGAGAAAGCAGTCTGAGTCAGAGATCATCCCGGAGCGGGCCTTCCAGAGTGCGTGCCCCTTGCCATCCTGTACACCCTCAGCTCCCACTGGCAGCGAACGGGAGCAAGCTGTGCGGAAGTCTTCCACCTTTCCCAGGACAGGCTATGACTCAGTGAAACTCTACAGCCCCACCTCCAAAGCCTTGAGCCGAAGTGACGATGTCTCTGTCTGCAGTGTGTCTAGTCTTGGCACAGAACTGTCAACCACATTGTCGGTTAGCAATGAGGACATCTTGGACCTCATGGTCACGAGCAATTCCAGTGCCATTGTGACGCTGGAGAACGATGATGACCCCCAGTTTACTGATGTCACCCTGAGCTCCATCAAGGAAACCAGTGACTTACACCAGCAGGATTGTGTTGCTGAGACTGAGGAGGGGAGGAAATTGAGGCTATTGCAACCATTCAGCCACTTCTTCACAAGGTAACGCCTTTGCTATTTGGAGCAGAGACAGGGCAACAGATGCAGACCTGTTGCCTTGTGCCTCCTTGTCTTAATTGTATGTCTCCTGTGCGTTGTTAGTAAGAGCTGTGTCCTACAGACAACTGTGCCTTTTCCTGGCACCTCGGTACTGTGGAGTAGTGTGTTGTGGCCAGGTTGGCTGCTGACTCAACGGTTTGGCTTCTCACTGCCCTCTCCCCTTCTGTGTCCTTGGCTCACGTGAATAGTCTTTGTTGCTTGTTGGCCTCCTGCCTTTTGAGGGTGGGGTCACCCACAGGCCCTTAGTGCCCTTACTTTGTCATTCACGAGTTACACTAATTCACTAAGAAACTAATGGTTTCTTAGGGCAGGCAAAAGGGTGCTGGTGAGATTGGCATCAGCAACTCTGTTTCTAATCCTGCTCTTTTTTTTTTTTTTTTTTTTTTTTGGTTCTTTTTTTCGGAGCTGGGGACTGAACCCAGGGCCTTGCGCTTCCTAGGTAAGCGCTCTACCACTGAGCTAAATCCCCAGCCCCTCTAATCCTGCTCTTAGTGGCAGACATTGGGGCTGCCATCTCCAAATGCTTTAGTCATGCTGCCAGTACCTGTCTGGAGGGCCTTTTTCTTGTATTCTGGTCCTGGCCATGCTATTGAGGGCATGTGCCTTGGCTGCCCTGCAGCCACACAGTTCTTAATGTGTTGATCCTACCATGTACTATGTGATGCCTTGTCACCCAGGTCCCCAACAAGCCTTCTGGGCTTCCTGTGTGTCCCTAGAGCACTCTGGGGAGTATTGCTTCTATTTCTTCCTCTGATTTGTTTTTATGCTTTTGTTCAGCAAGAGTGTCTAAGGCTCTGTTCTAGGCAGGTCATATGGGAGTCACAGGGTGATGGACATGATCTTAGGTCACGATGGAGGGAGAGTTTATAATCTGGGGTTGCTGTGCCTCCACCAGTCACAGAAGCTGAGGTCCTTTACAGAGGGTGTGGGTTTATGGATTATCTATTTAGAATTGTAATCTGCCCCACATTTGTTCTTTGGAGGCTTCTGGGCTATGAACTTGGCAAGTAGGAACATAAGGCACATGCTTCTAGCAAGTCAGTGTTGGACTTTGCAATACTTGGTGTGATATGCTGTCTAGAGCTAACCAGAGACATGTAGTTACTTAGGGTTCCCCAGTTGCTTCATCAAGCAAATGTGGAGTATTCCCAGTCAGTCTAAGGCCAGTCCTCAGTAAGATGGTCTTCACATGGCTTGCCGTCTTCTCCGGACACCTTTGTTCTTGATGTGCCTGCTGGAGAACTTATTCAGTGTCTGAAGCCCTTGTGTGTGCTTCTGAGGCCTCCCATCCAGCAGTGCTGGGGGGTCTCCTCTTGTGTAGCTGGCTGGGTCCTGTTATTTGGATGAGTGTTTGCAGTTTTTCCATGTTGAGGAGTTACCAGAGGGCCTTATGAGTGACTCCTCAGGTCAATCTCAGGGGAGGAGCTTGCCAATACACAGGTTTTCATAGTCACCTAGGAGACAGGGACCCTTAGCAAACCTGGAGACTTTTTGGAAGTAGGGGTGCCTGGGAAGTAGTGCAGTGGGGACAGCTTGGTTTACAGGTCAGTCACATCCTAGCTATGTGACCTTGAGAATCACTTACCTTCACTGAGGTTACTGAGTCCCTAGCAGTACTGAGGAGGGCCGTGGGAGCCTGATGTGTCATTGGCTTTGCTTCACTTACCTCGTTGTCCCCATCATCACAGTGTTTGCTGTCTCTGCTTATTTTCCCCAGAATTGGAGTGAAGAGCTCCTGTGTGACTGTGGAATTAGGTGGATTAATATGTTTAAGGCTTAATATAGATAACCTGACACATGGATGAGGTCTTCATTAGGGTTACTGTTACTGTGATAAATACCAGGATCAAAAGCAACTTGGGAAGGAAAGGGTTTATTTGACTTATATTTCCATGCACTGTTCATCATTGAAGGAAGTCAGGACAGGAACTCAAACAGAGTAGGATCTGATACAGAGACCATTCAGGGATGCTGCTTATGGTGGCTTGCTCAGCCTGCTTTCTTTCTCAGAACCACCAGCCCAGGGATAGCACCAACCATAATAGGCTGGGCCCTCTCCCCATTATTACCAGTTAATAATTAGTTAACAATTATAGCTGGATATTATGGAGGCATTTTTTTGATCGAGGTTCCCTCTTCTCAGGTAACTTTAGCTTGTGTCAAGTTGACATAAGATCAGCACAGATGACTTTACATATCAGCAGTTTGGGTGATCATGGCTACTCCCTGATGTATTGCTACCTTTGTCTTATGGGGAACTGGGTAGAAGTGAGTTGCCTGTTGAAACTTTTTCCCCTTTGGAGAAAATACTTTGCATTTTGCAGTTTCTAGACCCTCTTATTTCTTGGTTCCTGCTTCTGTATTCTTGGTTGGCAGCTCTGACCTGTTACAAGGAGCCACACTGAAGCGCTGAAGCAGGGGATATAAAAACAAAGGAGTCCAAGTGAGACAGCAATGCATGGAGTCTCGTGTTGCCCCATGGAAACTGGGGGTGTCACTGCCGTTTGTTTTACCTTTATTTTTGTAACATACACCCGTGCATCACATTACCCTGAGCTCTGCACTGGTTCCTGCTCTCCTAGACATGGTGGATATCCTGGGAGGGTGGGCCCTGCAGTTGGGAACACTGGGTCAGGGCTCAGGTGACATAGGTTTATTGTCAGCTCTCTTAATAGCTGTGTGACCTTGTATAGCTTTAATGGGGAAAAATGGCTCCAGGAAGATCAAATAGCTAAGGCACCTGGCTTCCTGGGATTATTTAAGTAGTAGCTTTCTCTGGTTTGACCAGAGCATATTTTATTTTTTAATGCTTTTGTGAGCTTTTGACCCCATACTGTACATTTCTTCAGTTGAACCCATTGCCTAGTAACTTAATGCAGAATTTCTGTACCACGAATTGTTAATGTTTGAGATTGTACTTCTGTGGGCAGCTGTCCAGTGTATTGCAACATTCCTGACCTCTGCCCACTAGATACTGGCACCATCCTGCAACTGTGAAGACCAAAGTGTCTCTGGACATTGCCACATGTTCTGGGATGGCAATGGATGAAGCCTTTCTGATGCGCTGGGCTTACTAACAGATGACAACTTTGCTCCCAAATAGCTTCCTCGAAGCTCATTTACTAGTGTAATTTGAGCAGAATTCCTCATCTTACATGGAAGAGAGCAGTGTTAGGGGATCCTCTGAGTCCAGGGTGACAGTCCAGTGGCTGAGGAATTCAGTAGCAATGCTTGTGGTGTGGCCACTTCCCTCAGGCTATGGGGTTGTTTCCATGAAGCCCAAGGTTTAATCTGCTAATCCACATGGTCTAGGAAGTAATAATTAGCTTTTCCTGCTAATAATTATGGGGGCAGACACAGCCTTTGGGGATGTGCCTGGCTGTGCTTAAAGGTCTAGAATGATGGATTTTTCTAGTCTGCTTCCTGACCTGGCAGAGAACCCTTTCGGGGCACAGTCTTTGTCTGGCTAGCCTGACTTTTACTTGTAATTCAAAGACAGTGCAAGGACCATGGTGGTTTGAGAATAGGGCTGGGAGCCTCAGAAGCTCTGTCATTTTGCGCTATGTGACCCTGAGAAAGCCATTTAACCTTTGCAGCCTCTACCGTGTACTTGGGTGACCTGGGACTAATTGCTCCTCTAGTGAAGAGCTAAGACGAGAGGGACAGAGCCATAACTCAGGGTTAGAGCATTTGTCTGGTGTGTGTGAGGCCCTGGTTTCCATCCCTGGCACTGCAAAACAAATACAAAAAGCACGCAAGCGAAGAGCTAATAATGCAAGTGTTCAGTGAGGAAATAGAAGTTAACTCACAAGGCAGAGTGAGCTCCATACATATGCTGCTTTTGGCTTGCTTTTCTCCTTTTGTTGAGGTTTCATATGAGATTTCAGTGTTATTTTTAAAAATTGTCCTCCGGGTAAAGATATTTGCCACCACCAGTTTAAAAGTGAATCTTCAGATAGATACTTTGATATGATATGAATGTGTCTAACCACAGTCTTAGTTCCTGTACAGAGCTGGGCTTTTGGGATTTGACCCATTGACTGGTGATCATAGGGTATGATAAATAGGAAATCTGTGGACTGGAGGCAGCTTATAAAGAGGAGGTGAATTCATTTACCAGGATGAGGGTGCACTTTTGTGTGCCTGGTGCTGCTCTTTGATTTGTGTGGCTTCCTTTTTCAGGCTGCATGGTAATGGAGAGGTAGCATGAGGTGGGACCAGGCTGCCTGTTTATCCTTTGGGCTGCTCTCCTTGTAGCTGCTTTTCTGGACTTTATTAGCTGCAGAGCAGAAGTCTATTCCTAGCCTCTTGCTGCTAGAGTTTTGGACATGGATTAGGGTCATCCAGTTCCTCCCACTGTGGGAGGTTTGAGGCAGAAATAAGATGCAAGCCATTTTTTTCTCTTTGCTGCTCTCTGGTGCCTACTGAGGTTGGAGAGGTTGGAGGCTTTCCTGCAGTGTTGACAGTGTCTGTTTTCAGCTTCCTGGATGCCGAGGGCAGTTGCCGTGCAGGAAAGCCCTGTGCTCCCTCCCAAAGGCAGTGATACTGATTTCTTGCTGACTTGAACGAGTCCAGCCACATCTGCACCTCAGGTAAATCAGTTCCGTGTTGCTCAGTGACCTACTCTAGGAGTCAGGGAATCATCAGAATCTGCTTCTTCCTATGACCTTGAGACCATCTTATTCCTTGTGTTAAATCCATTTCTGCTTTAAACACTTAGAATGTTTTTGTATCTTGCACTGGGAACTTAACTGATTCAGGAACATGCTGGTAATTTTGCTTCTATGTGTGAAAACTATGCAGAGGTTGATTAACTTGCCAGGGGATTCAAAGATGATGCAGGGCTGGGGTCTCTGACCTTTAGGTTTATGATCTTCAAGAGAGGAAAAGTTCACACTTAGGTGTTGGGCAAAATGGGAGGTGTGTAGCCAGCACAGTAATATTGATTCAGTTTTATGTTGTTGACTTACTTTCTAATGTTACGATGATTTTAGAATTAGCACTAGGGAAATGAGAGATAACATTTGATTTATAATTATGACTTTCTTACAAAATCTGTTTGCTATTGTCCTGTCTTAGTTTTTGATGCGCACCAGAACACGTGCTGTGAATTGGAGCTGCTGCTGGTGTGGGCACATGCTTGTGCATGGCTGAGAAGCCTGGCAAGGAAGGCTGGGTGATGGTTTCTTGACTTAGCTGTGCCATGGTGTGCTGGCCTGTGGTCTTGGGTTAGGCAGGCACTCAGACTTTGTGTCTGTGTGCTTGTCCGTGAGATAAGCCGAGGTGTACCTGCTTGGGGGTCTGTGAGAATGAGAGAGCCATCTCATGTTATCAGCGGTTAAGCTCCAAGAGCTAGGCAGAAGAGAAGGACATTCCAAGATGGGCAGGCGCTGCCCAGGTCACTGTGTTAAATCTTTCTGCTGTGGGACGAGGACAAGAAACAAGACATAATCTAACTTAAGAGAAAAGCTAATAGATTGGAATAGGGCAAAACAAAAAGAAGGAAAAGGGCCTGTGAAAAGGGCCATGAAACAGTTCCAGATGTAGAGGCCACTTAGTCATACACTCGGGAATCCCATGGGAATTCTAAACTGGGTGTCATCACATATATGCAGAGGACCTGTAGGGTAAAAGGAGAGGTAAAATGTATTTAAATAAAGTAAAAGTAAATAGAAATCTGACCTGGACAAGGAACTCCTGTGAGGCTGTTTGTCGCCTGCTGACATCTAGTATTGGGCACACAGCCTGCCCTTAAGAGGAGTTTGTTCCCCAAACTGCCTGCCTGCCTGCCTGCCTGCCTGCCTGCCTGGGAGGAAACTAAATTTTCATTTGCAAGTGGTTGTCAACTGGAGATAGTTTCTGGGTTAGGGATGGGGACATGTGTCCCTTTCTTTCAGTTCTTATGACTCCATCTGGAATAGACCTGGGCAGGTGCTCAGTCTCTGTGAGTCTATCTGTTCTTTGATCCCGTTGTTGTAGAGGGCATAACTCATGTTTAAAACCTGAGTGATATTCCTCTGTATGGATTTGGCATAGTTTATCTATTTGCTCATCAAGGGCATCGCAGTTGCTTCCGAGTTTTGGCATATCTGAACAGCTGCTGTTGTAAAGAGCCATGTGGGTGGGGGGTTTTCAAATCTTTGGGTACATCCCAAGGTACGCAGTTGCTATACTGTATAAGCCTGTTCAGTGGCAGAGAAACTGCCTGTTCTACAGTGGCTTCACTTTTTATATTCCCAGCAGCAGTGATGAGAATTCCCTTTGTTCTGTCCCCTCACCAGTGTTTGCTCTCATCCCTTCTTGTATCACTCTGGTGGTTTTGTTTTGTTTTTGGTCAAGTAGGATGTAGGGTCCTCAGCTGAAAATGCTCTGGTGTAAGATAACAAATGGTACAACAAAATACCATTGAGTGGATGTCTGGACAGTGAATCCTGGAGACTGGGAGGTTCAGAATAGAGGTGTCAGTAGATTTGTATCCATGGACACAGCAAGGTTGTTTTGATGGATAGTGTCTTACTTATTTTTCTTGTTGCTGTGGCAAAAAGCAACAGAAGAAAGGAAGGAAGGAAGGGAGGAAGGAAGGAAGGGTTTATTGTGCCTCACGCTTATTCATACAGTCCATCGTGGCAGGGAAGTAATGGTGACAGGAGCGTGTGGCAGGTGGTCATATGGCATCCGACATCAGGCAGCAGAGACAGGTGAGCCCATGGGACAGTGCTACTCACATTCAGAGCGGCTCTTCCTTCTTCCATTAATTCCATTTTTCCTTCTTTCCATTTTCTGGAAATGCCCTTATAGATCTACTGGGGATTTATTTCTATGGTGATCCTAAATCCTATCAAGTTGGCAGTCAAGATTAATCATCCCAGACAGCCATCTTTTAAAAAATATTTTAATATTTATGGGGGTTGGGAGCATGAATGCCAGAGAAAGGTGTTGGATCCCTTGGAACTGGAGTTACAGGAGTTACTGGAGTTATAGTTGTGAACTGCCTGATGTGGGTTCTGGGAACCAAGCTTGGGTCCTCTGTAAGAACAGCAAGCGCTCTTAACACTGAGCCATGTCTCCACCCCAGTAGTCATCTTTTTGCTGTATCCTCACGTGCTAAAGGGGCAACTCTTTGGGGCCTCTTGTATGTGGATACCAGTCAGCCATGATGCCTTTGTCTGGGATTCTTCCTAAATCTGTCTGTCACTCAGTACTGTCAACCTGGGGATTAGAATTTCAGCATGTAAATTTGGGGGCGGAGAACACAAATATTCAGGCCTTAGCCACAAGGGTGGAGTATTGTGTTTGAGGAAAGGGGTGGGGCTGAGGTCATCCTGACAAGTATGCATTTGGGCAGGGAAGGAAACAGCTGGGTACTGCTGAGTGACTGGAAGCCAGCTAGTCAGTATGCCTATTAACTTCTCAGCCCCAGCTTTGTTTCCCTTGAAACAAAGGCACTTGGGTGGGGCAGTGACTTAGGGTTTTACTGCTATGAACAGACACCATGACCAAGGCAACTCTTATAAAGGACAACATTTAATTGAGGCTGGCTTACCGTTTCAGAGCTTCAGTCCAGTATCATCAAGGCAGGAGGAGCATGGCAACATCCAGGCAGGCATGGTGCAGGCAGAGCTGAGAGTTCTACATCTTCATCTGAAGGAAGCCAGGAACAGACTCAGGCAGCTCGGAGGAAAGGTCTTCAAGCCCACCTCTACTGTGACACACTTCCTCCAACAAGGCCATACTTCTAATAGTGCCAGTCTCTAGGCCAAGCATATACAAACCAGTGTTGTCATTTTTTTTTTTTATTACAATGAAGTAAGAAAGAAGTAGGAATTGGGGATACATGTAGGTATGGTCACAGAGGTAAGTTTTGATTTTGTGCTAGGCAGCACGGGCCTCTTGCAGGTGATGGTACTCGGAAGGGAGGAGGTCAGAAGGAGCTCCGTGGCGACTGTGAGGTTTTCCTCTCTGAACCTATTCCATTCGACTGGTGGTTTAAGTTGTGTTTGGAGATGCTAGCAGAGAAGGTTGAGGAAAAGAGGCAAAGTGCCCTTGTTATATATACTCACCCTTAAATGTTGAGGATGAGGAAGGCAGGATGTCAACTCAAGTTCCTTGTTCTGATAGGCACACTTGGCCTTGATAAAAGAGACCTTCCCATGGTTTAAGAAGGTTCCATTTATGAGTAGCACCTATCTTTCAGGCCGAGGTTGGTTTGGGGTAGAGGTTGGTGCATGGCTCCTGTCTAGTGGAAGGCCAGGACTCTGAATAGCCCTGAATGTAGGCCATGCAGATGCCCCTTGTCAAGGGCCCACTAGTGACTAAAGTACTTAGGAAGTATACGGGCCATGGTTGTTCCATGTGCTCTGCACTCTGGTGGGCATGACCAAGCACTGTCCTCTAGAGAGGTCCAGGTTACTATGGCAAGAGGGGAAGTGAATGCTAAGAGGAAATGCTCCGAGGAACATGGGCCATCACCATGTGGGTATGACGTGCTACTTCCTCATTTCTCTCCAGGGACCCCACCCTTACAGCTGGTTGTCTATATTTGATGTTCCCTTCACATTCCCTGCTGGGTAAGAATCTATACAGCAACTCCTCCCTAAGACCAGCCTGCAGAGGACTTAGTGACACTGTTTCTTTGCTTCTCTTGAGAGGCCACATCCCAGAGTCCTGTGTGCAGCACATGCTTAACCCAGAGAGCATGTTCTGTCCAGCCGTGGAGATCATCTGTATGTCCCAAGTAGTTCCTATCTTCAATAGACCAGTCCATGGAGGATGCTGGGGGAGTGCATGTCGTCCCAAGCTGCTCTATGCTAGTGCTTCAGCTGTATTGGCAGGCTCTGTGTTTAGTTCCTTGGGTATTCCCTGTGGCAACACTCAGCAGATTATCTCTGCTGGTTGGAACCCTTCACAGACAGACAGCATGGGACCTGCAAGAGGGATGGATGCCTTGGCTGAATGACTAGGATGTCTGCTTTCTTGAGCTTCTGTGGACTTGCCTGGAGTAAGGGCTGAAGAGACATACTGAAGCGCTCCAGGTGGCTGATGACAGATTCTTCTTTAGTAGCAGAAGCTGTCCGACCATGCCATCCCTTCTTGTGATATATGGAGAAGTTGCTTTGTAGACATGGTTTTCTTGTGTGTTAGGTAGAGATTTGGCCCAGCTGGTTTCAGAGTCACTCATGACTAAGAGCTTTCCTGAATCACATCTCAGCTTATGGCCCCTGTCTTTCTGCAGGTCTGGAGACCCCTCCTGCAATGGGTTCCTTCTACTTCTTACTGCATGCATACTTTAACAAGAAAGCCTCTGGGATCAGAGGGCTCCCCCCATGGTATTTTGCAAGTCCTCACTTGTGTATTGTTGCTATGGCGTGGCACTGTTGACTGACCGGGTCCCCTCTACTACACCGAGAAACCATCTTTCTGTTCATTCGGTGCTTGCAGTAGAGAGGAACTCAGTGTTTGCCATCATACATTTCCAGAGAGAATGTTCACCTGAGGACCCAGCTCTGTAGTAGGCAGGACCTGCTTGACCACACCTAAGATCTCATTCTGCCTGTGTAGTCTGAGAGCATCTGCAGAGTGGTGATGCCCATGCTGCCAGACCATAGGTGCAATGGGGGGGGGGGGGCAGTGTCAGGGAGGATGGGGATGAGAAAGCTGAAAGATTGTGTTTAGATAGGGTGCTGGGGCTTGCTGGACAGGTAGCATTCAAGTAAAGATTGGAGTTTGGGTAAGGGAGGTCTCTCCAAGGATATCATTGCGGAGACAGTGTTTCGAAGGCTGGTGGGTGGGGCTTCCCTTATTTATTTCCTATCCCTCTTTCAGTTGCTCAGGCCCTGCGTCAGAGCCTTGCTAAGCAGCTTACCAGCTCCTGGTTCTGGGCTCTCATGGCAGTTGGCGCTCAGTTAGCACATTCACTCCTTTTGGCTATCAGGAGTCTGCTTTGCAGTCTGGACTTGTGCTGCCCAGTGTGTTAGTCATTAATTAAAGCCAATTAAAATAACCTAAAGTGGGAAATTGAGATCCTCAGCCTTACTACCCACAGTCAGGCACTCAATAGCCACGTGGGAGTCAGCCACTACTGTAATGAGTAGCTCAGATGGGTACATTTCCATTGTGGGGGGGAGTTCTGTTGCCAGCCTAGTTTAGAGGACAGCCTGTGACTTTATTTTTAAATTTGTCCCTTTGATAGAAATGCAACCCAGAGTGACTGTTTAACCAGCACATTACAATAAAGGGGGTAAAATAATGAAGCTGAGAAAAACCTGCAAAGAACCATGCACAGGGCCAGGGGCATGTTGACATTGATTGCTCTTGACCACTGAGCCATCTCTAACCCCTAAATACTATTTAAACAAGCTCCCCTTGTTTAAAAATTTGCAGCAAGGCTTTGGGCGTCATTATACTTTCATACCTGCTATACTTTTTATTTCCTTACAGATTTTTTATGAGTTTTAAATGTTAAAATGAAATAGACTTAGTGCTGCTTGTCCTGCCTCAGAGTAAAGCACATGCTTAGCATATGTGGGGTCTGGGCTCTGTGTTCAGCACTGTAAAAATCAAAGAACAGTGTCAGCAACAGAGACTCACTGACTCTTTCTATGGTTTGGTGTCCTACATTTTAACATAGAGAAAACAGTTTCTTACATAATTAAAAGTTGTTCATATATTTATTAGTATACTAAGGTACGGTGATCATGTATAGTAATGTATAGTATAGTATCTTTGTGGTCTTCCTCCCTATGAGTCATTTACTTTCCTATCAATAAGGAAATGGGTTTCGTTTCCGCTGTGTATACTACAGCCTGCTCCGGTCCACATTTTAGATAATGAAATAGGGGATTGGTTCCCCAGAATTGCTACTTCATGAACATTGTCCTTGATCAGTGTCACCTCTGACTGCCCTCCCCACCCCTCTCTGCTGAGGGCACAGTGCTATGTGCCAGGAGCTCTTGGGGAAAGCTTCCAAATAGTGAACACCCAGACTCTGTCTTATGAATAATGTACACGTAGCAGTGGCTATTGGAATTTGCCATTTCTTTGCCTTCTGATTAGTATGATATGGTGGAAAGGACTTCTTTCTTTAGCCTTCTCTTTTCCTTATAGACTGTGGCTTCAGTGCTGTGCTTCAGACTTTGTGCTTCTGCCTGAGGTGCTCCCTCCCTTCTACTCCTTGTTTCTACCCAATTGCAGCATTCTTTTTTTTTTTTTTTTTTTTTAAGATTTCTGTGGCTGTCTTCAGACACACCAGAAGATGGCATCAGATCCCATTACAGACGGTTGTGAGCCACCATGTGGTTGCTGGGATTTGAACTCAGGACCTCTGGAAGAGCAGTCAGTGGTCTTAACCACTAAGCCATCTCTCCAGCCTCAGTTGCAGCATTCTTAAGAGATAGCACAACAGACACCCTTCTCTGAAGCTTCTCTAGCCCAGAGGCAGCTGCTACCACAGCACAGTACTTCCTGCCTCCTACAGGGCACTATAGACTGGAACTGTCACTCTGTCATTCTGCCCTATCTCCTACAGGCACCCTGTAGTCTGTTATTATCACCTTGTCCTGTCTTCTGCAGGTCTCCTATAGTCTAGTATTGCCATATGGCCTTGCTTTCTCTGTGAGCTCTCCCAGGACTGGGCCTGAGTCTTAGTCATTCCTGATCTCAGCTCCTCCCATCTGAGGTTCCTCAGTGTTTTAACATCAACAGCATATAGTGGCTTGGTTCTGTTCACCCATACCAATAGACTCGTGTTTCTGGAGCCAGTGTAAGTGATACTCTATGGCTTGGTGTTTGCTGTATGAGAGAAAACAGGGGATCTGCTGGCTTATGGGGAAAGGGACCCAGATTTGTTGGGGTACAGCAATGGCACATTGTGTTTTAGAAGCCCATTGGGTTAGGAATTACTTCCGACTTGGATCAATGGGCTAGAAGAATTCGAAGACACTAGACAGTACATGTACTGCAGTACAGGGCTTGTTGATCAATTTTGCTTTAGTGAATAGAAATGGGGCACAGATTTAAAGCAAAGTCTAAAGATAACTTCTTTCCAGCAGTTTCCATAAACACAGTTATCTTAAATACATAGAGTAAAACATCAATTAAAGAAGTAGGAAGTGTTTATTGGTTAAAGAGCAAAGTTCTTAGCTCAATAAAAGTGTCAGAGACACATTAACAAAATGTTCAGCAGGAGATACTCAGTGACCAAACATGTGTCTCCGGCTTGTGGAGACCCTAGATTTAGTCCTTAGCACTGAAAAATAATAATAATTATGAAAACACCACTTAATGAGAAAGAACAACCAAGTTTCACTCTTAGAGGTTAGTCTTAACTGGATTAGGGTGAGACACATGCACCAGAACTTGTAAGCTCTCCTAGGGCAATCTGGAATGTAGTGCAAGCAAGTCCAGCTCTCAAGTATAGGCTGTGCTTAGAGAGCTCTTCCCTCTTCTGGATGCGACAGGCAGGTGGCTTCCACATTGTCTCCTCTCTGGGGAATGTCATCCATTATGATATAAATAAAGTGCCTTCCAGTGCAAAGCCTCTTGGAGAAGAGACCTAGACTTGTGGTTGTCAATAATCACTTCCAGTATTTGGCATAGTTTGTACATACTTGATCCAATATGCATATGTTGAATGAAAAAAATAACTCATCATTATGTTTCATGTTAAATGAGATGAGATGCTTGGCCTTATGTAATCAGTCAACTGTTGTCTGTTAATAAGCACATTGACAAATACAGTCCTGGGAACTGAATGGTGACCTCACTGTAACATAAATGAAGGTGGTGGGGCTCATTTCTGCCCAGAGTCAGGCAAGCTAGGCAGCTGGGATTTGAGTCACATTCTGTTGGAGTCCATATCCCAGGAATACACTTTCCACCTTTAGTCAGACTTTTCTTTTCTCTAGTGCTAAGGGAGCATAGTCTTCTCATGGCTCCCCTGAGATTGTTGCAATTCCAAGATTACTTATGACTACTATGTGGACAGACTCGTGACTATTGACTGATTTCCCCTCTCTTTTTCTTAGTATTCAGTTGGAGATTAGGACTAGATTACGAATTTTTAGTAATGTACATTTTATATTTATGTAGCCACTTTCATGCTGTTTCCTTTTTTAGATTTAGTTTGATAATTTTTAATTATGTATAGGTGTACATGTCTGTATGTGAATATATGTGTACCTGAGTTTAAGTTCTTGTGGAGGCCACAGGCCAGAGGCATTTGATCCCCTGGAATGGAGTTACAGAAGGTTGTGAGCTGCCTTATGTGGATGCTGGAAACTGAACCTGGGCCCTTAGGGAGAGCACGAGTGTTCCTAATGGTTGATCCATTTCTCTAGCTCCTTTTGCGTTGCTTTCTTTTATTCTTTATAAAAAAATCTAAGTTGATATTAGAATGGAGTCCCTGCTTCCTTTCTCCTCCCTGTATTTACGTGTTAAGGAGTGTTTGGAAGGCTTGGGAGTTGTGGATAAAGAAAATACGGCTCTTGTGGACTCTGGAGACTTGCAGAGGAGCCATTTCGGGATTAGATTAATGAGTTACCCAGGAGGTTTCCTGCCAGGCCTTGGGATACACAGACCAAGTAGAAAGTCTCACCCATGTAGTAGGAGGTAGAAACAAGAATCCTGAGCCTGAAAGGTGTTTCAGCAGGTTAAGGCTTTTGCCTTCTACCAAGCCTGATTACCATGATCCACATAGTGTTCCTT